>NC_136789.1:13333620-13726120 GCF_951216825.1 Electrona antarctica
CACTGGAGCTAGTATATGGGCATTTGTCACTATTTCCAGTTACATGAACCACGTGACCAGCACTGTTTTCTGCCCTCTCAGTGGCGTAACTCTCAATACAAGGCTCTGCTTCGTACCAAGCCATGCGATAGACCAGTGATCAAACCATATAAACCAACCATCAACAACGTCTCTCAAGTTGACACGTTAACCAACATCAGACACCAACCAAGTGAGACATTGATTAAGGGAGTCGGTGAGCCAAATTAAAAACAAATCTGAATAAAACTACAGTTGATCTACTTTAAATTATTTCCTGCTGCAGGACCACTGCATTATTCATGGCATCCTTTACCCGCTCCTCATTAATGCTGCTGATCTGTGCGTCGTAAATTCTGCTTATCATTGGCATTGTTAATACCGCATCATACCATAGGAGCCAGCTCTCATCTTAACCTGCTGTGTTGCACATCTCTGCCTGATGGAGCTGTAGTGGCTGTTATGCACCTTTCAGTATTACTTATGCAATCAATATCACTAATGCATTATGTTTTCATGCACTATCTTGGCTGAGACGTACCTAAGCTCAGTTTCCCCCACTGTTGTTACCCGGTATGACATTAATCATTTATCATGACTATTCCTCTTAACATTGGAAACTCTCTGGCTGCCAGTACGCAGTGTTGCTCCAACATCGCTATTAACATACATATTACAATACTTCCTCAATATGAGGCAGTGAGCCTTGTCTGCTATATTACATACTGCAGTCTGTAGTCTGTGTGGGTGTACTGCAATGTGCTGTTACACAAACAGCAGTCCTGCACGTCCCAGGACATTTGCTGAAACTCACCGAATCCCATAGAAAATGCCAAGCTTGAAAAGAGTGCGTTATGACATGTCCCATTTCCTCTCTCATTAGCAAAAATGTAATGAAATAAAATGGTTACAATATTCCAAGCAGTCCAAAGAAGATCTAAACCAATATATGTTTGACTTGCCTTGCATTATACAGTACACGTCTGTATAAGGCCTAGTATTATCTCTTCGTGCAATTAGTTTTTGCTTTATATCATGTGGCGCTATATTAAGTGTACCTATTTTCTGTGGTCCACTGGCCCGAAGAAAATGATGATTAACTCAAAGGCAAAGTATCGCTTTTGCATAATATACTGCCTACCTACTAGTGCATACAACTTCTTCTTTACGCTAATGAATGTCAGCGTAGGTAACAAAGTGCTGCGGAAAGAAAAATAACTTTTCTTTCAATTCTCATCTTCCTACCTTCCTCCTATATTTACCGTGGTATATTGTGGGTGGCAATTTCAAGATCACAGAGGAGTTAATTACCTGCAGTCGCCGAGGGAATTAATGGTATAAGCTTCTCATATGCATACGGTGCACACAAGGCCGGGTTGAGACAGGCAGCTAGCAGGGGCACAATGGCTCTTGTCTGGGCTGATTAGGCTTGTTAGGGAATTGTCAGTCATCTCTGTTTTATGTCCACATTGGCTGTGGCTCAACTTTCAGAACTTGAGCTCAAAACTCCAGTTAAAATTTCCTCTGTGTAGTTTGTCACAACAACTACACTTGCCAGCTGTGCTCTGATGTGGAAGATGCATGAATGGTAAACAGAAGAAGGCATAATTGTTGGCAGGTCTCTATTGTGGGCTATGGGACTCCTTCTGCTGTTCCATATTTCCTGTCCAAATCTTGGCATCCACTGTAAAATGTAACCAAATCGACCCGTTAAGGTCCATTTGGTTACATTTGTACGCTCATTTTGTAAACTCTGAGTTACGGGAGGATGGATTAACACTCCGAATTTCACTGGCATTGGCATTATTTTTGTTTTGTCGCTTTAATTGACACTCCTGTCCCTAGCCACCCATGCCCACACACAATCTCATCTCCTAATGTTTTATTTATCTTTTATATCCTGCAAAAAAAACAAAAAAAAACTGCCGTCAGATTGCTTTGTGCTTCCCACACCCCCGAGGGTGTAGATCTTGAGGATGTATACTGTATTATTTTGGTAACCCTTAAAATGGATGCTTATCCACTGAAAGTGGGAAATGGAAAGGTCCCCCATGCACCCCCACCACCGTACATTAGGGATCACCACACGCCTAGCAAATGTTTTCCCTAAAGTTTATAAATCAGCCAAGGGTTAAGGCGCGGGAATCAACAATGACTAACCTACTGCTAACCTTGCAAATTTACAAAGTTTATGAATGTAATTGACCATTAGGCCTTCGTCGGTCAATAATGGAGTAGTTTTTCAGTCAAATAGGAGCCGTGTAGGGAGGCATTGGCCCGTGCGGTAGTCTCTCTGCATAATGAGTGCAACCCCGGCGGCCGTGAATCATATGTTATTTCTGTGTGTGTCAGTGTGTGCTGGTGCTGCATGCATGATGGCATGCGCTCCAAACTACGCCAGCCACTGACTGATCCTTGGCCGGTGGAATAAATAACGGTATTTTAGAAAGGAATCAATAAGCATTAATGTTATTTACTTTGCCCATTTGGCTTTCGTTTGGCCCTCTCCACCCCGCCCCCACTCCACTCTCTTCCCTCCTCCCCCTTTCTCTCTCTCTCTCTCTCTCTCTCTCTCTCTCTCTCTCTCGGCTATGGTTTCCACCCTGTCTGAGCTGGACCAGCTGATGGGACACTGGGGACTGGAGGAGCAATTTGTCAAGCTTGAACGACTGCCATTTGTCTGCGTATATGAGCATTTAACAAATAAAAGAGGGATTGTTCCAACTATGGTGTGTGTGTGTGTGTGTGTGTGTGTGTGTGTGTGTGTGTGTGTGTGTGTGTGTGTGTGTGTGTGTGTGTGTGTGTGTGTGTGTGTGTGTGTGTGTGTGTGTGTGTGTGTGTGTGTGTGTGTGTGTGTGTGTGTGTTTTTACACTCCAGATTTTTCTGTGTACACATGAAATTGAACCCATGGCATGAAGACCATGAAGATTGTTTCAAAAAGCAAGTTTGCAGCGCTGTGAGATTGTATATCTTGAATAGCCAACGCAAAGATCTAAGATGACACAGATGCTGCTTTCCTGGTTTTAATGGGTTAAACTCAGAGTGTACTAAGAGTTTACAAATGGGTGAATGAACACTTGAACAAAAAAGAAAACTCCAATTTGTCTCTTTAACACAAT
This sequence comes from Electrona antarctica, assembly GCF_951216825.1. Lineage (NCBI taxonomy): Eukaryota > Metazoa > Chordata > Actinopteri > Myctophiformes > Myctophidae > Electrona > Electrona antarctica. Next base: position 13,336,759 of record NC_136789.1, read on the forward strand.
ATTATCATAAAACAAACTTTACTTTTTAATACAATTTGTTATTTTATTGAAATTAATTGCCTTTTCATGGCATGCGGTATAGTGTAATTAATGGCATGTTACACCGCTGCATTGTGTTCCCCGGGCGATGTTCAGCATCAGATGTAATCTGTTTTCTAAGGGTAGAGGATAACAATTAAGACATTTTTCCACATGAGATACAATCCATAATGGACGGAAAGAATTTCATTTAGTGTGGCAAAATGTTCAATTAAGACACAGAGGGAAATTTAATTATCTTTAGAAAGCAATTAGCAAAATAATTTAATCCTCGCAAATCTGTTCCTTTTCTACATTTTGAGCTCATAACTTTTCAGAAACGTGCCTCTTTATTTACTCGCTAATGAAGACATATCCGATTCTTTCCGTATTCTTCGCACATTCAAATGATAACTATGAGCCAGTGGTGGATCAAGAGTCCTCACATTTTGTACTAAAGTAAAAGTAGCAATACCACAATATAGCAATATCCGGTTACAAGTAAAAGGCCTGTGCCAAAAGTACATTTAAAAAAAAAAAAATAGCAGATCTACAACTTGTACATCTGCTATTTTCAAACAGCCTATGTATAATGTACATCTATGACATACTATTGTCATGTCCAGGGGGTGTACTTGTACACCAAGCTGCCTCATCTATCTATCTATCTATCTATCTATCTATCTATCTATCTATCTATCTATCTATCTATCTATCTATCTATCTATCTATCTATCTATTTGCCTCTTGGATGTAGTGGAGTAGAAGTAAAAGTACTGAACATTGCAAATACTCAAGCTAAAGTAAAATAAAAAGACCTCAAAATTGAGTAAATGTACTTTAGTTTAGTTACTTTACACTATTGTGAGATAACAGAATTGTGATGTTGAAAAAACGGAGTCTATTAACTCATTCGCCGCGGACACCTCCATCTGGTGGCTGCATTGATACTCGTAGAACGCCACCATTCACTCCAATGTTAACCGTCTTATTTTGAAAGCCGTTTCTCTCGGAAAACGGAGAACCGGGAAGTGAATATCCGCTACTTAACAGGTCCAGCAAATGTTATTTAATTCACCCAAAACCCAAATCAAGCTTGTTTTGATCAAAAATGTAGCCTGGAAGAAGAATCCGTCATATTTTCTTTTTTTCTTTTTTTTTGCGGCTTACGCCTTTTATTGGTTTTTGAAGTTTGGTAGGCTGACAGGAAACGGGAGAGAGATGGGGGAAGACATGCAGTAAAGGCCGTGTCGGGCTCGGGAGTCGAACCCGCGGCACACTGCGACTGGATTACCAGTCGGGTGCCCAGACGGTTACGCCACCGCCTGGGCCAGAATCCGTCATATTAGGATTCTAAAAACTCTGTTCCCATAGACAGCATAAGCCAGCGGAATTTTCACTTATGTTTTTTTCCTGCTTACTTCATCGCACAAATGTTATAATTTGTATTTCTGCTTGCCTTTTAGCCCTCAAAATAAATTGACTATTTAACTATTTAATACATTTTTTCTTTACAAATAATTTACAAAATAGCGGTAATCGTTGAAATAAGCTTGTAGATATGCTATTCTGATTATTTTTTTAAATGGAATTTTTTTCAAGATGGAAACGATTGACGATTAAACAAGAATAATTGTGATTATCTCAAATAATTGTGATTAGGTCATTATGTAAAGATTGTGACAGGCTTTCAGGGAGTCAGGGATTTTGTCTGGAGCTTAAAATGATGGACAACAGAACAACAGACTTCTAAAGGAGCACTAACTAAATATCTGCTTGGAGATATTTTGGTTATGACAATCATTGTCAGTTATTTTCAATGCTGGGAAAGCTACTTTGAAAGCAGTCGCCAATTACTGCACAATGGAAGAAGTACTACAGCAATGTTACCCGCGGGAGAAATACAGTTTGCAAATTGAAGCTACTTGGAAAAAGTAGTTCAAACTACTTTGAAAATTTGAAAATAATAGATTGAACATTCGATCTAAAATGTGATAGAAAAATTCACAAAGTAGAAAAAATTGCCACTCGATTGAGTTCATTGCAAAAGTACATAATTGTTAAGCTTTCTGTCTACTAATCAGACATCATACATCAGAATGAAATAAAAAGGGAGGTAGTTTAGTCAAATGTACTGTGAAATATGGTAAAGAAGCAATTAAAAATGGAATCATGTAGAGTTTGTGGACCTTGGGTTCCAGATGGGAACAGCAGTACATATAGCTCCAATGTGGATGTGTAACTGATAACAGTATGATGTACTACAGTATATAATAGACATAGTACTACAGTACAGACATAGTACTAAAGTACAGACAGTGCAGTGCAGTGCATTATAGCTTAGGCAATTGGCACCTGGTGAAAAAAGGGTTACACAAATTGGGTTACAAAAATTGTGGGATACAAATTTGAAAAATGAGGAAAAACAAGAATGACTCTCAGTCATAACTGCCAGGTGCAACAAGCTCTTGTAGCGCCTGCTTTCAGTCGTTTCCGACGTTCTTTTATTGGTTCACTCACTGTGTTTTGTTATGGCTTTCCTTTAGCTCCAGTTACAGTAGCTCATAACATTAGATGCTGTTGCCACTTGCTCCACGTTGCGGCGTTCAGCGTATGGATTTTTAGGCTGTTCAGCATAAAAATCCATTTTTTATGCTTTTCAAGCAACTGGAAAAAACAGACAGACAGATAGATAGACAGAACAGTAATTTCTTAGCTTTTATTGACAAAAAATATTTGTAGCCTCTAGTTGCACTTTAACTAACTCTTTGCTCATTTGAGTTCAGTGGTGCTGTGTGAAACTGCTCCCCAATACTGATTGTTCTTTTTTTGTTCATAATAATGTGAACAATGTGCGTGCGTGCGTGCGTGCGTGCGTGTGTGCGTGCGTATTGTAACTTGTTGGCACCCATGAGGCATCTGAACAAATGTAGGCTAGTAGTCGTGTTGGTGATGTGTTAACAGATTTAACCGATGTGTTCCAGGCTATCCACGCTACGACATCGTCGGGGACCACAGCAAAGGGGAGTACCACCTCCTGATCCAGAGAACCCAGATGCAGGATGACGCCTTCTTTGAGTGCCAGGCCATCCAGGCGGCCATCAGGTCACGACCCGCCCGTCTCACCGTGCTAGGTAAGCTAGGAGGCGGTGTTGATCTTTTTTGTTTTAGTCATAGCTTTTGAATAATTTTCATTTACTTTTTGTCACATTTTAGTCTCCTGGAATGTTTTAGTGTTAGTCCAGTTTTAGTCGACCAAATCTACAGGTGATTTAGTAGACTAAAATGTATTTTGGCACGCCTTGATGCCGTCGTGATGGCGGATTTTCCACTTGCTGAAAATAGCTGATCTTTTTCAGCATGCAACCAAGTGTAAAATTACTTACTGGATCTCTTGTCCACTAGTCCCTTCCTATAACATTTTAGTTTAGTAACAGTTAGTTTTTATTTGTTGATAAAATTGTCAGTATATTTAGTCTTAGTTTTAGTCATCATAGTTTAATTTTCATTTAGTTTCCATTTGGTTTTTCGACAAATTCAACACTGCTACTGTAGGAGGCCAGAGCTCATTATTGGACTGGTTCATTCAGGCACGTGCACACATGGACATCAAAGGGGGCTTGAGGCCCTGCCCTTTCACCTGTTGCTGAAACAATTGGTACTCTGTGTAGAAATCCATCTTCAGTAGTTAAAGAGTGCAGGGTCACGCCCCGAAAATAGCTCTCAATGTGTCGCAGTGCAACGTGTTGTGAGCCTGTAGATTTTCGGAGGGAATTTCAGCTCCTGCCTCGCTAACATATTTTCTTCATGTCCCTTTCCTGTTTTCCTTGTTGGCGGTGGCGGAAATATTGTCTCTTTTGAAAAGCGCTATAGCCGCTAGAGGCCTAACTAAATTGCATCCATGGTATTGGATATTTGTGAGAGACTCCGGTTCAGCAGAAGCTGCTCAAAGTGTCGAGCAATAAAAGGTCGCACACAAAGACATTCGACAGTCACGCGGCGACACTGATCATTTCGAAAAAGGGAAGCTGAATATGAATCAGCGCAAGCTAATTTCAAGGGCTTAATCTGATCATACAAAAATCCTCCCCCGATCTGTTCACCATCAGCATGTCATTTGGTGCTGAATCGATCCAGAGCACTCCCAATCCTCACAAGAGGTCTGCGTCAAAGAGCGGGAGCCTGTGGGCAAGCGAGTTAAACACTGATTACCATTATCGATCCAGACCCTTCTTATTTAAAGCACCATATATTCCAGCGGTATCAGTTCATTATCCTACCATCCCTGATCCAAACCCTCTCATTAGCTGCATTTTCTTCCACTAATCTTGAGCTGGTTACTTAATGGGGAGGAGAGCAGTGCAAGGCAGAGGGAGGGGTTAAGATGTTGGCGATTGAAGGGGGTCCATTAAAATGATTAATTATAGATAAGAGGGATACCATGTTGTTTTCTTTTTGCACGTTTTTCTTTCTTTTCTTTTTTTCTTCTCTTGATTGGAGGGTGGAGGAGACAAATCTTTCCTCCATTAGTCTGACATTTAATCCCAGACAGATCAGCCTGCTTAGGGAAATAAAAATCGCACACAAAGCTGGCCGGCATCGGACCCGGAGAGGGTGAATAGAGTTCATGTCTGGAGAAACTGGAGGATATAGAGATGCCCCCCCACACACCCCCACCCATTACATATGAGACTGACAGAAATCTCATGTGCAGAATGTGTCTAGATCGCTGGTTCTCAAACTGTTTGATGTCATGGACCCCCCAAGATAATTTGTAGCCTATTTGGCTGTGTGCACCCCCGTCTGAACTTATTGTGTGCCAGGGGGGACCCTCATACAAGATTAGTGTTGTTAAAATGTTTAAAAATATATCTTTCAAGTTTTTACAATATTTCAGTGGCAGAACAAGTCAAAGCCGGGCCTGGGGGGGGCAGAGCGCTTGATCAGGCCCCTCCAAACCAATACGATACGACCCCCTTAAGAGTTCAGCGCCACGGATCCACTTCAACTAATGAGCAGGAACTGTAAATGTTTAGAAGAATTGGCACAGCGGCCCTAGAGTTACAAATTCTACTTCGTTCCTACTCACCACTATTTGAAGGGCGTGACATAAGCAGGCTAAGTAACCCAACCCAGGGCTATTATAGTGAACCTCAAAATGTGGCATGGGCGAAGGACTTAAGAGGCGGCTGTTCATAGCTACTGTGTACTGTCAGTACTACTGTATGGGGCTGAGACATGGACCCTCACAGCACGACAGGAAAGAGCTCTGGATGGAGTCTAGATACAAGAATGCTACGAATGGCACTAGGTGTTATGGACGGACCGCATCAGAAATGTGGACCTCTATGGGGACCTACCACGGGTCACATACAGAGTCAGAGAGAGAAGGATGAGGCTGGCAGGGCACTGTGTCAGGCACCCAGAACTAGGTTCAAGTAAATTGACTCTATAGGAGCCAACCCAGGGCAAAGCCAGGAGGTGAAAGAAGCGCACCACACACTGCGGCGTGACAGCTTAGCTAACAAAACTGTAGAGCTCAAGAACTTGATGTTAGTGTCAGTAAGAGTGTGTGGAGGGCAGCGATCCAGAGGTCCCTAGGTAACTAACAATTCACTAACATCACATTCTTGCTTGACAGTAACCGTACTGTAGCCTAGCTGTTAATCTGTCTCCCTGGCCCACGTGAAGGTAACGTTAGTAGTGTGGATGAATGGCTACTTGGAAAGGCCAAACCATATATTAGGCTGCCTGGCATGCGCAGAGGGCCTTTGATTGGACTGATTGAGACTGCATTACAGACACATGTGCTGGTAATTCTAATTTAGTAGGTTCAGCTTGCTCTGCAGAGAGAGTTCAGTTTTCAGTTTGTGTTTGACAGAGCAACACCTCCTTTTGACTGCGTCAATGACGATATGTAAGTGTATTTTTTCTGTTATCACAGTACATAGGCTTACATGTAACAGTTTTATGGTCAACCTAAGTTTGCTGTTACTATTTATTGTTTGTTTGATAACTTTGTGACATTATGGATGTTTAGATAGAGATTTTGTGGCGATCCGTCAAAATAATAACAATAATTTCAATCACTGACGGCAGCCACCCACACATGCTGTCTGTCAGTTACGTCGCCAGTTGCGTGGCGCTGGTTGGCCATGCCATGGAAGCCCAGCCTATTTCAGACATGGAGCTGTCACTATGAACAGAGGCGCGGGAGTGTGCAGTCGTGTCGTGTGGTGGTGGCGGCGTGTGCAGGCTGGTGTGAAGAGTGAGGACGGGTGTTGTGCCCTTACCCTTTTGGAACAGTAGAACTACTAACGCAAGCTAAGTCTGCGGTTCATGCCCGTTCAAGTGAAGGAAACTTCGGAGGATCGCCTGACGTTAATCCAGTGCCGACCCGAGCGAGTGTTGTCCAGAACTGAACTGCAAACAGTACCTCGACTGACAGTGTCGCTGCGACTCATCAACGTTGTCTTTCAAAGATAGAGGAAAGCATCCGAGCCAGCGTGGTCTTGAGGAGAGGAGCTGAATTACTGAGGGTTGCTGTTGGTGAGCTACAAAGAGCTAACAGCGGGGCTAACACCCTACACACACGCACACACACCCAGAGAGACTCACACGCACGCGCACACACACGCACGCGCCAGGACGCTGCCTTGTTTTCTTTTATTTCTTTTTGGGTTGAACTGACTAAAACCTGAAGTGGAGTTTTATTATGTTGGGGTTTACAAGGTGCTTGGCACCCAGGGTAATTGTGAAAACCTGAAATGAACTCAACTGCTATGTGAAGGATTATGAATTGAATTGAACTACATTTTCTTTCTAATACTAATACAAAACCTTAAACTGACTTTCTCTGTGTGGAGTATTGCATTTATTCATTGACTGTTTTGAGTTGGAATCATTGAGTGTTTATGGAAGTGTACAGATTTATTAGATTGATATTATATCTTTCCCTGAGTTAACTAGGTAGGTTGCTGTATTCCTACAGTGACCTTTGTAGGGTTTTTCCTGTGACCAAATCTGTATTGGTGAAACCGCTATAATTTGTTTGTCTGTAATGTTTAGAAAGGGATTTTGTCTATGAAAGTGCTTTGGATGTTCTGTAACCACACTGATTATTGAGTATTGATGATTACTGATTATTATTTTCTATGTATTTTGTTTATGCACAGACCACACATTTATTTAGCTACCTCATGCAAGTAAAGCAAGTACCCAGTTCTGCGTTCTGAGTGTTCTTACTGACACGCCGAGGCGGCACAAACATCCTACCTAATCAGCCAATACAGTCCTCCTAGTTTCAACAATTAATGGCTGTAACGTCAGGCTCATGTGGAGTTACAACAGTGGAGGACGAGAGCGAACAAAATGTGCACATTTGAATCAGCTTGTTCAATCTTTTTCTTTCTCTTCAGGTTTTTATCTCCATTATTTTACAGCCACTGAGCGATTCCGTTCATGATTAGGCTACATGATCGTTGACAATGCGACACCGCGCAGCTGAAACCTGCGTTCACACAATGTTGACTGACGACGACGTAGCGGGAAATTACTTTCTTTTTGTGCAGCTGTTGATGCGGACTTTACCCAAAATGCATCTGGAGTCAAGGGAGGCCAACAGTCGATAGAAGTAGTTGAGGTCTTATTGTTAATGCTTTAAAAGGGCTGTCTGCCGCTCCACATGCCAAGAGGCGGAGCGGCCGGAGCCCACGAAGGGACTCCAAGTCCTAACAAAATAAAGGTCCATGTAGTGTGACGGCCGCAGTCCCCTGGAGTCCCGGACCCACCCAAGCCTCCCCCTGGAGTCTGGGGCCCCTAGTGTCCTGGGCCCGTGGAGTCTCGGGCCCCTAGTGTCCTGGGCCCGTGGAGTCTCGGGCCCCTAGTGTCCTGGGCCCGTGGAGTATGGGGCCCCTAGTGTCCTGGGCCCATGGAGTCTGGGGCCCCTAGTGTCCTGGGCCCGTGTAGTCTCGGGCCGGGCAACGACTGTACCCCTAAACCCCCCTGACGCCCCGCCGCTGTTTCACAGGGGCGGTAGTGGCTCAGGGGTAGAGTGGCCGATAGATCGGCGTGATGGCAACCGTGTGGTTCCCAGTTCGATCCCGGGTTAGTGTCAAAGTGTCCTTGAGCAAGACTCTGTCTGAGGTTCTGGGGGGGTCGCTGACCCTGAAGTTTTTGGGGAGGAGGTCGTGTCATCTTGCAGCGTGCATGGACTGTCACCCCCCTGTGGAAGGAGAAAGAGAGAGGGAGGGAGGGAGGGAGGGAGCAAGAGGGCGAGAAATGGAGTGGCAGGTGATGCCAGGAGTGGAGGAGTGATACGAAAAGCATTGAGGAATCTGGGTGGTATTGGGGTATAAATATAGGGTCATTTAGTTTGGCATGGAGGGCGGAGAGTGGCGTGAAGGCCAGCTAGTTAAGGTGTGTTTCTCCGCCTCTTGAAAATCTGTGTTTCAACTCCATTTAAACTGATTTTTGTAATGCTATACAAACTCATTTTGCTGGGGACCCTCCCCTAAGGAGCCCTGGGGTCCGGCCACAGACCTCACTTTGAGAACCACTGGTCTAGACATTGAATGTTTTTGTTTCTACATCTTATAGAGTACAATTCTTTGGTTTTGGTTTCTTCAACATTGTAGCAGCACCAATAAAACGTGTATGTAGTACAATGAGGTATTCTGTGACTGTGGACATTCAAGATCTTGATGTAAAGAAAGTGTGTATAAATGCTTCTATGCTCCGTTGGACGACGGCGTGGCAGACCGAAAATAGCTGATCTATAAGCTCACAACGCATCGCATCTGCGACCCGTTGTGAGCTTATAGATCAGCTATACTTCCGACCTGCGACGCCGTCGCAAAACTAAGTATAAATCCAGATTACAACTGTCCGCCTGGAACCACACTGGAATGTAATTGCCTCTTTCTCTCGCAAAACACGCCTGCATCGATTTCTCTCATAATATTTACAGCCTCTAGGAAGATGGCAAGCACTCGGGAAGTTGTACTCATATGCACTGTGTTTTTTTTCTTCCTCTTTCAAAACTCAGCAAGAGTTGAAGAGAAGGCGGTTTTATGGCAAAGTTGTCATTGCTGCTAACAGCCCTGTCAGAGTAAATTGACAGCGGACATGCAGGTTCTCCACACCCATGAGTATACTGACACCTTATACTGACAAGTTATTATTTCACTACTCAAAGCTTGACTTTACTTGCAGAATTGCCGGCCACCTATTTTGCTTTGTTTATGCTTTGCAATATGCATGCTTGCTTTATATGCAGAGTTGGCACTTTAGCATCACTTTATTGCGGTTCATCTGCATTTGCATGCCCGTCAGCTGTATCCAAATATAATCCAAACACCCGGGACACATGTTAAAGCAATGTTGAACTTGCACAACTTCAACAGCCTCCGGAGAACACGCGGGCACATTTGGCTCAGGCGTTCCATGGCTGCAGCTTCCAAATAGAATTAGGAACTTCAAAGCTGCAGAATATGAACAATCTGAGGCTTTAGCATTACATCAGTTCTCTGAATTCTAAATGGTAACTGCCAGGAGGGGAAAAGACTAATAAAGGCTGTGGCAACTGTTACCAAACACACACACACAAACACGCACGCACGCACGCACGCACGCACGCACGCACGCACGCACGCACACACACACACACAAACATGCACGCACGCACGCACGCACGCACACACACACACACACACACACACACACACACACACACAGTGCCCTTTAGTTCAGCATCTAACGGAATGATAATTGAAGTTGACGTTTGGGAACTATTTAAAAAAAAAACATCTCAGAATTGGCAACAAGAATAAATAGAAAAGAGAAGCACAGACTTCTGGCCAATTTATGCTCTGTGGTGTGTCTGCACTGCAGACCGTGAATAGCAGACAAATAAGCTCATAACGTGTTGGATCCACGACGCGTTGTGAGCTTATCGATCGGGTGTTTTCGGCACACCGCACCGCCATACAACAAAAGTATAAATCGCAGGCTTTAATGGGAGCTTGCACACAACACTATCTGAGACCAGGGAAACTCCGAAGCCTTTGTAAGTGTTGCAGGCATGGCTATAGGACAGGATGGAGCTGTGATCCCTGACCCCTGGTCTCGGGGTGGCAGGGTAATCCACGCGGCCTCGGAGATGCCGGGGCCTGTTGAATAAGGCATGAGACGGAGCAGGTAGCTAGCCCATATCCACTAGAGAGACCACTAAAGCTAATTAGATGCTCAGGAATCCCTCCCGTTCCACACACACACACACACACACACACACACACACACACGCACGCACGTGCGCATACCCACACGCACGCACACATGCGGCACAACCCCCAGCTTTCATTAGCCACTTTCAACCTGCGGCGTCCCCGTTATGGACATGTCATTATAATAGACTACCACACTTTCAAAAGCAGCAAAACAAATCTATCTGCTGGCCTGTTATTTTTTATTATTGTAACACTTTGTGTTGCAATAATTGTGAGGATTTCAACATTTTAGGAGGGCATTGAAAATAGGCGAAAGTAGCCTAAAATAGCAAATCTACAAGCTCGTTGTGAGCTTGTATTTATTTTGTAATTTATTTTTTATTCAATTCCATATTTATTTCATAAACTAGAATGACACTATATATGTACTTTATAAACTAGAATGACACTATATATGTACTTTATAAACTAGAATGACACTATATATGTACTTTGCTGACCAGTGTCAGTGATGGAAAGCACATTTACTCAAGTACTGTTGGACTATTTCCAATGTTCTGTACTTTTACTTCTAGTACTACATCTCATACAGTAGGTAAATATTACTTCTAGTACACTACATCTCATACAGTAGGTAAATATTACTTCTAGTACACTAACTACATCTCATACAGTAGGTAAATATTATTTCTAGTACACTACATCTCATACAGTAGGTAAATATTACTTATAGTACACTACATCTCATACAGTAGGTAAATATTACTTCTAGTACACTAACTACATCTCATACAGTAGGTAAATATTACTTCTAGTACACTACATCTCATACAGTAGGTAAATATTACTTCTAGTACACTACATCTCATACAGTAGGTAAATATTACTTCTAGTACACTAACTACATCTCATACAATAGGTAAATATTACTTCTAGTACACTACATCTCATACAGTAGGTAAATATTACTTCTAGTACACTACATCTCATACAGTAGGTACATAATTACTTCTAGTACACTAACTACATCTCATACAGTAGGTAAATATGACTTCTAGTACACTAACTACATCTCATACAGTAGGTAAATATTACTTCTAGTACACTACATCTCATACAGTAGGTAAATATTACTTCTAGTACACTAACTACATCTCATACAGTAGGTAAATATTGTACTTGTACTCACTTGTTTATTTGTAAACTTTTCCATACGATGCAGTGTATAGGGATTAAGCGGTTACATGTTTTATTTATTAGTTATGCATCCACAGTAAAGTCAATAAAACACCCAGTAGGGAGAGTAGCTCTCACACACTGTGCCGTGCTCCGCTTCAACCTGTTCTCTGAAGGTTCTCCCGTGGTTTTAATTAATGCTCTTATTCTCTTGTTGAGAAAAGTCTAACCTCATAAAATAATGAAAGTGATTGTATAGCACTACAATAAAAGTCTTATTATGGAGGGGGAATACAACTGTGAACTAGACAGCACACTGACAATCCCCTTAGGGTCGGAAACATGCTCAGAAGAGAAAGTGTAATTATTTTATGATATACTGTATCAAAAAAGAAAACAACAATACTCTGGTTGTATGAAAAAAGCATGTGTGCATGACTGTATGTTCGAAGAATTGCGTGCCAGCTTGTATGGGAGAATTTGTGGCCAGCTAACTTACTTACGGTAGCTATTTAGCTAAGAGTGCTCGCCTTTGAATAGCAAGGATCCCGCCAACTTAGCATAATTATGAGCACGGCTTGGATAACTAATAATGGATCTATTCAGTGTAACCCAGAACCTTCCATAACCTGGAGTTTCTTCCTTGCTTATGTTTCCAATATAACTAGAACTGGGGTGGTGTGACAAATAAAAATACCGGTAAAAATACTCTCAACACCACATTGCTGTCATTGTAGGAGGACGTACCCTTCATCTGTATATACTGTAAGACAGAATACCTTTCAACTTAAAACATAAAAATACAATAGCATTGCAAATTTGCAATGCATTGTAAGCTTGTAGATGTGCTGTTCTTTTATGAATTACTAGCTGGGCTTAAGTGCATGGTTTAATCTTTTTTGTGTTGTGTATTAAGCATATTCAAACGGTGGCCATTTTGCTAGTTGAGTGAGTCTGTGTCCATATTATTCAAACTCTTTTGCCAATTGCTTTTCAAACGAGCCACACCTCTAACGAAGCACAACTGGCATTAGTCTACACGCGCGCCCGCGCGTGACATTACTAACAAGTTAAATTGAGAACGGGGAGACAGCCCGTTTGTAAGCCACGCTATCGCCGATTCAAATTGGCGATTGTTCCCTCTTCAGATAAGAGATGCTGGCAAAGTTAATTAAACTGCTTACTTTGAATACAGAATGTAACAGGCCTCGTGCAGAGCCCTGGAGATATGGCATAATTTATTTTGCTACTCTGGATGTAGAATCCCGAAGGGTCTCATGGCAACCAGTGCCTACAGTACAAGTAGAAGACATTATTATATCCTCAATCCTCTCCATCTTGAGTGCATTAGTGTGTGGGTGTACAATTAGAGTGTATAGACATCTGTGTACATTTACAAAGAAAGTAGAACAAAATTAGTACTGCAATTAAGGAGAATTTTCATAAACAGCATGGATATCATGGGTATCATATGTCTCATGTCAAAACATAACAAAAATGTGTCACATCTTGTTTTTATTATTTTTATAACAAAAAAATCATAACCTGTCATGCATTAATTGTTTAGATATCGTCTAAACATTCTCCATCTGTCTATTTCGAGACTATATATACTCTTAGTATAATTACAGAAATGTGGAACGTACATAATACATATATAATATATATATAAATTATGTATATATAAATTATGTATTTTGTATTTGTATTCAATTCCATATTTATTTTAGAAACTAGAATGAGCATAATTACAGAAATGCAGAACGACATTCCTGCACGTTCCGTCGCACAACAAGAAAACCCACGGTTGGCCCCAGTTCACTCTGGACATTGGGAACTTTTGTCAAACTCCTAGCAAGAAATTCAAATGTTGTCAAACCAAACCCCCCAAAAAGTCATAGTAATCGGTTTCGGGCATGAAATAACTTTATTTTTCTCTGGGGGCGATAGACTATAGCTTAGCCACAGTCACCGATCTATCACAGTTTGTATTGAGGGGCTATCAATCACCTGAGTAGGAATCCTGTGGCGACAAAAAAACAAGCCAGATAACGTACAGAGCTGCATGACAACAAGACAGCGCTGGATGTTTATAGGGGCCGGTAGACTTTGCAGCAGAAGGCTGACTCGCTCCCTCCTGTGTCAGATTGATCTTTTATTGCCTGACACAGGTGCTGATTAGCAGGTGAGCAGAGGCTAATCCATGACAAAGCAGTGACAGTAATAACTGCTAAGCTGTCAAACGGGGAAAGACAAAATCCCTTGTTGTGGTGACAAATACCGGGGTGTGTGTGTGTGTGTGTGTGTGTGTGTGTGTGTGTGTGTGTGTGTGTGTGTGTGTGTGTGTGTGTGTGTGTGTGTGTGTGTGTGTGTGTGTGTGTGTGTGTGTGTGTGTGTGTGTGTGTGTGTGTGTGTGTGCGCGCGCGTGTGCATGTGCGCGTGCGTTCCTAACCCACAGGGTATTGTGATGTATGGTGTTTACAGTAGATGAAGGGCGTGCCTTCATCTACTGTGCCGCTGGCTAACCACTGTGGCGAACAGGGCCACGAGCCAAGAAAGAATGGGTTAGAAATGGCTTGTCTTACAATCCAGGAAAGTCTTTCACTATATCCTGGTAGAAAAAGCCCCGTGGACAAAGGCTGGGCACCTTGAAGCCCTATCCATCCCAGCATTCCACAGCACAGACCCCACTATCAGGGAGGAAATGCCACAAAGGTCCAACCACAACCTCTGCCATCCACCATCTTTACCACCTTATTCTGGGGGGAACATTAGCCCCCAAAAATTGTGTTGTGAGTTTGTAGATCTGCTATTTTTGGTGAAGATGTTGCAGACTAGACGAGGGAGAGTGAGTGCATTTTCCGGCAGTGGCATCAGCCGCGGAACACCCGCGGCAGGCGGCAGTGTTTTCAGCGGCATCAGTCCGACACGCGACACCCTACCCCAAACCCTAACCCTAACTGCAAGCACGACGCAACGCATGTCGGACCAACGCACTGCCGCGGAACAGAGCGGCAGTGGAGTGTCATAATCCCCCCCATCTTCCCCGGCAGCCAGTTTGACATACTGTAGGCCTACTTGAAACCCAGCATCTCTATTCTGATGGGAACAAATTCACCAAAAAATACGCTTCAACGTGCCACGCTGTGAGCTTGTAAATCGTCTATTTTTGGCGAGGAGGTTGGGTGGTCCGTCTGTCTCACTTAGTATAGGGGTTTAAGTCAAATTAAGTGGTTAAACTGAAGTGCTTTGATGAATTCCAAATTCCAAGTATTCTGCGGCACCCCTGGACTTGCGTCACGGCACCCTAGGGTGCCACAGCCACTTTGAGAACCACTGCGATAGAGCCCTGGGGAGATGGATTGTGAGGTGGAGCTCCACGCCCCATGTCAACAGCCAAGACTGCACGTCTTCTGGCTCTTTTCCATTACAACAGCTACTGTAAGAAGAAGTGTACCGTGCTGGTGAAATGCATTTCACAGGTTCTGGATTGGTTTCCACGCGCTATACGGCTCGGGTTCAGATAAAGGTTATTCTCAGAAACTCATCTGATCTGCGCCAGGCTACTCAGGAGGTGGTATACTATAAGCCTGAGTTACCAGAACTCCAAGAGATCACACCGTGTGAGTGTGCTGTTTTTTTGACAAATGACATTCCCAGAATAGAGATGCAAGTGTTCATGTGTTTAACAGGCTGTAATGCTGCCTTTTACCACTTAAACCCAGGCTGGCATCTGTATTGTGGGGAAAGCTTTGGCACCAAATAGCAGATGTTGTGAGCTTGTCGGTCGGCTATTTTCACTGAATGCTTTTCTCCAACAGAAAACAGAAAATACGCTAGTATGGGTTTAACTCATAACTGCCGGAGTCTCTACATAGCCTATTGCAGCCTGTGACAGCGTTTTTGAGCGTTTTTACTAATCTTTCAAGACCCACAGAATATTTTGTTCCTCCATGACAACATCCTGACCATCTTGATGCTATAGATTCAAAACATATTTGACAGTAGATTCATTCTCATGCCCACATCATGATCCCCACCCGTTACAACTGCCCCCCCACCCCCCCCCCCCCCCCCCCCACACACACACACAAACCAAAATTAATTTCCTTTATAATTTCATCTTTGTCGTTGGCACAGGGATGAATGACCCTGTGTTTCCATATCCCCCCTAGGGGGAATTAAATACCTTAGCGTGTAATGCAATAGAAAAAATCACACCTGTGTGAAGTGAGTGGTGCAACTCCGTGTGGGGGTCCCTGGGGGGTCCCAGGAAGTTCCAGACCCACAGGACCACGGCCAGGG
Organism: Electrona antarctica; assembly: GCF_951216825.1. NCBI lineage: Eukaryota > Metazoa > Chordata > Actinopteri > Myctophiformes > Myctophidae > Electrona > Electrona antarctica. Next base: position 13,352,484 of record NC_136789.1, read on the forward strand.
TGCCGGCCCGGTTCCTGCGAGCCGCCCCACGTCCGAAACGGTAGAGAAAAGAGAGAGTTACCATGTGGGGGTCTCCGGGGGTCGCGCCCAGGGGGCCGGGCCGATTGTACTGTCACTGTACTGTACTGGCACACCCAAAATCATCATATATACAGTTAATATGTGCGTGTGTGTTAGGTTGCGCAGGTGGTGAAAAACAACCATGCTATTTTCGTGCTCATACCCACTGCCCAGGCAGGCACCCAGCCAGCCACACACATAGCTCCGTAAGGGAGTGGTTGCACCACTCAGGGAAAAAAAAGAGAGAGAGAAAGGAAAAACCGACGCTGCCTGCATGCACACATAATGGGGAGCAGGGGAAAGCAGGACGGATGGCTGAGATGGAGAGAACTCTCTCCAATAATTATAGTCGAGGGTGATTAGTCTGCCTCCGCGTGTTGTTGGTTCATGAGGAATCTGTTGACCAGCTGCATTAAATCGTCAATTTGGAGGCATTAGGCCGTGCCAAGTTCGCACGCACGCACGCACGCACGCACGCACGCACGCACGCACGCACGCACGCACGCACGCACGCACGCACGCACGCACGCACGCACACATGCACGCACGCGAGCGCCAGTAACGAAGAGCAGCTGTGGGGTCGCTGCAGAGAGGAGTGCAGTGTTTGGACGCGCAGGCAGTCCAGTCCCTCTGCAGGCCGGCCCACGCGTCCAGGCCTGACAGAGGTCAACGGCACGGTCTGATTAGGGGAGCGGGAGTCCTGTGTAATGATTCAGGAAGCATTAGCCTTTCCATAGACCTGTGCGGAGCGTGGCAGCTAGCCGCTGCCCTCACGCCATAACATCTTAACGTGGCAGAGGGAGAGCGAGGAACAGACAAGTCACAAGGTAATGGGGTCAGTTCCACGGCTGGCCCTTTGTGGAAGCTGTGTGTGTGTGTGTGTGTGTGTGTGTGTGTGTGTGTGTGTGTGTGTGTGTGTGTGTGTGTGTGTGTGTGTGTGTGTGTGTGTGTGTGTGTGTGTGTGTGTGTGTGTGTGTGTGTGTGTGTGTGTGTGTGTGTGTGTGTGTGGGGGGGGGGGCTTCTAGCTAGTCTAGCGGCTAGCTCCCAGGCCACAACATTCAGCGTTGTATGGAGGCCAGGTGGCTAATTTCATCACGTGTTTAGGAAATGCACTCCTCGGCAGACTGGCCAGAGTTGTCAATGAGTTTTTCGCGAAATTAAACCCTGTACTGGACAAAAAATAAATAAATAGGCAAACATTTGGCAAGAACAGCACATCTACATGGTGAGCTTGTAGATCAGATATATTCAAGATATTTGGTGTTAAAGGGGGAAGAGGAGGGGACCGAGGATAGACCCCTGGCGGACATCGCTCAATGAAGTATATACTGTAAGTGGTTAAGTGGTTAAGTTAAATTGGATTTAAGTGGTTAAATCAAAACTCTGCCAGTCCATGCTCAATCATCCACTTTTCTCCTGGGTGAATTGGACCAATCCAACTGAAGTTCCATTATAGAATGTGCTTTGACCACTGGCATATGCAGAGAGGGACATTCAGAGGCACATTCTTCACTTCAGTGTAAGCTTTTCAAGCATTTTTGCCACAGGCTATGGCATCTGTAGTCGCAGTCCCTGCAGGCTAAGGGATTTGTAGTCATGGTCCCATAGCCCGGATGCATGTCCCCGCAGGTTATGGGAACTGTAGCTGTGGTTGTGGTCCCACACATAGACATTATAGGTAGGCGCCTAATTGGCCAGTATGTCAACACCACCCCCATATTAATAAAATGTTATGGCACTTTTTCATCGATCCTTTGTGGAGAGTGCATTGACATTTTGTTTTGTTTCATGGTATGGCTCATTATCATTGGTTAATAAGAACAAACTCCATAAAATCATCAACGTGTCCAGCAAAATAGCTGGGGTACGATTTGAGAGTATGACCTCAATGTATGAGACCCGGGTACACAGGAAGGGGAAAGCTTTTACTAGGGACAAGTCACAATACACACCCGTTACACAGCCAATACCATCTTTTACCATCAGGGCGACGGTACATGGTACCTTCCCTGCAGGCTAGGGCCTCAAGAAGTATGAACAAGCAGGCCCCATCTCAGTTCCGTGCATAAAGTGTGTTGTGATGCCTCTTGGAACTATGACTGGTGGCCTTCTGTTGGCATTGTTTCTTTATTGTCTATGTATTGTGTGATCTGTTTGTTTCCATATGTTTTATGTATATCCTGATGACTGCTGTGCACAAAACAAATTTCCGAAAGGACAAATAAAGTATCTATTATGCAGGGAATTTGTCATAACTCCACTGCAATAAAAGTTGTATAGTTGTAGGCCACCTAAGAAACTGTTATATCTACAGTATATGTCAGTATGTATAGAGCACTTTTAAAACAACAGCGTTAAACCAAAGTGCTTTAATGAAACTAAGAATACAAAACTAAAACAATAAAACAAAATGGAAATATTAAAAGCACAAGAAAATGGTAAAAACACAAAACGAGGTTAAAAAAATGCACTACATTCTTTTTTAATTTATCAAGAACAGACAACATTCACTCTCAGAAACATAACTCAATGCAAGAGTTTTCTCATGGGATTTAAAAATCAACATAGAAAAGGGCCAGGCAGAAAGTGGGAACACGTGCCATTTAAAATCAGATCTGAAGAGTGTATTTGATGTGGTGCTCTTGTGGGATATGTTGAATGGTTTGTATAAGCCTTATAGAGTCCAGGAACAATGTGGATTTAATCACTCCCTAATTAGTAAAACCACTCATATCCAAATGGCGAAAAGATGAATCGCCACTGCTTGTAAAGTGCCAAATGCTTGATGATGGCCGTGATGGACCTTGAAACTGGGAACTCTTTTCAGGCCCCCCAAAATAACGTATTTGAACTGAAACTCTGACAAGCACTTGTCGGAATTGTGGGCATTACATTTAGTTTGAATCTGTTTCACAGAGCTCATAAACTCTGTTTCTCATAAACTGTTTCACAGAGCTATTTTTTACCGTAAAGCGGGGCTCCCGGTTGCTAGGGAACGCTCAGCTCACTGTATTTTGCCCTCCCCATGATGGCGGCCCGCACACAATGTTGGGGCCGATCTTTATAGCCGTTTACTTTTTAATTATCAATTACAGCTCAGATTGAGCTGGATTGAACAACGCACCAATGTTAGTGGCTCAATACTAAATCGTTGTTACCGTGCGGTTAAAATATTAAAAGACCTATAACTATAAAATTCAACTGTTTTTTGGACTGCCCTATGTATTTTCTATCCCAATAATTTTGAACAATCAGGCTTTCTGATCATATAGGGCTTTTATGGAAATTGCTCTCAGGAACAGCAGCTCAACTGATTTGGTCATATGCGTGATGTCATCAGTATCACCATAATTCTTTCCCCTCTTCAGTCTTTGTTCCAAATTTGCATTTCCACTTTGTTTACAATGTCCGCCATTGTTGATTTTCCAAACTGGCATGGAATGGAAACAAGCCTGGGTTTATCTACTGTAGCATCAGTATTATAATGAGTCAAATATTAAATAAGTTGCATATCAGCACCCCCACCACCTCAGGACATTGTGGTAATGCCATGGACTGGTTATCAGAATGGTGATTGAGGCTCAAACCATTGGAAATAAGTTTGAGGGACATAGACAATATGATATTAAATATTAAAACCAGTTTTAAAATGCATGTTATAGCTGCTTTAATGCTTCTGAAGACTCGTAAATAGACAATGATCACATTAGCTATATATATAGCAGGCCCCCCAAAATAACGTATTTGAACTGAAACTCTGACAAGCACTTGTCGGAATTGTGGGCATTACATTTAGTTTGAATGGAAAAGGTTTGAGAACCGCTGTTCTAGGCTATACCTGAGCCTGGTTCTGCTTCGACCCGTTCAAACTCATCCATTGTGTTCGTGTGTGCAATAAAGTTGGCCAGTGAACACTGCATGCTAGAGAGCTGGGGGTCTAATCAGCAGTCCTGCAGCTGTTGGGGATGAGAGAAGAGGCCATGTCTTGGTGCTAATGAAGTCAGCAGGTTTTGCGAACTCTGTCTCCGTCACATACTTTTCCTTCCTTCTAACTCTCTCTCTCGCTCTCTCTCTCTCTGTCTCTCTCCCTCTGCTCGACCTATTACAGCATCCATTGTGGTGTTGTGCATGCTACACTACACAGCATTATGGCTCCATATGTGGCCACTCGCCAGAGGCCGTCTGGAAGCTGTACGTCTACCAGCACTGCAGCTAGGGTTCAATTATGAAGTAAAACAAACAAACAAACAGTGCCAGCAGTGGGGGGGATTTTCTTTCTAACCAGTTTATATTTCTAAAAAGTTCTCAAACTTTCTCATTTCAAGGCCCCCCTGAATTGTAATTTGGCCATGGACCGCCTGTCTGAAAAAGTTCTGCCAGGGTCCCCCCACCCAAATAGAAGAGAAGATTTATGTTTAATATCAATCAATATCAAGGACCCAATAACATTGGTACAATAATTCATTCATTCATTCATTCATTCATTCATTCATTCATTCATACAAATTTGGACAAATTGGCTGAAAATATGGATGAATACATGATTGTAGACTCAACTGTCCCATATAACTACAATCATGAATTTTGAATAGGCCATTTCATGGAGAGAGAAAGAAATGCACAGTCCATCCCCCACTTTTTAAATAAATCTTATAACACGAGTGACGTATATTTCCCACCGCAGGTCTTATTTTTCTTTAGTTTAGTCTTACTACATGCAGGAAGACATTTTCAAAAAATAATGGTTAGCTTGATGGTGGATATGCTGCCGGTTAATGACCATGTTCGCAGCTGACACTTTGGTCCAAATGAAATGCATACTGTAATGACTGTAAATACTATGAAATATTAATTTAGTGTGATTTTCTCAAGTCAATGCGGCCGCTATAGGGCTTTGATTTAAGCGGTGGGGGGGGGGGGGTTTCTAAACCGGATCATGCGGCTAGATTTAGAACGAATACCAGGGCTTTCCTTCGAGGTGGAAAGCCTGGTGACGCAAGGTTATAAGAACTAAACTCTCTCATAGCAAGTGATGGCACACACAATGACAAATAATCTTCAGGTTGGCAAAACAAAACTCTGTACCGGTAAGTATACCGGCTCAGTTCAGGCACTGATAACATGATGCAGTGGAAGCTGCTAGTGTGCAGTGTCATCGATGGGTGCCCTGTAGTGGTTTATGAGGATGCCTTGTCTCCCAGCCACAAAGCGTTTAATACATAATTAGTAGCAACTGTATGCTCTTTTTTTCTCACTCTACACCAAATCTCTTCACCAAAAATAGCTGATCTACAAGCTCACAACACGTCACAACGTGACGCGTTGTGAGCTTGTACGTCTGCTATTTTGAGTAAACGTCCACCCCCACCCACAGAATACAGATGAGTTTGAGTTTGAATCTTTATTTTGGTCATTTAAAAACAAAACAGAATGTTTGTAAAACAATTTACATTGATTAGTCAACATAGTGACCATTTTTTACACAGATGCTGGGGTTCAAGTGGTTACAGGGAGAATATGTGGTCTTTAAACGCTTTCAAACTGGCCTCCCTATTTTTGGGAATGTCTATATGACTTTCCCAAAGTAGGAAGGCCATAATAGTAATATGAAAGGAAAATAGCAGAAAGAGCAGATCTAAACTTTAAGGTGCGTTGCATTGCGAACCTTTGAAGTTATTTCCTGTTGAAATAGCAGATCTACAAGCTCACAACGTGTCCATGCATTGTGAGTCTTGTAGATTGGCTATTTTTGAGTGGTGTAAACCACTCCTACAACTGGCTTTTGTGTGCATAAAAAAATGACCATGGTTGCTATGTTCAAAATAATTTCTGACGTAATTAAATCACACCCGGGTGAACTGGATGACCGTAGCAACCGTGGTCATTTTCTCTGCGCAAAAAAAGCCAGTTGTGAAATCACATCCAGGTGTGATACATACATTTATCAAAAATGATAGCTTTTTTTACTTAACATATTTTGTGTGATTTCATTACGTCAGACATTACGTCAGACCACAGCTGATCATGCTATATAAAACCTTACACCACTCAGTTCACACGGGTGTGATTTTTTTTAGTAGGTGCTTAACACTCTCTTCACTCTCATTGTACTAATACATAGTAAACCCGTATAGGGAGGGAGCGGTGGAAAAGCTAGGGAGCTCACCGGTCCTTTACTATACGAGTCCTCGCTCCGCTCTCCTCTCCCTTTCCTTCCAAGCACTCGGGATGAGCCAGCTGCATCATGGTGCCTTTGATTTAGGCTTGCCCCAGATCTGCTACCTAATGAGCTGAGTGCTCAATCAATAATTCACTCAAGTTTGAATAAAATCCTGGGTGATCAGATCCTGTTTCATACAAGAATGTAATCAGTGCCTTTCAGCAGAGTCAGGGGCTGCTTGCTTCTGCCATTAGCCGCTGTGTGTCTCTCCTGCTTGTCTTTCCATTTACTTCAATATCTTTTTTACCAGCTCCTCCTTTTAATGCGTGTCCCTTGGCCTTGATGTTGTTTGTGTCCATAACAGGAAAGCGACAATGAGCTTACTGGCTGGCGTTGAATTCTCTAAATGTACATTTATCTGCAGATTAGTCCCCTTTTATTTAAAAATCACACCTGTGTGAAATGAGGGGCGCTCAATTTATGGTCCCTTTTTGGCCAAGCGCTCCGACCAACATGTGATTGGTTAGCCGATTTGCTCGTTTACATATGACGTGATGTTTTGATGTTTCATTTACGTCATATTTAGCGGATTTATCAGCTCTTATCATCATACATCATCTCATACTGGCCAATCAGAATTTTGATGTTTAATTTACATCATATTGAGCGGAATTCTGACGTCATTTCTCCGTTCATTGTCAATGGCAAATATTGAGACGTGTGGGGTCGGGACAAGATTTAGCGGACATTTGACCTGAATTCCCCTTTCATTGTCAATGGAAACTCTTGAGACGTGTGAAAAATAATAATAATAATAATATATATATATATATATATATATATATATATATATATATATATATATCAAAAAGGGAAAAACCTTCCAAGGAAGGGACTGCACACTCCAGGGAACAACTTACTGCATCAACTTATTTATTAGCACGACGCGTTTCGCCGTGATGAACATTGAAACATTGTGATCTGTTTGTTCATGTGTCTAGTCTGCCCCTCCCATATATGAAAATTAATTGAATCATTGATGCCACACCCGGGGGGGGGGGGGGGGGGGGTGGATCTGTATAATGAATGTCCCTATATATACTTGACACATTCACACCTCTGTATAGCACCTGACGAAGCTCACGGCGAAACGCGTCGTGCTAATAAATAAGTTGATGCAGTAAGTTGTCCGTCTTTGTTCCCTGGAGTGTGCAGTCCCTTCCTTGGAAGGTTTTTCCCTTTTTGATGCCTATGCCTGCTAACTAGACTTGCACCTCCCACGGGTCTTGTTGGATGTGCAGGAGTCCTTTTTTGTCTCATATATATATATATATATATATATATATATATATATATATATATATATATATATATATATCTCAAAGAAAGATGAGCAGATAAGCAGTGACATTTTGTAAAATAAATTAATAATAATAATAATGTTTATGCTAGTTGTTTTCCTTCTGGTCCCAATCAGAGATCATCAAACAAAGACTAGAGGCGTGAAAGACACCTATGATGAAAACAAAGGAAATGCAACCCCTGCTATGCATGATGGCATAGACCGTGTCTGTAGTACTCTCTCTGAATGAGAGTTTTAGTTTCAGTCCTATAACCTGTAGAACTGTATTCACTCTAATTAACCAATACATCATTATTTTGCTATGATTCCATGCTTTCATAGAAATAAAAAAAACACACAATGACAGTCATTCTAATAAATGTCATGGTCTGTCGCTCTACAGGCCATGTCTCCACGTCAGCCACTCCCACTCTCCATTCCCTCTCTCAGTCCTTGTCACACACCTGTTTCCACCCCCTCTTCAGCCCAACAGTGCCATGCCCATTCCACACCTGAGAACACTTCTGCAATCACCCTGCTCCTATAAGACTGGACTCATTCCACAAACACACTGTCAGTACTCAGTACATACATTGTTGTTCCAGTGATCTGCCTCAGACTTCTGGTTTGTTTATTTTTGGTCTTCTAAACAGTATCTTGGATTTGTATAACTTTTGGGCTTCCTGAATTTACGCATTTATGCTTCTGAAGGTGTTGCATTTTTGGACTTCCTGAGATTTATCTTTTTGCTCCTGAAGTATTGCATTTTTGGATTTCCAGATATATTATATTTTTGCATTTACTACTTACTTTGGCTGTATTGCTTCTCTGCATGAATAAATATGTTAATTTAAGACTATTCTGCGTTTGTCTCTGCACTTGGGTTCAGTCCTTCACTGCGAACCGTGACAATAAAAGTATAGTCAGATTTTGCCTTTCAATAATTGAAAGGCAACACAACAGACTAGACTAGAGTGACATAGATTAGGATATTTGCTATTGTGATATGGCATAAGTGTTATATAAAAATCACACCCGTGCAACTGTTCACACACTACATCACACACTAACCATAGCAACCATGCTCATCTGTACGTGGCCCCACGTACAGGTACACACAGACACATACAGACAAAGCTGGTTGTTGGAGTGGTTTGCACCACTCAAAAATATAAAGGGAAAGATCGGTATCGGTATGTCTCAAAATCAAATTAATATATGCACGCACGCACGCACGCACGCACGCACGCACGCACGCACGCACGCACGCACGCACGCACGCATACACGTGGATACAGGTGTGCCTGAGAGTTTGACTTGCCCATTGGTGTTGCCTTGGGCACAGAAAAGTTTGAAGAGCACTGGTCTAGAATGAGTGCAAATAATGAAAGCTCTCAGTGGGTTGCCTCTACAGCCGAATGCTTCCAGTGCTGACGGTGTGACAAGTTGACAAGGTCTGGGCCCAAACCCCAAACCCAGAGCTTTCAGGGCCCAAGCTCAGAGCTTTCATGGTAAATTGTTGTTTTGGTGGATTGCGCACCGACATTTCTTTTTTATGGGAGGGGGGGTTCCCGTGGTCCCTGCTGTTCATGCCTGGAACACTATCTGACTTAAATTTAATACAGTTGGACTGCATTGTGCGACTTCTGCAAACATGTTTCATTTGAAATTACATTTTGTGATTGCATTTCTTTCACCCAGCCAGCAGTACTGTCTCTGCTTCTACCGAAATGTCTTGGGAGGTTTCATTCAGTCGGAAAGCCGGTCGAAGTCAATCATTTATCAGTCGTCAATCGATGTTGACGACTGCTGTTGGGCAGAAACCTCGTATCTACATAGTTCAACTTTGTATGTTTTATGTTGGGGGGGGGTGTGTGTGTCTTTCTTTACTCAGGTACTGTACTTAAGTAACATTTTGAGGTACTTTTACTTTACTGGAGTATTTCCAATACTTTTACTTCTACTCCACTACATCTTTGATCTTTGAAGTATTTTTACTTTTACTCCACTGCATTTATTTGAAAACTTTAGTTACTACAGTAGTTATTTCTATATATTTTTAATATTATTACAAAACATTACATGCATTAACCACTTCATTTTGGCCATTTTATAATAGCCGATCTACAAGCTCACAAAGTGAGCTTGTACTGTAGATCTGCAATTTTCTAAATATTTGTATACATTTCAAAACTTGAAATGGGACACAATCTGCATAACGGATACTTTTACTTTTGGTACTTTAAGTACATGTTGATGCCAATACTTTTTGTACAGTACATTTTGAATTCCGGACTTTTACTCGTAACAGAGTATTTCTGTATTGCATATTATTGATACTTTTAACTTGAGTAAAAATTGCGAGTACGTCCCAGCACTGATCAGCTCTCTCTGTGTCCCTACAGTGCCTCCTGATGAGCCGGTCATAGTGGGAGCACCGGTGGTGAGTCTCCGGACCGGCGACCATCTCAACCTCACGTGTCACGCCGACAATGCCAAACCCGCTGCCTCCATCATCTGGATCCGCAACGGCCTGGTCCTGAGCGGTGCAATGTACTCCAAGGTAGCGGAATGCTGACATGACTACACACCTTACTGTTTACACTAGGACAGTAATTGTGTACACTTCTTGTAAATTGAGGTATTAACCCATTATGGTACCCACATGGTTTTGAGTTATTGCCTACATGGTATTGAGCTATTGAGGTATTGCCTACATGGTATTGAGGTATTAAGGTATTACCTACATGGAAGTGAGGTATTAAGGTATTGCCTACATGGTATTGAGGTATTGAGGTATTAAGGTATTACCTACATGGAATTGAGGTATTGAGGTATTAAGGTATTGCCTACATGGTATTGAGGTATTGAGGTATTAAGGTATTACCTACATGGTATTGAGGTATTAAGGTATTACCTACATGGAAGTGAGGTATTGAGGTATTGAGGTATTGCCTACATGGTATTGAGGTATTACCTATGTATTGCCTACATGGTATTGAGGTATTGCCTACATGGTATTGAGGTATATTAAGGTATTACCTACACGGTATTGAGGTATTGCCTACATGGTATTGAGGTATATTAAGGTATTACCTACACGGTATTGAGGTATTGCCTACATGGTATTGAGGTATTGCCTACATGGCATTGAGGTTTGCCTACATGGTATTGTGGTATTGAGGTATTGCCTACATATTATTGAGGTATTGAGGTATTGCCTACATGGTATTGAGGTATTGCCTACATGGTATTGAGGTATTGCCTACATGGCATTGAGGTTTGCCTACATGGTATTGTGGTATTGAGGTATTGCCTACATATTATTGAGGTATTGAGGTATTGCCTACATGGTATTGAGGTATTGCCTACATGGTATTGAGGGTATTGAGGTATTACCTACATGGTATTGAGGTATATTAAGGTATTACCTACACGGTATTAAGTTATTACCTACATGCTATTGAGGTATTGAGGTATTGCCTACATGGTATTGAGGGTATTGCGGTATTAAAGTATTGAGGTATTAAGGTATTAAGGTATTGCCTACATGGTATTGAGGGTATTAAGGTATTACTTACATGGTATTGAGGTATTACCTACATGGTATTGAGGTATATTAAGGTATTACCTACACGGTATTGAGGTATTGCCTACATGGTATTGAGGTATTGAGGTATTAAGGTATTACCTACATGGTATTGAGGGTATTGAGGTATTACCTACATGGCATTGAGGTATTGAGGTATTACCTACATGGTATTGAGGTATTGCCTACATGGTATTGAGGTATTGCCTACATGGTATTGAGGTATATTAACGTATTACCTACACGGTATTGAGGTATTGCCTACATGGTATTGAGGTATATTAAGGTATTACCTACACGGTATTGAGGTATTGCCTACATGGTATTGAGGTATTGAGGTATTGCCCACATGGCATTGAGGTTTGCCTACATGGTATTGAGGTATTGAGGTATTGCCTACATGGTATTGAGGTATTGAGGTATTGCCTACATGGTATTGAGGTATTGCCTACATGGTATTGAGGTATTGAAGTATTGCCTACATGGTATTGAGGTATTGAGGTATTGCCTACATGGTATTGGGGTATGAAGGTATTGCCTACATTTGAAATATTGCCTACACGGTATTGAGGTATTGCCTACATGGTATTGGGGTATTAAGGTATTGAGGTATTGCCTACATGGTATTGGGGTATTGAGGTATATCTGATGATCAAGTTTTAGGGTGGAAAAATGTGCTATTTCCGCTATTAGTGAAAATTCATTATTCCATTCAAATCAATTATATTTGTTTTAATAAATGTAATTATTATATTAATTAACTTTTTCACCCCTACGTCACACTGTGTTTAGATACAGTCATTTTCTAAACTGAATTCTTCCTTAAAGGACGGATGGTGATTATAATTAGCGTAGCTGTCCAAAGTGCAGACGAGGCATTTTCCTGGACTAATGGCAAACAGTGGCACAGGTGGTAGAGCAGTTGCCTGGGAATTGGAGGGTTCCTGATTCGACGTCGGCTCCTCCCAGCATCCTGTCGAAGTGTCCTTGAGCAATACGCTGAACCCCTAACTGCTCCCTGGGTGCTGGTACTGTAAATAGTGTAGCTGCATGCCTACTGCTCCTAATCATTAGGATTGTTGAATGCAGCGCTACTGTATATCCAGGCATGTGCAAATATGCTTGGTCAACAAAACGTTCCTACCCTTCCCTTTTGATCAACTATTTTTTAATATGAACACTTTTATTATTTAAGCAACGTTTCGGTCAAAATACCTTCTTCAGGCATCTCTGAAGAAGGTCTTTTGACCGAAATGTTGCTTAAATAATAATAATATTGCAGTGCTGACGGTGTGCGGGTCATTGTGTACTTTTTGTGAATTTTTTGAATACGTTGATCCCTGCCTGCATAAGCCTTTGTTTCCCATCAAGTACATTTTCTAAAGTTTAGCTTATATTTCCCACATTCAAATGCAAATGGGACAATAATTACTTATGGCTCTTTTTATTTTTTATTTTTTCCCCCGTTCTTGTTACATGAAGGGTAACCCAGAAACCTCCATACCCTGAAACTGTTAGTGACTTAGTTCCGTTTTATTGTGGTCCATGTGGAAGGGTATAGTGAGTCCATGAGAATCAGAAACAAAATCAAACCTTATGTCATATTATGTGTGCAGGCCCACCAATGTTAGTTAGTTAGAACTTCTAACTATGCTCTAATTCTCTAAATCTTTTTAGAATAGTAGAATAAAGTGCATAAAAAAGTGGATAATGTGCCACAATATAGGGTATGCGCATGCATAAAGTGAATGGGAAATCGAGTGGCAAAGTGACTTGGCAAAGTGAGTTTAATGTCGTTTAACGTCGTTTAATGCAATCAGATAGGACTTCTCTATTTGGATATACAGTTGGGTGCCACCGATATTGTCCCTTATCATTTGACCCATTTAGGCCTGACCTCAAAATTTTAAAAAATCCTTCTAAATCGTCCAGTTTTCTGAAATAAATATTTTCACGATTTTTCAAAAATAGCAGACCTACAAGCTCGTAGCGCGCCACTCGGTGGCGCGCTATGAGCTTGTAGATCTGCTATTTTTCAATAGCTAAATTATAACAATGTTTAAAACACCAAAAGGGGTTCCCGCCCAAAATGGGTTAACTGTCCTTTTGCGCAGATCACGCAAACCTCAGCAAAAAGAAAAGGACAATATCGATGGCCTCCAACTGTATGGGCTATCAAGGCCAGAAAAGTATTTTCTCAGTAGGCATTCCCACATAACTTCCGGGTATGATGATTATGTCACGTGCATACCCTCTATAGTGGCTCTCGACCAGATCAGTCTGTCGCTGTCGCTTTACTCCAAAAGAAGATATCTTGAAAACTGCAGGCTGATTGCCATGGCTGTACACCTTTACTGCTCCACAGGGGATGGCCCCTGCTGATTTAGCTGACCTTTCATGTACCATGTACCATTAAGACAGTTGCACACAAGATATCTCCAAATCTGATGGGCAGATTGCCATGGCACTTCCTGAGTGTGTTTTTGCATAATACTGATGTTGGTGACCCCATGGTTCCCTCCCTAATTTGCCTCCCAAAGTCGCCTCCCAAAATTGAATGTCTATTATTGCCATGAAACGTGCATTCATGGTCTGAATGATGGATGAACCACAGTAATGTTGAATGTCCCCATGGCCGTTCCTCTAGCGTGACCTTCAGGCCAAAATGGCCACTTTGCACACGACGATCTACTGAAGGTGTCCAGTTGGGTGCAAGGTGCATGGCCTTTAGGGGCCTTGAAGGCCTCAGTTATACTTGGCTCTGCCTCATGTTGCGCTCCGAAAATAGCAGATCAACAAGCTCATAACGTAACCCATAAGCTCAGTATAGATCGCCTATGTTTTGCGTGTGCCACCAGCAGCGTACAACTACCAAAAGTTTAAATCAGGTTTTAGCCGTCTACCACACTGGCAAACAGTAGAGAAAGCTGAGGTTTTAGGTGTCTGCCACACTGGCAAACAGTAGAGAAAGCTGAGGTTTTAGGTGTCTACCACACTGGCAAACAGTAGAGAAAGCTGAGGTTTTAGGTGTCTACCACACTAGCAAACAGTAGAGAAAGCTGAGGTTTTAGGCGTCTACCACACTGGCAAACAGTAGTGAAAGCTGAGGTTTTAGGCGTCTACCACACTGGCAAACAGTAGTGAAAGCTGAGGTTTTAGGCGTCTACCACACTGGCAAACAGTAGAGAAAGCTGAGGTTTTAGGCGTCTACCACACTGGCAAACAGTAGAGAAAGCTGAGGTTTTAGGCGTCTACCACACTGGCAAACAGTAGTGAAAGCTGAGGTTTTAGGCGTCTACCACACTGGCAAACAGTAGTGAAAGCTGAGGTTTTAGCCGTCACTGGCAAACAGTAGAGAAAGCAGAGCAAGCGCCAGACTCATTTCCTTGTCCGCCACGGTTCAGAAGTGGCATGGCTGATAAGCGCTCCACAGCAGAGCTGAGAGCTGTGCTGGGTTCAACTTGAAGCTGAAGTGCTAATGTATGCCCGTCAATGTCTATTAAGCGTAGCCTGGCAACATTTCTTGCCAGTCTGATTACCGCCTTAGTCTTATTGTCTCCACCAGGCCGAAGGCATGGGGAGAGAGTATGTTTTGCACTCCGTCCATGTGTGTGTGTGTCCGTCCTTCCGTCCGTCTGTGTACAGCTAATCTCCGGCACCGTTAACCCGGTCGATGCCAAACTTTGCACACACACTCCCTGGATGCCAACGATGAACCTCTGCCCCACATTTTCCAGAATGGCCTGTTATAGTGCCACCATGAGGCAGCTTTTCATATTTTTTACCTAAAACTGCACCGATCTGCGTGAAACGTTGCATGCACACTCCCTAGAGGCCAAGGACAAACCTTTGACCTGCATTTTCCGCATCTGCCTTTTATAGCGCCACCAGGAGGCCGACTTTTGGAAAACACATTTTTTGATATTACTCCTCCAGATTCTGTCCAAAAATCTCACAAATCGTTACACAGTATCTCTATGGTCATGTGCTCAAGTCGGATCTGTCCGATATTTCATATTCCATCCTAATTGGCTATAATTGGCTTTCACAGTTTGCAAGATTGCCCCGTTTTGAACAAAAGCCTCAAATCATGAACGCAGCATGCAATTTACGTGAAATCTTTCACGCATTTTCTTACTAGGCTGAGGAATATATCCCACCCTTTTCACATTGGCCTGTTATAGCGCCACCAACAGGTTTATTTTTGCAAAACACATTTTTGGAACAAAATGCCTCAAATCATCCAATTGCCATCAAAGGCGTATGAAGAAATGGCACCCTTTTCACATTGGCCTATTATAGCGCCACCAGGAGGCCACAACCTGACCTGCCCTGGTGGAGACCTGTGCCCCGAGGGGCACTTTTTCTAGTTTAGTCTTGTTTTCCACTTCATATATTTTAGTTTGCCTGTTGTAAATTAATGTTTGGGATTGTTTTAACCCAATCTAGTGTGGTGGGGGCTGCACTTCCTGGTTGCTCAGGATCTCTTCTTCTACTTTGGTATGGCACTTGACTGGCACTCACGATCCCATCTGTAACGGGAGGGAATGTGTTAACCACCTACTAAAGTGTCCCAGAGTTTGCAGTGTTCATGGTGTGTACTTTTTCCTCCTCTATACCAAATGTCTTTGCCAAAAATAGACGATCTACAAGCTCACAATGCGCTGCGGTGCAACTGGATGTGAGCTTGTAGTTCAGGCTGTTTCTGAGGATTGTTCCCCACAAAATAGGATGCAAGGGTTTGTGTATTTGTTTATTTTAAGTTGTTGAACCCTGTATACTTCGTTGACCAGGGGCCTCCCCCACCTGCACATTGGGAGCAATTAGGGCCAGGGTTCAGAGTCTTGCTCAAGGACACTTCAGCTCTGGGGGAGCCCGGGATCGAACTGGGAACATTGCGTTTCCCATCCGGCCGCTCTACAGGCCACTCTACCCCTGTTCCACTAGCTCTGGGGGGAGCCCGGGATCGAACTGGGGACATTACGGTTCCCATCCGGCCGCTCTACAGGCCACTCTACCCCTGTTCCACTGCCGCCCTCTGTACTTGGCCCCCTAGTTTTTTCCCATACATCATCAAATCTCTTTGCCGTAAATATCATATGCAATCTACAAGCTCATAACACATTGCAACAGTCCACGTTGTGAGCATGCAATTCTGCAGTTTTCCCCGAACTTTCGCCTAAGATGCCCAGAATAGAGTCACCAGGGTTCACGTGGTTAAACTTCATGTAGCCTATGCTGTAACCATAACAACAATTATAATCTGTAGCAGCTGCTTGTTGGACTAGAAAGTGGTTACCAAGACAACACAGCTTTTTGATTGATGTTTTGTTTGATGTTTTTATTAGTATATATTTATATATATTTTTCCCCCCAGGTTATGAACACAAACACAGGCTCTTTATTTTTCCTTTGATAACTGGATATGGTACGCTCAATAAAACACTGTGTGCTGTCCACATCTAAAGATAATGGATGGAAGGACCTCTATGTCTCGCCTTCACAAATTCCCTCATACTATCCTCCCCAGTGGTGTAAAGTAACTAAGTACAGTATACTCGGGTACCGTACTTCAGTGATGTGATGTGACGCATTGTGAGCTTGTAGATTGGCTATTTTGAAAAGATCTTTTACATTTTGACCTTGTGAAATAGGACACATAGTCACATACACATGTATTTCGATGCCGATAAGTTTGTACATTTTGAATGTGAGACTTCTACTTGTAACAGAGTATGTCTACATTGCGGTATTGATACCTTTACTCAGGGGTGGAAAAGGTACTCACATTTTTAAGTAAAAGTATCAATGCTGCAATATAGAACTACTCTGTTACAAGTAAAACTCCGGAATTCCCAAATGTACTTGAATAAAAGTAAAAAAAAGTATTGGCCTCAAAATGTACCAAAAGAAAATGTACTCATCATGAAGAATGTCCCATTTCCAGTTTCAACATCTTTTGAAAATAGATGTGATGCAAAGGGAGCTTGTAGATCGGCTATTTTCAAATGGCCGAAATGTATACAGGGCTGAAGTGGTTAATGTATGTTTTCTAATAATAATAATAAAAATCTAGTAACTAGTAACTAAAGTTTTTTCAAATTAATGTAGTGGAGTAAAAGTGAAATATTTGGATCGAAGATGCAGTGGAGTATAGAAGTAAGAAATTGGAAATACTCAAGTAAACTACAAATACCACAAAATTGTACAGAATTAAGTACAGTACTACTACTTACGTAAATGTACTTATTTACTTTCCACCACTGTTTGTACTTAAGTAAAACATGTGAGTACTTCTTCCATCACTGATCCTCCACTCCCCACAGGCTTCTAGAAACATGTTTAGTAGAAACAGCGGAGGTGAATTGGGCTCCTCAGAGCTCTGTAGCCATCCATATCAGTCCATGTAGTGGTCTCGCACCGCACACACAAGCCCACCATGGCAGAACGTACCTTCCTAGAGTAGGAAAAAAGAATGGACCACTCAGGATTTTGCTGTGCACACACACACTCACTCCACACTTAGCTGCTGCTCCCCACATGCCCACCCGGCCTGCACGATTCAAATCATCACTGTACCTCAATTCTTCTTCACCTTCCCTCGCTCCCTGGCGGCGGAATGACCTTTTCCACTCACCGTGCAGGAGAGTAAAGACAGTCATGAGCTAAAAACTCATCTCTTCAAGAAGTCCTCGTATCCTCCGAATCGTATATCCTCCTCTCCTCCTCCACTCACTCCAATATAAGCCCGGTCTTGGAGAGAGAGAAAAAAAAGAAAAAAAAGGAATCAACTTTGTATTTTCGACCTTATCTCTGGAAACTCTTGACCTGTTTCTCCTCCTAGCTCTGCTCCCTTGCATGCGTTTTCCTAGGATTTCCAGATCAATGCCAAGGCGGTATGTCTCTGACCCTTGAACCCATGCCTATCGATTGCTTGGCTCGGTTTTTATAGCCGTGAATTGATGCTTTGTCGGTTCTTGCATTCATTGCAAGAACTCTAGTTTCTCTAAATACAGAAAAACAATAACCTAAAAAGTAAAGAGCGTTCCTTAACTCTGTTATTCCATCGGGATGCCAGCAGAATTTTTTAGGCTGAAACTGAAAATATCTGCCGCCCACCCATTAGCACCCCCCAGCCCCCCCCCCCCCACTTCCCTGTTGTTGCACTATAAAATCCTCACTTTTAATTTATCCATTTGTAACTCAGAGAGTGTATGGATGTAACCAGTAAGGGGTCTATTTGCTTATACTTGCACACTCAGAGTTAAATTAACTGAGGATTTTTACGGTGTGGCTTTTTGGTCTATTTTGTCCTGGGGATATTTCTAAATGGCGCATTTATATATATAACGCCTTTCTCCAAAGCATTACATTACAAATGTGCATTACATTCACCCGTTTTGCATGCACGCACGCACGCACGCACGCACGCACGCACGCACGCACGCACGCACGCACGCACATTCAGCGGTGGGTGCAACCATGCAAGGCACCAAGCTGCTCATTGCGAGCAGTTTGGGGTTCATAGTCTTGATATGGGAACCTTTTGCTGCTGCTCTGCATCCTCCTGAGTCACTGCCGTCCCAACGTCTCCACTGTCATCAGGAGTTCAATTGGTCACTATGTATATTATTATGATTTTGCTTATTTATCCTGCATTTCAGGGCATGTGTCATCGATAGTTCAGAAAAGGCAAGCGACATGTGCCTATGAAATGTCGGTAGGGGGATGACTCATGAGTTGATCTTTTATTAAATGGAGCTGATGCAAGATTAAAATACACACACATGCACGCGAGTGCGTGCGCACATGTCACACACACACACACACACACACACACACACACACACACACACACACACACACACACACACACACACACACACACACACACACACACACACTGTGGGTCCCAAAGTACAAGACAAACAATTATGTTAGAGCATGCTCAAATAAGAAAGATCTCATGGGTTAACACTGATCAGATCTAATACAGTTTTATTTTAACAAGCATGCATCATCAAATATGGGTTTTAGAAGGCTTTTTATTGTTTATTAATTCAGTGCACGGTCCAAAGTTACATCAACAATGTATATTTGTTTCTGCAGCTCCTAAGATGTTCCCCAATGCTTCTTCCCACCCCAGGCACTCCACAGTAAAATCCACAGTGGTAATTGAACTCTTGACAGTGTACAAAGTACAAACGTAACCAAATGTATCCATTTGGTTATGTTAACACTGAGGATTTGTACTTTGTCCCCGTGGTTGTAGAATCCCCCATGCCTGGTGCTCTATCTCTGCCCTTTCCTCCAACAGCTATCCTCTAAAAGGCTTGCCATGGCAATTTAATGACAACTGAGATTTTTAATTTGATCCACAGGGCAAGACGGACCACCCCTGTCATGCTTTAATCATGACTGGGGAAGAAACAAATGAGGGAGGATTCCGACACGTTTAATTATGAATGCATTACTTTGCAGCAGTTTGTTAATTTTGTCATTCTTTGGTTGGAAACGGAGGAAGCGGAGCCTGCATATTTAGAGGCCAAACTCTCCCGGTAATGTCAATATTGCATTAAATCCCGTTTTGCATTAACCATGACATGACCCTTCAGTGGTGGGAGAAGAAGTAGAAAAGCAGAGGAATGACATTCCAGCATCCTCCCAAATGAAGCATATTTGAATGAACATTTACCCGCATTAAGGAAAGTTAGTTATGTTTAACATTTTCATTAAAAATGTATTTATTATAATCAATAATAAATGTTCAGCTGCTGTTCACCCAGACGGAGGACGTGAAGTAACAATGAAGCCTACTGATATTTTTCAGTAAAATCATGAAGAATTGAAAGAAAAATCTAAGATATTCCATAAATTAGAAAACAAATCAGCTATTTTCACTAGTTTGGGTCCCGGGCAAACCTCTAATCTCTCTTTTGGGTCTCAACCTGAACAGTTTGGGAACCACTGGAAATTGTGACTGGGGTGCTATGGGGGTGCTGGCTATTTAGACGGGGGACTAATGCATCTTGGTTTACATAGAAGTCACTCAATTGGGATTATTTGTAGGGGGGGCTTAGGGGGGGGGCTAAGCCTCTACCAGAGGGGGCTAAAGCTCCCCCTTACCCCCCCTGGAGCCATCCCTCTTTGTACTTCAGGGACCCGTGCATGGCAGGTAGTCACACTGGGCTGTTCCTCTGTTTTATTTATCCTTTTCTAAATGCTGTTATCCATATTTTCGGGGGGATAATTAGTGCGTTTCCTTTCTGCTTGACTCCTCAGACACTGCTGCGGGACGGCCGACGAGAGAGCACCGTCAGCACGCTATACCTCTCTCCCTCCAACATCGAGTCCGGCCAACAGATCACCTGCCGCGCCTCCAACAAGGCGGCTCCCAACGGAAAGGACGCCACTGTCACCATAGATATTCAACGTGAGTACATGTTCAGAGATGTTGTACCTGGATTACAAACAAGTTACGTCGACGTGCCAGAAGTCCAGAAAATAGACACTATAATATTACATATTATCGTCTCTGTCGGGTGGAGACCTCATTATGTCCAAAACTGTTACTTTTCAGTATTCAAATTCTAAATTCTAAAGTTCTACAAGCTCGAAATGCGCAACTCGTCAAGCGTGTACATCTGCTACTTTTGACGCTTTTGTGTGACGCTGTAATGTGATCAATGTATGTACAGTAAGTTAAAATATGGAGATGCTTTCATGTCTGCAACCATACATTTATTAACCACTTTCAACCTGGCGTCACTATTTTGGGCATGGCATTATAGGCGAACAAACATTATTATTTATTTTTTTCAGCTATTTTTACCCAAAATAGCTCAAATAATGGATCTAATATCCATTCTCTTGAAAAAGTGCCATTATTTTTCCAGGGGCCAGTCATCTCTGCCAGAGCAAATCAAAAACAAGCTTACAGTTTTGTCTGTCTGTCTGTCTGTCTGTCTGTCTGTCTGTGTGTGTGTGTGTGTGTGTGTGTGTGTGTGTGTGTGTGTGTGTGTGTGTGTGTGTGTGTGTGTGTGTGTGTGTGTGTGTGTGTGTGTGTGTGTGTGTGTGTGTGTGTGTGTGTGTGTGTGTGTGTGTGTGTGTGTGTGTGTGTGTGTGTGTGTGTGTGTGTGTGTGTGTGTGTGTGTGTGTGTGTGTGTGTGGGGTACATACCTACCTTTCAATAAAAGGGATATGATTGCTCTTCACTATAAAGAAAACAACAAAAGAAAATAGCCTAGGTCTCTCTCCAAAGTAAATTAATGGTAGCTTGGTTGACATGAACATATCGCCTTTCTCATTCAAAGGAATATGTGCATTAATCATTGGTGATACAGCGAGCTCACGTGATATAAGATTACACATTGTGTTCTCAGGCGACGCCGGTGTCCGAAAATGGATTCAACCTGTGCAGTATGCTTTGTGGATGTTTTCCTTTTGTCTGGCCTCCCCTTCCAGTCCATAAGAATAGTAATACAGTCTACACTGCAAAATGCTCAGTGTGAATTTCACTGAAAAATGGACCCGGGTCCAGAGTTAAATGAGCACTGAGGATCTTGCAGGGTATTCAAGCTCAGGAAATGGGCACCCTCTGTGAATGCTTCAGATGATATTATTTGATCACAGAAACTATTTACAGTACCGCAACTTATGGATTTGGAATAAAGGCCTTTTTGCATCCCTCACAGCTCCTTCAAAGCCATTAACTATGACTAATAAAGCAGAAAATACTATTCAGAGATGTGTTAGTCTTGACAGATCCATTCTTCCCTTCTCATGCATTTTCTTTCAACTTTTATTTCTTGTCATTCAAAAGGAATGGAGTCCTTACGCTACAGCTCAGAAACGCTGAAGTGTGTGAGCCGAGTGATTAATGTTTGTTGTGCTCATTGTCGGAGAATCCTTTTTGTCATGCAAGACAATGGCGGTGCCACCGTCTTTCACGGAAAGTAGGCGACAGTTGAAAAACAAATGTCTCAGCCTTCTGCATGGAGAACCCTCGAGCTGCGACACAGCTTACAATTGCCAACAGACTGCCAGTGCTCCATAAACCATGCTGTCGACGAAAAAACCTTTGTATCTTCCAGAAACCGTCAGTCACGTGCGTCTGTGTAGCAAAGTAAAATAAAATGTTTATGTTTTTATTCTTTTTTGAGAAATGGCCTTCTTGTCGCCAGACTAGACGAGTTGCAGCAAGGGACTTTTCTGAAAAAAACATGTTGCTATGTCAGTGGTGCTCAAACTTTTTCATGTCAAGGACCCCCAAAATGATATGCATTTGGCCGTGGACTCCATCTAAAATATATATATATATATATATATATAAAAGGTTACTTTGCACACATTTACATGATTCAAAAATACATAGCATATAACACGGCACGAAGTGACACGCTATGAGCTTATATCGATCTGCTATTTTTGAATAGCCAAATAAATCTAAAATGACACAATGTGTTTCTCGATTTAATGTGTTAATTGTGCCCTGCTTGTTGTACATTAGACTCGAGCCTAGCGGTGTCAGGTCACGGGTGATGTGGGCAGTGATCAGAACTCGGCAAAGCAAATGGGAAAGGCAGGCGTTGGATGCATTAGTGATGACGGCGACCTCAAGGTCCCAGAAGCGTGGAGATTTCCTACCGAGAACACCATTAACCCTTTTTCCTGTTAATATTGATGGTGAAGCAGCCGTCACTCTCGCAGAGCAGTTAGGTGGCCCTGAGCAATTTGGTGCCCTAGGCAGGATTTTTCGTGATGCCCCCTTGACAAATGACCATGGCCCCCTTGTGTTCTAAAGCACTGTTTGTTTGTTTGTTTTTTGCTTGGTGGATGCCCCCCCTCCCCTTATGATGCCCTAGGCAACTGCCTGTTCTGCCTGATGGCAGGGCCGGCCCTGAGTCAGGGCTGTGATATGGAGAGGACAGGAACTCGATCAGCACCTCATATCGCCAATCTTTCACCAAGGCCTGGCCCTTTTCCACCAAAAAGAACTTTGGTTCTAGAACTGGTTCCGTTCTAGATTGGAACCTTGGTGCTTTCACGGAACTGGCAGAGTGGAAACACTGGTTCAATATTAGGCAGGGAAAAAATAACCAAACCGGTTCAACCCTGGTGGAAATGGGCTCCACATAAACTCTGTGGTCGTTGAGGGGGTTCCAAATTAACCTTTTAAAGGTCTGTAACTCTCCAGTGTGTACACCCATTTGTACACTCTCAGAGTTATGGGGATCTTTGAAATGTATGTTTGAGAACCACTGCTTTTACCCTGAATTTGCATATTCATCAAAGCCCCCCTGCTGTAACAGTTGGGTGTTTGTGATAACTACATTTCTGCCCTAAATCAGCCAAACTGGCCAAAACAGGAGGAATTAGCTCCTGTGCTGTTCCTGTATCGTTCACTTAAGGCTAAAGGAACACATTGGCTTATTTAATTGGCATATTGCTGCATTTGGCAATTTGCTGCATTTGCTACATCATCATACATCATCACATTCCGTGCTCAGCCAATCAAATCATCACATTCTGTGGTACACACAGACACACAAAGCTGGGCATAGGAGGGGCTAGTGCCCCTCAAAAATATAATACAGCCTTTTGAAGTTCTTTCTCCCATTGAAAGAACAACAAATAGTATGAGAAAGAAAGAAAGGCGGAGATGCAAAAATCTGAATTCTTTCTTTCATTTTTTATACGATTTGTGTGTGAGACTCCTGTTCGGATCTTCATGTGACCATGACATGCAACGACTCTACGACATATCTACTGTGTGACATGTATGTGACGTACTGTATAACCCCAAATGTGGACACGGTCTCAGCCCGATCAGAGCCCGACATTGACTTTCATTAGAAGAAGTATTTCATAATGTGGAGCTAATACTGTGGCCTACACTGTGTGCACAATAAATTTAGCGCAGCTTGCGAGATTAGCTCCGGAGACATAGACCAAGACAGACATAGACTCTGAGAAGCCAAAAAAAAAAATCATAATTTCTATAATGTTGATGTGGGCTGTGTTTCAGTAAGCATCATAAAATTGAGATATTGCCGGTATAAATCCTTCTAATTCTGATACGTTCAAACAACAGTGTAAGATTACTAAAATAGAACTATATTATGCTATGCCCTGAACCCGTGCCATGTGTCCTTTTGACTCCCAGTGCAGTAAATCAGCTAAATACATATGTATGGTGGCGCCGTCCTTCATTTTAATGGCATATGAACTGTATAGTATTACAATTAACCATCTATCCAGGGTGACAGTGTGAAAAACATAGGTCAGGCTTATTAAAAAAAGAAGAGACTTGTTATTGTCTCTAATTGTCCACGGTCCCTCTTCTACCTAGCGCGAGCTGCAGGGAGACAATGCAGAGAGGAGCCCACGAGGCGAGCGGCTCCTCTCGGATAATTGGATGAAAAGAAGACTTGTGCAGGGTAATTGCGACAAGAGGAGGAGCATGGACCAAATAATGCATTTTCTGTTTGATAATTAATAGCCAAATGCAGATGTGTTGTGCCCACAGAGGTCTCTCTGCTGGCACATGCGCACACGCGCACGCACACGCACGCACACACACACTCAAAGAGTGTAACAGAGTGTTTTATCAAGCGGCTCCATTGACTCCCATGGGTCTGATCTCTTGTGACAGAGGCCCATATTTTTGCATTCATTATACGAGGCTATGTCTCTATTATGCCGCGGCCCACTTCAAACAGTTTGCACTCACGAAAGGTGCACGCAAAAGTTAATTACACGTACGCATACACACACACACACACACACACGCACACGCACACACACACACACACACACACACACACACACACACACACACACACACACACACACACACACACACACACACACACACACACACACACACAGGGTCTGAGTAAACATGGTCATTCTCAACCGTTTTAATTTCAGGGA
The DNA here is from genome assembly GCF_951216825.1 of Electrona antarctica. Classification (NCBI taxonomy): domain Eukaryota; kingdom Metazoa; phylum Chordata; class Actinopteri; order Myctophiformes; family Myctophidae; genus Electrona; species Electrona antarctica. Next base: position 13,377,570 of record NC_136789.1, read on the forward strand.
CCGCCAGTTTGTTATGCATATTATAGGCCACAGACCCCATTTGATTTTTGAGGAGCACCAGCCCCTCTACAGCCCAAACCACACCAATGGGTTGACATGCATGCAACTCCTTGCAACCAAACGGTTGTGAGTAGCCCCATGTAGACGCATGTAGTTGCAAGCAACCATTTAATTGAACCAATTGAACCACCTGGGTCGACGTGCGTCGCCGTGCGCCCACGTGCAACAAGACATATCACACCGCTGGAACGAACGCTAAAACCGTTTTGTTGTGACTCGACCCATATGTGTGGTCTGGGCGTATTGGTGCGTTCAACTTCCAGATGCAAAGCTACAATCTACCATCCATTGTCATTGGAAGCCAGCGACATGAGAGATGCAAACATGCATCCAGCGTTTGTAGCTGCTGCGAAAGCTGCAAAGCTACAAATTGAAGCTGAGCTTGGTTCAACTTCCAGGTGCAAAGCTACAACTGTAGCTGCAATTTTTTTAAGTTCCCCCTCCCCGCTTTTTTTTCACCCTGTTCTGGCTGACGGAAACTTGCCACGTCTTCTTCTAGTCCAATGCGATGCCTAGGTCCAAAAGGGTCTTCTTCTAGTCCAATGCAATGCCTAGGTCCAAAAGGGTCTTCTTCTAGTCCAATGCAATGCCTAGGTCCAAAAGGGCTTCTTCTAGTCCAATGCAATGCCTAGGTCCAAAAGGTCTTCTTCTAGTCCAATGCAATGCCTAGGTCCAAAAGGGTCTTCTTCTAGTCCAATGCAATGCCTAGGTCCAAAAGGTCTTCTTCTAGTCCAATGCAATGCCTAGGTCCAAAAGGGTCTTCTTCTAGTCCAATGCAATGCCTAGGTCCAAAAGGGCGTCTTCTTCTAGTCCAATGCAATGCCTAGGACCAAAAGGGCTCGCAGTTGGGTTGTTGTGTCTTTTCTCCCCCGCCGGCCGCCATGCCTCCGACGCACATCACTACTGACACACGCTTGATGACGTCAACGACTGCGTGAGCAACAGATTTTACAAAGCGACAACGCAACAAATTATGCTATGGTCTTTCATCTTTGCACGTGCCTCGTGTGAATGCGACATAACGTCTGTTATGTCTTTTGGAAGTTACGTCATATGGCAGCCAAGTCTATGGTTTGTTTAAAGTACGTTGTTTAATTGTTTAAAGAAGTGAGGCACCTCACTTCACACAAGTGTGATTTATTTTTTACATTATTGAGGGCTGCTAGCCCCTCCTACGTTTAGCTTTGAGTGTTTGTGTAAACACAAAAATTGAAGGCAAAAGTCAAATGATGATAAAAGCGCCCCTCAATTCACACGGGAGTGATTTTTATCTCAGACTGCAAACGACCCTGTAAAAGGTATTTTAACTCAGGCCTCTTTCAGATGGCGATGGTCTCCAGATAAAATCCCGCAAAGTCCCGTTGCGTTCAAATTTTTTATTGACCCTTTACACGAGAACGCACACTTTATGAAAACGCTATAATGTCGCTAGGTGGCGGTAATGGGCTGCCAATTAGACCAGACACCCACGTACAAGAAGAAGAACCAGGTAGCTCCCCCTTCACGCAACCCTATCTGGGTTTTGAATGACGCTTCCAGAACTCAACAGGGTTGTGGCCGTCGCTCGCTGGATGCTTTCTACTAACAAATCGAGGTGACAGACAGGCTGACAGGCAGCACAGAGCATGCAGGCAGATCGCACCACAGGATGGTTATATATTTTATAATACATTAGGCTACATAAACTCTGCTGCCGCCTATCACAAGGCATTTTATTTACATCATGGTTTTACATTCACCATCGCTGATGAGCGGCGCTTTGCAGGCGAGGAGGGAGGCTTGTTCATTGTAGGAACTCCATTATATCATATAAGGCCCTGCATCAATGTAATAAACAATATGCGTTGTGAGCCAACGTGAGCCATGATGTCATAAGTTTTGCGGATTCACCGTTTTGCCTTTTTACATGGAGACGGGAGGAAACGGTGTTCCCAAAGATTTCCACTCTGGAAGGTGTTTTCACTTTGTTGCGTTTTCACCTCCTGAAAACACGGTAAAAACGGTGTTTTCCCTTTAAGGGACACCAGCAAACGATACTTTATTTTGCCGTTTTCTATGAACACCGTTCTCGTGTAAAGACCACCTCAGAGTGGAAGCAACAATTTGGTTCCATTTGCAATTTTGCACACTCTTGGAGTGTTATCCATCCTTTTAGCATAATATCTGACTATGTGATAGGCCTTTACCTTTACTGTTAATATTCATGTTAATAATGTATTTAATCAATCAAAACAGCCCATATGGGTTTCTCAACTACCAATCATGTAGTTGGGGACCAACGCGACACACGTCACTGAGACTGAAAGCTATTGCAGTAAATACAGTGAGACCTAGAAAAGGTAGCACAGGCTGAGAATCAAAGCCACACACGTGTATAAAACTTTGAATAGATTCAAGCCTGAAAGGCTGTATGCAAAAACAGAAACACATACAATACTGCATGATATGCACCGTTTCTCGCAGAAACCCCCGAAGAGGCGTTGTTTGTTTCTTATAATAATGTGGAACTGTACTGTGTGCAAGCAAAGAATGTCCACATACCATCCTTTTGTAGCAATTATTAATTAGCAATATAGATAATTGCCAACAGGCAACAGCAGGGATATACTGTGGTAGATGTCAAAGACCATATGTGCATAACGTTTCACAGAGACATCCGCATCTGATTATATCAAAAGCAGTCACAAGGTGCCCACATATGCACACGCATGCTCACACATCGAGGCTTATGCGCACGCACGCACGCACGCGCACACGCACGCACAATGTCATGTGCATGACATGCGAAGACTGTCACACAATATGCTTTGTGTGTTTTAACATATAACTAAACAGATGGTCATCTTCGTTAAGTCCTAGACATGTCGTGGAACACTGAACAAAGCCTCTGTCGGCTTATGTTGAGAAAAAAAGTCCACCATTTACAACGGTATGAGAGACGAAAACAAACCATATGTGAAGCCAACACTGGAAACAATGATGAACACCTGTTTGTTTCTTTCCGCAAATACTAATGAAACAGAGGTGCAACTTCCCTTAAAGACACAACGGCACGATTTGTATACTTTTTCTGCTGGTCCGAGGACCCCCAGAGGTCCTTGAGGGGGTCTGGGGGGGAGGCAAGTTAACCCAATCTATGCCAAACCCGCAAAATCTCTGGTTTCTTTCATGTCCTTTAATCCAGAATTAACAGTATTTTATTTACTGTTCGCTAGCTGTTTTTAGCATCCGTGCCTAGCCTCCCGGTGGCACCCATGGTGTGACGCCATCGAATATCCAAAATCTCCTCTTACACACGCATGGCACATCTTTAGATCTCCGATTGAGATAAAGACTATGACGCTTTGGACTGAAGCTCTGTGCACGTACACACAATTACTTCCGGAAGTTCCGGTTCAACTAGGCTCAAAGAGCGCATGTTAAAGACAGCCCTTCTATTGGAGTTTTTGGGCACCTAGTCTGAGTTTAGCCACCGGGTGGCGGCATATAATCGGTTTTAACTCTGGGAGTGTACAGATAGAACCACATTTGGTTTCATTTGTACACTTAGGTTATTGCAGTCAGTGGCCTCACGCAAAGTAAACTGTGGGAACGTGACGTGGAAAAAGTCTGAGGATCACTGCCATGCCTGTGTGCTGTATTTTCACTGTCCCATTAGCGGAATAGGAACAGAGTGGACCATGTAACCTACAGGCCAATCACTTTGACTTAATATAGATTTGTCAAAGTCACTCATATAACAATCATGATACACCTCAACAACCACCAAATGTAGGCTACTGTATAGGCCTAGTCGAGAATATGGAACGTCTTGATAATCTATATGTAATCCCTACTGGTAAAAAAAGTATTGTTTTCAGCTCATTTCAATTTCCATTTGGGGAAAAAATTCACACTTGTGTGAAGTGAGGGGCACCTCACTTATTTTATACAAACATCGTACTCTATGTGTATAGTGCTCTAAACAAACATTATAAAGTCCATAGACTTGGCTGATCATCACCTTTATTTAAACTTGGGAATACAATTGTAGTCGACACAATACAAATCAAAATACATCCAGTAGACCCTACATTAAAAATCACACCTGTGTGAAGTGAGGGGCACTAATATAAACGCCATTAACAATAAAGAGACAATATGACATAATGAGGCACATTATGACGTACATTTTCCCTTCATTGTCAATGGCGTTTACAAAACAAACATTGAACCAAAGACAAACATTAAACCTGTATATAGGAGGGCCTAGCGCCCCTCAAACATCTGAGTAAATTGCATTATTAGGAACTCTAAGCAGAACAGCTAATCAATCAAAACAATAAAAAATAAACAAATAAAATGACTCAATTGAAACAGGAGCACTCACTGTTAAAAATGTTTGGAGCATTCCATTGAACTGACCGAATGATGGCAGGGAGCTCAGTTTTAAAGATTTTTGGAGTTCATTCCAAGATGTTGGGCCGCTGACAGAGAAAGCTGCTCTGATATTAAGATATCACCAGAGCGGGTCTGATAGGTGCTATCGTTCAGTACCAGCATAGAGCAAATTATATAGGCAGGGAGCAGCAATAGCTTTATATAAAAACAGGTACCAGTGTTTGTCCCGCCTCAGAGAGGATAAACCTGAGTTCACATAAAGTGCACAGTTGTGGGTAATAGGTTTGTTTAACGTGCTCTAAACAAACATTAGAAAGTCCATAGACTTGGCAAGAAAAAAACAAGATATACAGTAAGTACAGTATTACCCAATGTTATAGATAATTTTTACATTTGATTGAGTAAAAGTAACCCAGTATGTGATTATTATTACAATATTATTTCTCCCACCATATTAGTCACAAGGCAATTTTAGGAGGTCTCAAGTGCTTAAATATTTGTCAAACCCAATGGAGACGTATGTGACCAATTATATATATTATATATTATATATTATATAATTGTATGTATATATATATATATATATACACACACATTTAAATAAAAAAAATCACACTTGTGTGAAGTGAAGGGCACTCTTATCATCACATCCCATGCTACGGACACACACAAAGCTATGCATGGGAGGGGCTAGAAAGAAAAAAAAACGAAACATGGATATACTATATAGCAGGTATGTAGCCTACTGCATGAGGCATCCACTCGACAGTGACAATATAATAACACAAGCAGGGCATCGCGTTATCAGACTGGAATCAAGCATCCAGCAGGAGAGCAGGAGGGATTGTTGGCAAAGCCGGTAAAGTAGGCCAAGCCAAGCATCAGAGCCATGATGCACAGGCTGCAGACTCCAAACGATATCACCAGGTGCCTGACAATGTGATCCGACCTCATGACCTGGACCTGACATGGACTGCCCACAAATGGACTCATGGCCTGGACTTGCATTGAACTGGTCCGAAACAATGGACTCCCACGTTTTGACTCGTCTCTTTCCTCCTCGAACGACACGCCTGCGCCCCCATTTAAAGAACAAGCAAGCTCTTCCTCTCTTTGCGCGAATTCCGTCTCTTCAACCTGAGCATCTTTGATGAACTGCTCCAGACTTTTGACTTGGCCCGAGAGAGACGAGTTCTCTGACTGCAGTCGATTGACTTCGCAATCCGCCGCTTCCAGGAAGCTCATCAGTTCATCGTTGAGCTGCTTTAGTTTGCCTTGAGTGTGTTCCAGCTCGGCTATTCTCTCAAAATCCACCATCTCTGCAAGCTCCCTTTTTGATCTAATTGGGCACTGATATATTTCCTACTGCATACGGCCTCTTTTATAGGACTTCACTCACGCTCTCTCGCTGATCGAGCTCTGGACTGATGTCACACCGCTTTGGCACAGCATTGGCCGGCTTATTGCATGGGTTGGCTGACGTCAAGATCTCCACATTGCCCATATATGGGCTGTGTCAGGCATGTACATAGGTATATTTGTCCAGACAGACTCACCGGCAAGACAGACAAGACAACCAACTTTAACTTATTACTTGCTGTAGCATATTATAACATGAAAATAGAATGTATTGCTGAGTTTTAGGGCTCACATGCTTAACGGAGTGTACAATGCTCTTCCATTTCCACTGTGAACATTTCTTGGCAAATGACAGAGAAGCAAAGTTGTTAAAAAAGAAAACATAGTTAAAATGTATTCAATCCACTTATCAAGACAAATCCAGCTGTGCCAGGTATTTTAAGTGTAATTAATATGCAGATTTGATTCAAATGAGCATCTCAGCAATTTCCTATCACTTGGTAGTCTGCCAGGTCTGCATTTCCCTCTTTGGTTATGGCTTCTACAGTATCTTGTTAAGTGAATGAACGCAACACTGTATACACACAACATAGCTACGGTAATTGTCATCAAATTAACCTGTGACCCGAATAAAATGCATGACATAACATAACAAGTAACATAACATATTAGGACTTATTTGTAGTTGCTTCCATGCAATACCCTCGTCTACGGGTCATTTTACACAGATATTCTGATATTTAACATTAATCCTACTTCCCAGAACAAGCTCTTGACGCACAGGACAAATTAGCAAGTGTCGTGTCAGATTTTCACGTCTTCCTCACAGAAAATGACTCACTGGATTCATGTGGAATTAATACCAGCAAAGCTTTAACTCATTAAGACCTGAGGCCAGTTCTACTTAATGCCTTCTAAATCAGTAGTTTGCAAAAATAGCAGATATACAAGCTCGCAGCACGGCATGGATAACCGAGTATCATGGGCGTAGCTTGAACTTGACCCCAGGGGGTGCGAATGTCTGGGCGTGCGTGCGCGATTTCTTTTACCTTTTATTAATTATTTTGCCGTTTTTATACAATGCCCTAACCCCTACAAATGTGTTATTTAGGACAGCAGCACACACACACACACACACACACACACACACACACACTACAGCCGTACAGCGAGTCATCATGTCATGATAAGAGAGATGATTACAAACTACAGTCAGAAGCACACCACAAGTTACAACAACAACCGGCATTGACAGGACACTGCAATCCTGCAAGTTTGTTTATTTACCTGATTGCTGTCAGTTCTTTCTTATAGTTCACTTTAGAAAACTGCTCAAGTAAGTATAGGCTAGTTCATTGCAGAGGGGCGGGCTGGCGGGGGCATCTTTGTGATATGTCTCGAATGTCCTTAATGATTATAATCAAAATAGTAAAGTTTACGGAGTTATTGGGGGTGCCCCCCCTGCACCCCCATTAACTCCGCCCATGCCGAGTATGCATATGAAGCATCAACTGCCGGTTGACGAGAGTCACACCTAACAGAATCGCCGGGGTGATTTTTTTGGAACACTGACAAGATCGGGGAATTTCTCTGGAGAAAATAATCCGTGAGCCAGAGGTAGAGGGAGTGACGTCAGGACTTTGGTACAGTAACCACATACAGTAGACTCTGATGCCTGACAGAGATGCCCCGGTTTAACTCTTGGGCCGGGCGGACCGTTTAATAAATCCTCCAATATACGGTATATATATTATGTATTTTGTTAAAGTAGCAATTTCCGGGCAGCGGCAGGATGGAACCAGTGCATGGGTCCATCCTTGGCTCCTTCTGCTGGTATTGTGAGTTGTGACAAAGTGTCCTTGAGCAAGACACTGACTAACTAGCCTTGCATGGTTGCCTCTGGAGTCTGTGTGTGATTTGGTGAATTTAATTCACATTGTGAAGCGCTTTGGATAATGCTGTTGGTGTTTTGCTTGTAAATAAACACCAACACACATCTCTGTCAGTTGGAAACCTCATAATAATGTCAAAGTGTTACTTTTCAGGATTCAAATTCAAAAATGGCAAAAGTAGCACATCCACAAGCTCAAAGTGTGTCATTTCGAGCTTGTGGATCTGCTGCTTTTGATACGTTTGTGTGTGACGCCGTGGTATTGTCAAGCAGGGCATTCATTTACCATAAAACACAAAAAGTCAGAATATGGAGATAGGAGCTAGGTTTCTGCCCGTCAGCAACGAAATAAACCAATTAGACAGGGTAACATTTCTTTAATTCATTTATTTTTCCAATGTATCTTTTAAGTAGACCAGACCAAACTCTATATATGGAATATGGTTTACTTTACACGTTGTCATGCTGCATGGAGCATCAGTGATACCCTCTTCAACCGTTTCTCCGTTGCAGACACAGGAATAATTTGGAGAGTTGTGGTGGTTCAGTTTTACTTATTTATTTGCATTATTTATTCATGTGTTTTGTTTATTGAATAGGCTACTTCGGGTGTGTAGGCTGGATACACAGTGGTGAAAGTAGATTATAGATCTCGCCAGGGGCCTAGGGTTTCGCAATGTCTTAAATAAATGATGCCACATAGTATGCAAGTTGCACTTAAGCCTGATTGATATTTACAGTAGTTGCCCGCTGGTGTAAGTGTGCCAAAGGTGGCACATCTGCAAGCTTGAAGATCAGCTATTTTTGCTAGCTACTATAATATCAATTAAGCATTACAATTTACAACTTAATACAGAGCGACTTACAGTAAGCAAGAACAACACAATGTAATACATCAAATACATAGAAATAGTCATCAAGGCTCATAAGCAAGCTACAGTAAGAAAATAACCTAACATCCGCCTATCAGTAGAATATCTGTACAATGAAACTATGTCTACATATGCTATCTAAATCACATGTAATCACTTGCTTTAATATTATATCTACCTTTATTCAATCAATGTGATGACTATAGTTTCTTCTCCTTTAAAGATCTCCCCCTTGTCAACCTTACCGTGGAGCCCCAGCCCATTCTGGAAGGGAATCTGGTGAGGTTCCACTGCTCTGCCAAGGCCAACCCACCAGTCATCTACTACAGGTCAGCTTTAATATGACTGTGTTCATTTGCATTCACTGTTTCTCTCTTTCTCTCTTCTCTCTCTTTCTTTTCTGTTGTAATTATATACAATACAATACAATCAAGTCAGCCAAGTGGGTCCATAGTTCAAAGGCGTTCTAAAAACACAATTAGATTTCTGATTGTGTGCTGCAAGACAACGCGAATGTTCTCTTGAGGGGTAGTTTTTTTTTTCCTCCTTTTTTTCCAATAGATTTTTCTCTCTGCAACGATCTAATGCTTAATTTATGCTCCATCGTACATCTTTGGTCTGAACTAGGCTTAAAAGACACTCACAGTGACTTCCCACTAACACTATCCATGCACGGCAGATACTAGGGTAGATCACAGTGACTTCCCACTATAACACTATCTATGTACTGTACGTTAGGTACTAGGGTAGATCAAACGGAAAACTCAACATATAGAAAATGACTGGAAATTAGAATCCGTCTTGTTGGATTGTCATTGACATTTCATGTCTGGGGCCTCATACATTTGATCATAATCAAAAACAAAATGTAGGAAACCAAAATATAGTAATCCATAAAAATGTGTCGGTGACCCCCCGACACACTGTTTGGGGTTAAATATATAAATTGGCATGATACTGCAGAGCAGACAGCACACCATGCCAATTTGTACATTTAAATAAAAGTGCCTTAAAGGACAATTCCGTGCGTGCTGGTATTCTCTTATAGAGATTTATTGTGAAGTAACGTTTTCCGACGGGGAAAGTATTTTTCATAGGGCTTAGTGATTACCTAAAAGTTTGAACTTGCCTGTACAAGACAAGAGGCGAGGACACCAAGTCTTATTTTAATGTACTGCTGATGTGTCTGCTAACCAGGGCCATCTGACAAAGCAGAATAACCCCCAAAAACATTCAAGTCTTCGATGCACGTGTCAGATTTTCAACACACATCTTTTTAGAATAGGGCGGGCCGCGTGGGAACAGGCAAACAACGTGCTCCTGAAACGGATCACAAGTCATCATTGACTCATTTCTCCAAGTGATCAAAACAGCAGCGATGAATGGTCGCTGATGATCAGCGGCCGACTGAATAGCATGTTGGGGTAGGCCGGAGCGAAGTGAGGACTTTCACACCTGGTGCTACAGCCAGAGATGTAGTTGGTTGCACATTGTGTTGCCTACCGAAAATATAGCCGATCTACAAGCTCAGCGTCGCAGCGTGTTGTGAGCTTAAAGATTGGCTATTTTCTGTAGGGCTTTACTGTAGGTAGAGCTTGTAGATCTTTGGGTTTTTCTGTCGCACAACGAAGCCTGAATCAGGCTTAACACCCTGCAGCCCCTCCACGGACCAAGGAGGGCTTTGCTTTGAATCAAAACGAGCTCTGTGGCTCCTCTCTTTCCTTTTTAGATTTCTGAAAACGCAACTTTGTTAAGTTCACCTAACTTAGGCGAAGCCGTGGCAGGATTAAGCACACTGTCTTTACAGCACCCGATAAAATTTCAATTTGAAATCTCAATACCCTTGAGCTACCGGCAGCCCAACAGGCATTTGAGTATATTACACACAGCTTGCCTGGAATAAGATCTGATCTGCTGGAATGCGACGAGTCGAGCATTCCGAGATAGGGCGTGCGCATGCCGACGTACGCGGCGTTTGACTCGGGTTGTCAGGGGCAGGGCAACAAGGCACTTAGTCTGTGAAATGTGTCAAAAATACTCCTGAAGCTATAAACACTTGTCCGGCGGCAGGCGTCTCGTTGATTATAAATGTGCAGACAGCCCTGAGAGCGTTGCCACACATCTCTGCCATCTGCCCGTGGACAAGGGCAGGGATAAGCATCATGCCTCTGCTGCATTAGGAAGGCAGTTCACTCTTCCTGTGACTCACACGCCATCCTCCACTTGGAGGTTATATATGGAACAGGTGGAGGCCAATGTTTGCCGTAAAGGAGTGACAAAATGTGTGTGGTGCAGGGAGAGTGTCAGTCTCTAACTGACAGCATGACATACATGTATACTGTATAGAAATGTTACAATTAAACGTCCATGAATTCAAAATGCACTTCAGTAAAAACTCAAAAGTATTGGCATCACAATTGACTTATTGCTTAAAGTACCAAAAGTAATAGTGCTAAGTGCTCATTATACAGAATGTCCCATTTCAAGTTTTTCAAATGTATAAAAATCATGTGAAATTAGCAGCTCTACAAGCTCACCACTTGACGCATGGTGAGCTTGTCTATTTTCAAATGGCCGAAATGTTTATACTGTAGGGTTGAAGTGGTTAATGTATGTTTTGTAATGATAATCAAAATCTACAAAGTATAGTAACTAAAGTTTTCAAATAATTGTAATGGAGTAGTGTACTGTAGCGCTCGCCGATATCAAACCAATATCAATCATTAAAGGACGGAGATCTCCGTCTAGGACGGATAACAGATGCGTTTGAAAAGACGGAGCTCTCCGCCTTGATCAGTTAAAGTGTTAAGTACAGTACTTAAGTACATGTAATTAGTTACTTTCCACAAATAACCTCCCCAGTAATTGCAATGGTGATTTTATTCTGAAGGTTGGGTGGCTTGTAGTGACATATGCTGTTTGCAGTGACATGTGATGTCAAAGCATCACATGTCTTGTCAAATACAATATAATGTGAAGTATTATTATTATTATACTATCTGCACAAGTGGGGTAATGTGTTACTTTGGCGTGTCTATTTGTGGGTCGCCTACACACATATTACCAACTGTCCAAGCACAAAGATATGTTTAGTAACAACACTTCACGACACATTCACAATGCCTTCACAAAGAAGGCGCTGCATGACAAAGTATAGTCCTCACGTCATCTCTCATTAGACATTCATATGTTAATTAGCATAATTTCTGTAAAAAACCAAGACAAGCAAGTGTACACATTTGTTGGCCCAAGCCTGAAAAGTTGGAGCCTCCATCTGATGAGCCACCAGCCCATCAGATGGACTTTGTCTCAGGTTTTTAAAATTCACAAAACAAAAAAAGAATACTATCTTGTATTAACCCATTAAAACCGGGAAAGCATACATTTTAGATTTAATTTTAGAATTATTTTATGCTTTGACTATTCAAAAATAGCAGATACAAGCTTGTAGATCTGGTATTTTTGAAAGATTGTGAAAATGTGTGTAATTAAAGCATTAACATTTTGAACTCATTTTTAACATTTTTAGTCTTTGTTTCCCTGGAATTAAACATTTTTCAGAAAACTGTTAGGATTTAGAAGGCATTTTTAGAACCAGCCTCAGGTGTTAATGGGTAAAAAGAATATATAATACAGCACCATTGTGAAATCACAGACATAATATGCATGAGTAGATTATGATAGATTTGAAAGTAACACACCTGTACCGCACTGTTGTGACGAAAAGGGAGCTGAGCCAGAAGGCAAAGCTCTCTACCGAGCAATCTTCGTTCCTACTCACATATGGTCATGAAGTGTGGGTCACCGAAACGGGCGCGAGAGAGACTCTGAGTAGAGTCGCTGCTTCTTCGCCTGGAAAGGAGCCCCGTGACCCAACTACGGATAAGCGGTTGAAGATGGATGGATGGATGGACAGACAGACACACCCTTTGAATATTCACTGTTTGCATAATGTTGAAATTCATATACGTATATTGCGTGCATGTATTAATACCTCTTGAACCCTATCATTGCTATTCTTGGGGGAACAACATTCACCATGAAAATAGCAAATCTACAAGCTCACAATCTGTCACAATCTGTCAAAATGCGTCAATGTGCCACAACGCTACAGTATGTGTTGTAGACGTGCTGTTTTCCGCAAAGAGATTTGATGTAGCAAGGAAAACTTTAATAGTGGACCATGTACAGAACCAACCCTGGTCAACTAAGTATTAGTTTACCGTAATACCGTAGATGGTTTAAGAAGTTGTTAAGTGCTTGAAGTTCCAGTCACTAAGTTCCAATCACTACGTTCTAATCACTAAAGGTGTGTGTATATGCAAGGGTGCTAATTAAAAGTAAACAAATCAAATGGTCAAAGTTGTCATAATAATGTGTGTTGATTGATTCACGGTATCGACTGATGCATTGAGTAGCATGCCACAAAACATTCCACAGTGCTGGAAGGGTTTGAGTGGGACAGTGAATGAAAATATGTTTTCCTACAATATACTATCTTCATTAGCTGAAAAGGCAGCAGCAAACCATCTTTGTATTATTTGGAGCTGCTAAAATGTTAGGAGAGATAACAGCTCCCAATGATAGATACACAGATACTTTATTAATACCCTTGGGGAAATGCAGCTATCCCATAACTTCTGCAGGCATACACAAAGATAGTTACAAAGAAGATGGTTAAAACACAACAAAAGAGGACAAGGGTAATAATGCTACAGCATGCCTGAGGCTAGAAGCTTAACAAACAAACAGATGCTTTAAAACAAAATATACCACTTTAAAATGAGCAATTCTATAAATGAATAAAAAGTTATGAAGTGCATAAATAGGTGCATGTGCCCAGAGGCATGAGGGAGAGTGCACCGTCAACGCACCCCACATAGCAATCACTCTGACAATTAAAACACGCTACAGACAGAGTCTTAGAAAAACAACACACATCTACACATAGAAACCAATGAAAGAGCATGAGGAGTAACAGAAAGTTACATTATCTATCAAATCAAACATCCCAAGAAATGTCTTTCTTTCTTTCTTTCATCACCATAGCTTAACAATGTTGTTATGTACATGCCATACACTATACAGGGTTTTGTCTTTGTCCACCAGGCTGTGAGTTCAAAGGGCGAGTCTGTCTGTCTGTCTGTCTGTCTGTCTGTCTGTCTGTCTGTCTGTCTGTCTGTCTGTCTGTCTGTCTGTCTGTCTGTGATTGGCGAGGCTAATGTGCTGCCAGTAGGCCAATGAAGTACCTCCCCTTTTTGTTTACATTTTGTGTATATACTGTATATATACACACAGTATATTTTTTATATTTATATTTCACTTTAATGATGTCCCAGAAGTAACGAGGTCATGCATCATAGATGTCCTCATCACATGACTGACGTCACAGAGTGGCCACGAACATTCCCTGGGCCGAGAGATACAGTGTGCACTCCGCTCCGCCGAGCACACCACTCTGGTGTTGGAAGAATGTTTAGCATAATATGCTTTTTTATGCTTGTTCAGCAAAGCCATGATTCGTTCTGTATTTAGGTAATTACACTATGCTGGCACACGGGAGCTGTCCTGTATAAAGCTCTCACTATCGCCCAGCACACAGCTCTGCTGGAGCGAGAGGTGGCTAAAGAGCCTCGTTCAAGGGCACCTCTATGTGTATAGCTGCTGAAAGACAGGACACCGTCACTTGTTAAGTTTCACTTCACCTTCAAGTCAGTGTGTGTGTGGGGGGGAGGGGATTACAAATGACAACTATAGTCACAAACGTGCTTCTCAAGCGGCGCCGTGAACCCTGATTTATGTTTTAGGACACCTTTGGGTCAACCCCAAGAGGTTGTCGTCATTCATTTGTCTTTAACTGAGTACACACAGTGCTTCTCTCAAGGCTTTACTTCAGACATATACTTCTTTCTTTTCAGAAAAAACAACGATCGGCGGCAAAGTCGTTAGAACGTTGTTCTGTTCTAACGCACTCCGCTCTCAGCACTCAATACGGAGCCGCGTCAAGTATGAAAAACTGTTTTTGTCTGCTGAGAACTTGTTCGGTTTCAGCAAGCATGAAGCCAAATTCCTTTCATGTATTTGAAGTATATATGCCTAGCTATGCTGCATGCCTTCAGGGCGCCTGATTTGAACTTACGTACCAACATTTCCTACCACATCATGTATCATGATTCATGGTAGAGACAGACAGACAGACAGACAGTAGAATTGAAATGAGAGTGCTATAGCAGTGGTGGAAAAAGTACTCATATTTGTTAAGTAACAGCATCAATACTCACTCGCTCATCCCCTCGATTCCCCTGGTTCACGGAAGTAATTTCTCTATGGAGAATAACATGGGGTGATCTTAATATCGTCTACTCTACTATAAGCATTGTGGTCCAAAAATAAACAAGCTGTCTCTGCTTTATTGTCAGGGAGGTGCCTCTGTATCGTTTGCGACAGTCAGTCACTCATATATGATTTGTCTGTTTCTAGCGAAAATGTAACTAATTCAGTAGCAGTAACAATAGCGTCAGTTGATTCTTCATGTCCAATCCATATGAGTGAAACAGCCTTGATGATTTGTTTATTTTTCAAACACAGTTCTTATAGGCGATCTAAAATCCCCCTATGGGGATTACAATGCAAATAAAAAGTACATGAACCTGTGGATTTGCACCCTCTACCGATATTGACGTCAGACTTCAGTGCTCTATTGGCATCAAAATGTACTTAAAGTACCAAAAGTAGAACGTTTTGCAGAATGTCCCATTTCACAAATTCACAAATTTTCAAATGGCCGAAATGTATACAGGGCTGAAGTGGCAAGTGGGTAAACTATGTTTTGTAATAATAATCAAATTCTACAAAGTAACTAGTAACAAAAGTTTTCAATTAACTGTAGTGTAAAGAGTAAAAAGTATGTTTACTCTTTGAGATGGATGATGCTGTATGTATGAGATGCAGTGGAGTAGAAGTAACAATATTGGAAATACTCCAGTAAAGTAAAAACAAAAAAAGAAATAAACAAAAAAACTCAAAATTCTATTAAATACATTACTTGAATAAATGTAATTACTGCAGAGAGGAACTTTCCAACACATGCCTTGCCTTACTAACAGGGGTGGGCTCTATGTAATTAATGATGGGATAGTTTATTATGCTTGGCTCGCGTCTTGTAAATTGCACACTGGTGTTTAACCACAGCTCGACAGCTTCATCCACGCTGTATCTATTTTAGCGTTGGGTAACAAGAGGCGAGGGGATTCCTCCCTCCCTCCTCCTCGGTAAATATCAAAGGCACACACGCATGAAGGCATTAGCGTTGTTTTGACGTGGCGGTGTATATTATTGTATGCAGCGCAACAAAAATGCACCATTACATTTGATTGGAAGCAAATACGCTGACCGCGATTGTTCTGTTTTCCTAAACAGTAATATGGCTGTGTGGGCAATAAATAGAGAAGGAAGACCTTCCTTCCTTCATTAATCAATATTGCCGTTTTCCTAATTCCTTCCACGCGGGTGTTTCCGTATAGATACGGCTATAGCACTTGATACCCGGTGATAATGAGCCGTTTGCGGGTTATTTAGTCGCAGTCTTTGGGTCATACGACAGTAGATCTGCACTCAGACTCTTCCTATTGATCGGCCGTAAACAAGTGGTCTCCTCCACATAAGCTCTTGACAGAGAGGGCCCTGCCTGCCGTCTGCTGATGAGTGCTTTCTCCCACTGCAGGAAACGTAAAGATTTTTATTTCCCTACCGGGGGGAGAGAGAGCATGCAGGAATTGGCCGGTGAAAAAAAAAAACGGCGACGCTCAACCGTTGCGTTAAGAACCCTCCCGTTTCCCCTTTACTTCCGCTGTGTGCGCGCCATCACTCAGCATGTCACGGCTTCAATTTAATACTTCCATGCCAACAGGCTCATTCCTCAGTGTCTTTATAATGCTCTCTTGGCTGAGCACATTATTGATAACCTGAAAAGTGCCCTTTCCCCCTCCTCCCTCGTCCCTGTGTGAAATGAAAAGAACCCCAGCTCTTGAAACCTGAATGCAGTCGATGAGTGCGAAGTCATGTGGAATGTGAATATGAAAGGAGAGCAGCTATAGCTTAGGAGTTAGGAATGCACGCCGCTGTTGAGGCTGTGTTAATTTCTTCGACTAAAACTATGATAAAAAATGTTCGTCAACTACCTTTTTTCACTGCCAAAAACTAAATAGCCTACAAACCAAATCAAAACTAAGCTAGGATAACTAAAACTAAGACTAAATATATATTGACAATTTTGTCAACAAATAAAAACTAGACTAAACTGTTAGACTAGTGGAGAAGAGATCCAGTAGAACTAAAAGACTAAAAGTCATTTTATGTTTGGCTGTGTGCACGTGTGTCACTCTCTGTGACCTGATCAACTGTAGATTTAGTCGACTGAAATCTTATGGTATTTAGTCAACTAAAACTAGACTAAAACTAAAACCTTTCAGATGACTAAAATGCAACTAAAACTAAATGTAATTTTATTCAAAAGACTATGACCATGACTGTCAAAATCAACACTGCTTCCATGCCAACAGGCTCATTCCTCAGTGTCTTTATAGTGCTCTCTTGGCTGAGCACATTATTGATCACCTGGAAAGTGCCTCCCTGTGGAAAAAAAACAAAACACAACAGGGCGTTTGAAACTTGAACACAACCGACGAGTGCGAGGTGATGTGGAATGTGTACAAATGAAAAGCAGCTATATCTTAACATTAGGTTTGAAATGCAGCTGTATCGTAACATTATGTTTGAAAAGAAGCTCTATTATATATATATAATATATATAGTCTATCTTAGGAATGCATGCTGCTGTTGAGGCTGATTTATTCATATACTGTAGTTGAGTGGTGGTGTTTCCCATAGGCAATCTACAAGCTCATGACACTTCATGACATGACACAGGTGCACAGCCAATCGTTGCTGTCGGGCGGAAACCTTGTAAACCCAAAGCTCCATGAGATCAGCTCAGGCTCTGTTTCTGCTCCCTCTCTCTGCTCTCTATTTGTCTCTCTCTCTCTCCGGTCGGAGGATGGGCGTGACCTATTGGACATGAACTCTGAGCGGATTGTTGGCCTGTGTTTTTGTGCATCATTCATTCCTCCTTCAGGTGTGGTTTTGAAAGCGAGATGCGCGTTTCAGGTGAAGGGCTCGGAGAGGCTTATCAGGCTTGTTTCGCATTAGCAACACACACAGCTGAATCCTACCTTCATTTAACGCTGAGCGTGTACAAATTGACCCATGGGGGTCGATTTTAACTGTGTGTGTGTGGGTGTGGGTGTGTGTGTGTGTGCGTGTGCGTGTGCGCATGATCGTGCACAACGTGTGTTTTGCACATTTAGTTATTTACAAATGTAGTAATTCATTTGATTTGTGTGCTTTTATCAAATGCAAGCCTGTCTGTTATTATTATGTTTTTACAGTATGCACTCACCTGTGAGAGGGGAGCCCAGAAGCTAATTAAAAAAATTAAAAATAATACAACAAGTGACAGGTGAAGGTGGAATGGGAGGGATGCAACAAACAGTGAAACAGAAATAGACAAGCACTGCATGACAGAAAAACAGTGGCATGGAGTCAAAAGATACAATGAGATGTGAACACTAGACAGAGAGAGAGAGACAAAGAGAGCGAGAGACAGACAGACAGACAGACAGACAGACAGACAGACAGACAGACAGACAGACAGACAGAAGGAAAGAGAGGGAGACAGAGAAGGAAAGAGAGGGAGACAGAGAGTAATGTGTGGGGGTAGAGAGAAGAGACAGAGACAGAGATGGAAGGAGAAATAGATAGAGTAATGTGGGGATACAGAGACAGAGAGAGAGGGTAATGTGGGCATAGAGAGAAGAGATGAGTTGATGTCTCTTCCAGAGACAGGGTAATGTGGGCATAGAGAGAAGAGATGAGTTGATGTCTCTTCCAGAGACAGAGTAATGTGGGCATAGAGAGAAGAGATGAGTTGATGTCTCTTCCAAACAGGTCCACATTTCATCCCCATGGGAGGCCATGATGGCGTTGGCACCTGGAGCTCTTTGCCGCTGCTGAGTGCTTTTTATTTTGGAATGAAGCTGTCTCCTCTCGTTTCCTCATTTGTCACTTTTTGTGGCGTCTAATGAGCGGCTGGGTTGAGCCGGTTAGGCTTGGCTTGTCATCCATTTGATGTTCAACACAATGGTGCAAAAATCCCCCGTACGGACATAAACCTGTTCCACTGTTTTCTGGCACCTGGAGTTCCCCCCAGAAGAGGGGTGTCTTTTGTGTGTGTGTGTGTGTGTGTGTGTGTGTGTGTGTGTGTGTGTGTGTGTGTGTGTGTGTGTGTGTGTGTGTGTGTGTGTGTGTGTGTGTGTGTGTGTGTGTGTGTGTGTGTGTGTGTGTGTGTGTGTGTGTGTGTGTGTGTGTGTGTGTGTGTGTGTGTGTGTGTGTGTGTGTGCGCGCGCAACGTCCCCACATAGTATTTGCTGTAGGCTTAGGCTTTAGGCTTACAGTTAAAATTGGCCCACATTTCTTTTAATGCCATTCATGAAATCATCACCCTAAAATGTTGATGTCCCACAAGTGTAGTAATAAAAACATTGGTGTGCGTGTCCGCTTGTGTATACAGTATCTATGGTGCGTGTGTGTGTGCGTGTGCGTGTGCGCGCGCGTGTGTGATGACAGATGAACGGACACGTTGACATTCTGCATTAACAGTTGTTGTGCTAAACCAAGACTTAAAGTCGTCATCTGGTCCCTATTTGCATCTTCATCTGTCCCGACTCGCAGCAGAGAACACAGAGGGGGAGGAGTGTGTGTGTGTACGTGTGTACAGTACACAGTGGGAGGAGAGAACACACAATAGAATATAACAGATGTTAGCTCAGTGTCCTACGGGACCTTTATATGTCTAGACTTAGTCCATTTTGGGTGGTGGGGGGTAGAATATATTAAGAATGATTAAATGATTGCTATAGCATAACATAAATAGGGCTATTGTAGTTGTATTTATATATATGCACGCACACGCAAAAATATGTAAGTGGTGAGTTTTTTTTCTTCCAGTCTAGTCGTTTATCACACAAATATGATACTGTGCATTAATCACAATCATCCATGGAAGATGGATATATTGAATAGTATTATTTGTTTATTATAAGTCTATGTCTAAATGTTTATTATACTGTACGAAGCATTCAGGCGGTTTTATCATACAGTAAGTGCAGATATGCTACCCGTTACCCCGATTTGACAGGCTCTACACATGTGACACTTGGTCACGTCCGTCTCAGATTTAGAAAATTACATCTATCTCGTATTATTTTCCCAGATTGCGTTTTTGGTTTTTCTAAAGAACAGATGGTCGTGGTTACAAAATGTATTTTCAGGGTGTATTTTCCACAGCGTGTGTTTACATCCGGTTCACGTCTCGGTGGGCCTTCAAAATAATTAAGGGTCTTCACTGGCAAAAAAAAACCAAACACTGGCAGTGGGGAATAATTAATTAATCAATACATGGCAGTTAAAGTGTTAAATGGTTGATAGGAAAGAAACACAAAATAAATAAATAACTGAGCTGTAGTCATATTCACATAAGAGCGGTCTTAAAGTCAGTTAAAGCAAGCTGCAGGAAACACGTTTACAATAGAGTAGCTCATAAAAAGTTTGATGAGCC
This sequence comes from Electrona antarctica, assembly GCF_951216825.1. Taxonomy (NCBI): domain Eukaryota; kingdom Metazoa; phylum Chordata; class Actinopteri; order Myctophiformes; family Myctophidae; genus Electrona; species Electrona antarctica. Next base: position 13,397,806 of record NC_136789.1, read on the forward strand.
CATAAACAAACATTCTGTGCTACAGTACCACCCACTCCACCGGGAAACAGAGAGACAGCTAGTGTTCCATTAGACGGCTTCTGTTCAAAGCCACCTTTACACAGTGGTGGAAAAAGTACTCAGTATTACGTTTTTCTCTTTTTATTTTTTTACTTAAGTAAAAGTATCAATACGGCAATATGAAATACTCTGCTTACAAGTATACAAGTACAAAAGTAATGGCATCCAAATGTACTTAAAGTACCAAATGTAAAAGTACTCATTATGCAGAATGTCCCATTTCAAGTTTTAAAATGTATAAAATATCGTAGATCGGCTATTTTCAAAAGGCCGAAATGTATACTGTAGGGCTGAAGTGGTTGATGTATGTTTTGTAATAATCCAAATCTACAAAGTAACTAAAGTTTTCAAATAATTGTAGTGGAGTAAAAGTGCAATATTTGCCTCTGAGTTGTAGTGGAGTAACCTGACTCCGCCAGATGGTGGCAGTAGTGAGTTCCTACTCCTGCTTCCATCTGGTCTAGACGATGTACTCCGAACCAGTGCTGATCGGAGCGATAGGCCTATTTGGCCGCTAGAGGCGGGATCAATGTGAGACTGATGACGTATTGAAGCTATGCCATAGCGCACATGTAAACTTTTTACACAATCTAACAAGACTACAACTCAAAATTATTATGGAGATATCAGATCTTTGTCCCGCTGCTTCGGGTTCATCGTTTCTGCTTGAGAGAGACCAGATGCAGGTAGGAGGAGGGAATTAACTTGTGAATCAATACTGCCGCAATCTGGCGGAGTCAGGTTAGTAGTAGCCTGGAACTCACCTATGCTTTTTATGGCATAGGCAGCTCCCGGCAGGATCCGCCGGGAGAAACTATGCGCAGCTGCGCGACATGAGACTAATTACTTAGAGCGACAGAGAGAGAGAGGAGTGTGTGTGTGTACATGTGTGCGTGTGTGTGTCAATTTAACAAAGGTGCAGACGATCAGAAATCAGCAGAGAGTGAGAGATGTTTGCGCTACTCTATGCCGTATTAAAGTGGACCCAGACTTTTTTTTCCTCCCTGGAAATAAAAACGTCTGGGTTTCCGAGGCTAGGTTAGTAGTGGAGTAGAAGTAACTGAAAACTGGAAATACTCCAGTAAAGTAAAAAATATATACTTCAAAACTGTACTTAAGTATAGTACCTGAGTAAATGTACTTAGTTACTCTCCACCACTGGACCTGTGCTGGTAGAGCTCTCTGTGTTCTCATTGCTCTCCATGCAGTACATTACTCAGTGTGCCATTGCACTCGGGAATAAGAAAAGACCTTTTGATGAATGACTAGTGTTAGGTGTGTTCCATTAGAGCTATATCTGAGTTGCTTATACTGTATATTTGGCCAATGAAATAGTTCTTACCAAAAAGATAACAAAGGGATAGGCAGTTATAACTTATGACCCACCTACAGTTGAGTTCTTTCTTTTTTGCAACCTACAGAGTGATTCGTCGTGCCTGTTAGAGTGAACACAGTGACATTTGGATGAATGTGATTTCACTGATTTGATGCCCGCTCAGAAAGTCTTTTTGACCATGGTGGTTGCGGATTAATTATTTTTGCCGGAGTGGAATCTGCAGGTCCTGTGTCACAGTTACAGCCTGTGGATATAGTAATCAATCTCTGTCCATATTTGATTATAAAAAAAGAAAGAAAGAAAAAATATATTGTGGTTGACTAAAATATATTGTGGTTGACTGTGAAAATACTCCAGATGTCTGTCCATTTGTTACAATATTTTATTGTGAATTTGTGATCCTTTCTGAATGAATAAGATAGCAATTATAATTTTCTAGTTCAGTCTCACATTGTCTTTAAAAGAATAAGAATACATTGTATAGCTTGTAACTTAAATAGAACAAATAAAACTGCAAAGAGCAACAATACAAAAATGAATGATTAATAAATCATTCTTAACTTCATGGATTAATGGAAGCCAGTTTAAAAGCAAAGCGCATACTCTGTTGCCGAGATGAGGCTGCAAAGTATGATTAGTGTATTTTGGTATTTATGTAATGGTGTTTTCAGTGCAATAACTTCTGCCATTACAGCGAGACATGTTGCTGCTTCGCTCCGCCGCGCTACTTATCCTGAACTTACTGAAAGGGAACCATAACAAATCACAGAGGAAATGTAATGGAATAAAAAGATGCATTACTAAGAACACCTACTGCAGATTAAAATCCTCACAGCAGCTCACATCGATGTATCAAAATGTTCTTACTTGTACTGTAAAGGTATGGTTGCAACTACAGCATTAATACGACAAAAACACCGGGACAAGGACATTCAAAAAATAACGATATGAAGGACACCTTTCTTTGGCTCAACAAAGTCATTAGTGTTAAGCTTTTGTTTTGTTAAAAAGTTATTCTATTGAATATCTTAAATACAATGAGATTGAGCTATAATAGTTTGTTTCTATGTGTCCAGTCTGAGGGAAGTTGCCTAGCGTTGCTCACCGTGATAGGGGCTGAATTCGGTCGCTGCCAGGGACTCTTGTTTTGTCTGTCAGACCGATCCCGGAAATATCAAATAAACGCTGTATGGCTTGGGTGTCAGCTATTAAACCAAATAACATAACCTTCAACAACATTCCCAAACACATGTAGCCTGCTGCCTGTCTATCTGTGCTCAAATGAGCATGACAGCACACAATCAAAATATTACAGTCTTACAGAGCAGAGCAGGGCAGAGACCAATACTGTAAGTGGCTAGTGACTACTGACTAGCACTTTGCATGGGAAATTTGCAGCTAAATCTGTTTTTTGTAATTATTTCTATCTAATATCTAAGTACAATGGGATTGAGCTATTTAGCAGTTAAGTTTTGTTTCTCTGTGTTCAGCCTGAGAAAAGCTGGCACGGTGGCTGAGTATAACAGGAACTAACCAACTCCAGGATAGTAACAGAAAGGTTGAGAGAGAAATGGCCCCCAATATGAATTACTTTACTTACTTTTGCTCTTCGCCCCCAATGGGGCATAAGGCATCGATAATGTTCCTCCACCTATCACGGTCTTTGGCAACCAGTTGCGCCGTGCCCCATGAGAGACCCATCTCCAGCAGTTCAGCCTCTACCGTTCTGCGCCAGGTGATCTTAGGTCGGCCTCATTTTATTTTCCCCGGGCGAGGTCGCGCTGAAACAACAGGTCAGATAATGCCCATACTGTAAATTGACCTTCTTTTTTGAAAAAAAGATAACGCTATGAAGGACACCTTTCTTTGGCTCAACAAAGTCATTAGTGTTAAGCTTTTGTTTTGTTAAAAAGTTATTCTATTGAATATCTTAAATACAATGAGATTGAGCTATAACAGTTTGTTTCTCTATGTGTCCAGTCTGAGGGAAGTTGCCTAGCGTTGCTCACCGTGATAGGGGCTGAATTCGGTCGCTGCCAGGGACTCTTGTTTTGTCTGTCAGACCTATCCCGGAGATATCAAATAAACGCTGTATGGCTTGGGTGTCAGCTAACCAAATAACATAACCTTCAACAACATTCCCAAACACATGTAGCCTGCTGCCTGTCTACCTGTGCTCAAACGAGCATGACAGCACACAATCAAAATATTACAGTCTTACAGAGCAGAGCAGGGCAGAGACCCATACTGTAAGTGGCTAGTGACTACTGACTAGCACTTTGCATGGGAAATTTGCAGCTAAATCTGTTTTTTGTAATTATTTCTATCTAATATCTAAGACCCATCTCCAGCAGTTCAGCCTCTACCGTTCTGCGCCAGGTGATCTTAGGTCGGCCTCATTTTATTTTCCCCGGGGTGTCCATCTGAGGGCCACTTTGGGGATCCGCTCTGGGGGCATTCGGAGTACGTGTCCAAGCCATTTTAGACCAATATGAATACATTGTATGTTTTATTTTGATGGTAACTGTTGTAACTTCGGAATATTACACTCAAGGGACGCAGTGACGCTGGAAAATGGCGACCGGAACTACGTCCTGTGCAAGTCTCTGCCCTACGCCCCTCCCCTATAGTCTATATATTCTCTGTGTATATACTGTGTGTGTGAGTATACACACACACACACACACACACACACACACACACACACACACACACACACACACACACACACACACACACACACACACACACACACACACACACACACACACACACACACACACACACACACACACACACACACACACACACACACACACACACACACACACACACACACATACATACATACATACATACATACTGTACATACCGGTACATACATTGTATTCATGTATTCAAACATCCCACTCTTCAATCTCCTTGAAAAGCTTTGCTTTTGCAACATTCTGCGGCCAAGGTTAAGATCAAAGTTGAAGGTAATTTCTTTCTTTCCTAGAAATATAAATTGTGAGTGCACTACCACTGCCATTTTCACTGTGAAACCTCAAGCGAGTTTGCATTTCAGCCTTCAGCCAAAGTCAAGGGTCAAGATAATTGTTACCATAGTTGAGGGGGGTGGGGGTTGTGCGTGTGAGGGGACTGCCCATAACTCTGACATCTCATTACTCCGACTACGTGGCTTTGCATGAGGGTTAGGGTTAGGGTTAGGGATAGTGCTAGGGATAGTTATTAATGCGTGAGTTGGACCAACACGCCGTTGGAATTATGAGCCGCCGGACTAATGACACGGCACTGCATGTGATGGACTTGTACTTCAGAGATTGTCAACCTGTGGGCTGGGGACCACTGGTGGGCTGCTATGGTATTGCAAATGGCCCCCCAAATACTTGTGAGAACATAATGTGAACATAATTGTGAGAACATAATGTGAGAAAGAATGGTATTTTCTGTTTAAAATCTTGATGCCCGATAAATATGAACTTAAATTATACCACGTTAACTCCATTGATTCAAGCCGGAACACAATCGATTGATTTATCATTCAAATAAACATGCTCTGAAGATGCACCCGGCCATCCCATCTGGCCAGTGGTGAGATGGGTGGGCCGCCAACGCTTTAGAGATTTCCAAGTGTGCCCTGATCCAGAAAAGGTTGAGAAGAGGTCCTCAAAGTGGGGCCCTTGAGGGGGTTCCAAGGGGTCCCCAGCACAATGACTTAATACAGTATGCAACCAGTAAGATGCCCTGAGGGCGAGGTCGCGCTGAAACAACAGGTCAGATAATGCCCATACTGTAAATTGACATTTTTTGTTTATGTTTTTGGGCCAGGTAGGGCGTAAAATGTGTGCTAATTAGTATGGCCAGGCAGGGCCTCGGGCCAGCCCAGGTAGGGCCGGGCTGCTATTTTCAAAACAATTGTGAAATATACTGTATAAACATTTTATCAATGCAAATCTTGGGTGTCCCTGACACTAAATATTTTCACATTTAGATTTAATTATATTTTAGTCATCTGAAATGTTTTAGTCTAGTTATAATTGACTAAATGCCATAAGATTTAATTTGACTTAATCTACAATTAATTGATTTTACACTTGTTTGCACTCTGAAAATAGCCGATCTACAAGTTCACAACGTGTCGCGTTGTGAGCTTGTCGGCTATTTGTCGGCTATTTTCAGAGTGCAACACCAGAGCACAACCAAACATAAAATGATTGACTGATTGATTGATTGTACATTTTATTCACAGTATACGTGTAGAATGGGTATATTTCAAACGAAAGCACAAGTCAATACAAAAACAAAAACAAGGATGAAACCATGAAAAGTACTAAGACTTGTTTACATCAGGGGTGAGGTGGGTTCATGGGAGTGGGGCCAAGTAGTAGCCTGACCAGTTTGTTTTGGCGTAATCTGGAGCCTTGTTTTAAGGGCCTTTTGAGGTGCTGTGGTACCAAGATGTGCATGAAGTTGAAGAAACCTTGTATCAGGGCGAGCTCCTGTCAGTAGTAGTCGACGAACATTTTTCGTTTTCAAGATATTAACACTACTGCACTCGGCACATAAAAATATGTGTTATGTCATAACATTATGTAAACTAAACCATCTGTGAGTCCTGGCCTAACAAGTTAGTTATAGAGCATCGAAGTCTGACGTCAATATCGCCACTGGTTCATGTATTTTTTATTTGCATTGTAACCCCCATAGGGGGGAAAAAAATCATCCCGGCCGTTTCACTCATATGGATATGAAGGGGTGCATACTTAGTTTAGACTAGTCATTGGTTAGACATGGGTTAAGGTTAGGTTTAGGTGTGCTGCCCCGTGGGAGGTTAGGTTTAGGGTGAGGGTTTGAGATAAGTTGTAGTTGTAGGACTAATGACTGGTCTAACCAATGACTAGTCTAAACCATAAACTAAGTACTGCACCCGATATGAAGATTCAACTGACGCTGAGAAAACGCTAATGTTACTGCTGCCGAATTAGTTACATTTTCACTAGAAACAGACTGTAATAAATATGACTGACTGACAGAGCCACCTCCCGACAATTTCACCGAGACAGTTTCTTTATTTTTGGACCACAATTCTTATATGAGACGATTTTTAAGATGACCCGATGTTATTCTCCATAGAAAAAAACTTCCATGAACCATTGAATGAGTGAGTGACGTCAGGACTTCGGCGCTCTATTCTACTGATCTAAGGACAACATTTACATGGTGATAATTAACGGCAGTACAGATACAGTACATCAGCAACAGCTATGTAACATACTTAACACCTAAGCAAGCAGCAAACACCCATCTTAATAATGTCCTATATATAGTTTATACTTTATACTACTTGTATATAGTAGTATACTTTGTGCAAACTTCGGCATATTACAGTGTCACACATAAGTAGCAAAAATAGCTGAAATACTATTTTTTCTATTTTGGGGAACAGAAAAATTATGTGAAAGTGAAAGTGGTTAAGCCTGTCCGTGGCTTTTATGTCAAACCAATAAAGTGCTAGTGACTAAGTAGAAAATATATTGGATCCATTTGAACACGGGTTATTTCCCCCCTCATTTTTGGAATAGTGGACCTACAAGGTTTCCCACCTGTCGGCGACAATACATGAACAAGAATCTTAACTGAGTCATTAGTATTACTCATAATTCTTGCCGACTGTTGTGGTGTGGTGCCTGCTCCAGAAATAGCCATATCAGATACTGTACCCATCAGGCTGTCATCTCCGAGCACGAGCACAAGGAATCATGATACACGTACAGCTCAGCTCATTAGAATTAGTTCAGTGGCTTTCAATGGAGACGTGTTCCTGTGCTGTCAAACCTTAGCAAATCACAGTATGAAACTGTAGCGATCTAGGTAAAAGGAAATGTACGTACAGTTTGGGTGAACTTCCCCCTTTAAATATAGAACCGCTGCTGTCGGGTGGAGGCCTTTGTCTGTCCAAAACCGGTCCTTTATTTATTATTATTTTTAAAAACATTTTAAACTAGGGGTGGGACGATACGGATAGCTCACGACACGATAACTGTGGCGATATGTGGCCCTCAATAACGATAATCTCATGATACACAATATCTGTGATACTGAATGTATTGCAAGAAATAATGAATGTTATATCACAATATCTGTAACTGAAGAAGAAAACAAATACCCATAAAAGGCAAAACATGTTATTAGATTTTTGTGCATAACGAATTGGCCTAGTACTGTAACACTGACTGTACACCCATATATCTCAATAGCGCCACCACAGACAGACAGGTGGCAGACAGGTGGCATGAAGTACTACACTCATTGGCAGCTGTAGCCTAATAAAATCTCGATATTTGCCGGCAGGGTATCGATATATTTATCGTGAGAGGGAGTTTTTCGATATATTGCAATATCGATATTTTGGCACACCTGAATTTTAAAGACCTTGTGCAATGGTTTTTTTGAGCATTTTATTTTGAAGTTTCAGTTGTGTGTTTTTGAACCAATCAGAACGATAGGTGCATTGAGGTTTTCTTTTTACATGTCACAGAGAGAAGGACAGCAAAGCTTGTGGCTTATTTCGAACCTACAATGTTTTCAGATATGCCTACATATTTTAGCGTGATGATTACTTTTAAAACGAATAATACACTGTCTGGATGTCATCTTGAATGAGATTATAAACTGAGTAGTTCAACAGAAGCAGCTGTGTTTGGAGTATGCGCAGCAATGGGAATAAAACAGGTGAATGAAATCAAGATTCATTTTAATTCATGCAGGAATTCACACGTCATCACGCAGCACGTTTTCGTTTCGATCAGGAAGTAATTAAAATTGGATTTTATGGACTTTTGATATAAAAATACACAAAGATGGAAATTTAGATTTTCACATTGTTTTGGCATAGATAGACCGGTATGATGACCAAGGATATGCTCTAAAAGTTTGAAAAACGTATTTTTTCATTTCCCTACATCTTTAAACTAGTGAAAATAGCAGATCTACGAGCTGAGATCTGCAATTTTCATTACTTTTGTGAGAACCTCTTGTATGATGAAGTACGATATTCTTTTTCTGACACAATATGGAGATACTGTACAAGGTTTCTGCCCGACAGTGAGGATATGATATATTAGTGATTTCTTATTATGGTTCCTTTCATCAAGAGCTGCAAATAATTGCTGTGCAAATTGATTAGCTATAAACATAATATTGTATTGAGTAGAGTATATTTATAATTCAGATTTTAAAATGATAGCCAAATACTGTAAGTCTCATACTTGTGCAGCAGACATTCTTTTAATCATTTTTAAAGGTATTTTTTGTGTTTTTTTGTTGTTGTCATGTGTAGCTGTCCACGCTGAGTGTCACTCAATCATAGCAGATCTACAAACTCGTAATGCGTCACTCTGTGACACATTGTGCGCTTGTAGATTGACTATTTTTGGTGCGCAACATGACGTGGAAGCAAGCAAGCACACTGTAAATCAAGGCCTCACTGACAACCCCTGACATGTGTGAATTATTGTTTTTGATGTGTCCCTGGGAAGAAAAAGAAAATCCAAGGTTGTTTTGGGCCCTAACCACTCTTGAAAACATTTCACTCAAGGGGGAGTGGTTAACCATGCAGGCTAGCATCCACCAGCAGGCTAAAACAAAAAGGCCAAACCTGAGTTTATGTCTGAGTCAGTCTGACTGAGTTTGTCTGACTGAGTTTCTGTCTGAATGACATTTTTTATTCTATTACAAGAATCTTTGTATTATTTCAACGGTCAGACTTCCTCCAATGACAGACTTGAGTTCATTACATTATAAAAGTATGATGACAGACTGTCATTACTTGGAGCTCAGCTAACCAAAATAATCTTAAATTACTTTTCCCAATGAGCTCATTGTTCATGGCGTTGTGGAAGTGGCTGCTCCAGAAATAGCAGAAATGGATACCTTGAGCAGGCTGTCAGCATCAAGGAGCATATGAGGAATCCGATGTAAAGTTCATTACAGTTAGATCAGAATCAGGCCGTGGTTCTCTTAAGAGAAATGCACGCGTCGACTCGTGTGTCACGTTCTGTTTTTGTCTCGCCACAGAAGGCTAGCATATAATTTTGTCGCGGTCGGGCTACGTTAGAGAAAAAAATGTCTTCCATTGTCTTCCAAATACTGTAATTATAATTTAGTCACAAGCTCTTTGGAAAACTTTTAATTGGTTAAATATTTTGCCAGTTTTATGTGACACATTCATTAATTTAAAAAAAAAGTACAAGGTTTCCGTGTGACAGCGAGGATATTATGTTGACATGGGTGGAGGAGAAGAAGGGCATTTATTCAAAATCGATGTCAAGTTACGATAACTCGACATCTGTGAACGTTACTGACAGCGATATAATATGTCAGTCTTGCTGAGAATAGTCAGTCTCAATTTCCGCAGCAGGAACCAGAAACGGCGGAGAGACATCTGGCCATGAAGCAATTGATTTTGGAGTTGATATGGGCTTGGCTTTCATCATGAACGAGCTAGGTCCATGTTGCTCACACACTACTGCATGGTGTATTGGGCAGCCAAAATAAACAACCTTTTTTAATTTATTTATTTAAAAAACTATTGAGATGTAATATCTGTGTTGTTATTCATGTCCTCATTGTTTTGTCTGATTCGTTGCCTATTTTGCTATTGTTTTAAGCATTAGGCTATAGCACAGTGGTTCTCAAAGACCTTCATGTCAAGGGCCCGGACCCCACTTTGAGAATCATTGCATAGGAATATTGCAGAGAAATACAACTGGTCTCAACGCCCCCTCCTCCCCCCTCCCCCCGTAAGATGCACGACAAAGGCTTCAAGGTAATCGGACCTGTCTTGAAGGTACCAAGAGATGTCCTGTCAGAGCGGCAGGGACTCCCGAGTCCCGACACGTCTCCAATCAAGCGAGTTCAAACGTCCATGCGGTGCCCTTTGAAGACGGTGGATGACAAACACTAGTCTGACAACATGGTCACCTCCGTTTCTGAAACAAGAACGTGTCAGGGCGACTCCGCCATATGTGCCATGTCAGACGAGACGGTATAGTGTGATGGAGAGCGGCACACCACACGTGGGTGGTTTCCAACTATGAGAGTCATCCCCTGAGAAGTTTCTGATCAGGGTTTGAAGAGATACGCCAGGGAGCCTTCAGATGACTGCCTCACATGATCCCCGCTTCATGCTGGATGTGTGTGATATGATGACAGTGAAAGCAATGCTAATAGCCAACATGCAACATTTCCGTGCATGCTGATGGCCTTGTCAAGTAGCTTAGATGTAGGCGACGTCTTTCTCCTTCAATCGTGACCCAGATTTCATCCTACTTGATCAAGCTTTCTTCTGAATGAATGGTAGCATCATGTCATGTGTGTGCGTTGGAACGCGCAGATGATCTTGTCCCTTACACTTGAGCAAAAGCATCTTGCTTTTTTCAGTACTGCCATACAGGCATACATGCAGGCTGCCACTGCCTATTCATGCCCCTGTTGAACACGTTTCCGTAAATAATTTAAGGTGGAGGTGGTTGACTGAAGCATGGTTGACAACGCCGTTGAGGAATTCATAACAAGCTGCCATGGCAAGGAGACACATTTACAGTATGTGATTCAGTTCAGCAGGAACACCTTGCACCATTATTGTTACCCCCCGCTGCTCAACTAAAACATGCATGCATGTCTTTACTCTAGTTTAGTCTATACTTCGTTAACCTGCATTTAACCACTTTAATGTCCACTTTAACCTGAGGCCGATTCTCAAAAGATTCTGTACCAGGAACCCCAGAAGGAAGGAATTGAGTTAAACAATGTTTGCTTTAAAAAGGTATATACTGTATATATACTGTATACCAGTATTCAAAGATTTGCACAAATGTTTTTAAGATTTTTCTAAAATAGCAGATCTACAAGCTCATAGCTGAACAAAGTGAAATAGCAGATCTACAAGCTCATATAGCGCAGTGACGCAGTGACCCACAAAAAAACGAAACAAAATAAAAACTAACCTACGATAACTAGGACTAAGAGAATTTCGGCAACAAATAAAAACTAGACTAAAATGTTATGGAGAGACTAGAGAAGAGATCCAGTAGAACTAAAAGACAAGTCATTTTATGTTTGGTTGCCCTCTGAAAATACTAGCAGATCTACAAGCTCACGGTACGTCGCGCTGTGTTGTGAGCTTGTAGATCGGCTATTTTCGGCATGCAACCAAGTTCCATTACGACGCTGTCGACTAAAATCTTACAATATGACTCAAACTAACTGGAATTTTATTCAAAGGACTTAAACTAAATCAAACTTTGCTGTCAAAATCATCACTGAAGTCTCCTGCAGGAGGTGCGTGTGAAGCCTGTGCAGGAGGACACCTCTCCAGACGTAATAAACAGACGGTGATTTTCACTTGTCAGCTCAATATTATGCAGGTACAGTATATAGTATACTGTATACTGCACTGTACGAGCTAGGAAGAGCTGCCGCGACTCTCACAAGCTCTTCCAAATGTGTTAATTACATTGATTCTTTATCACTAAATGCAAATCCTGTCAATTAAAATCCCTAGACTAGACCCTAGAAGACTACGCTAGACTGAAACATATCTTTGTCGTTATTCTATTTCCATTTAATGCCGAGAGAAACTGAAGAACTGTGAATAATGCAGCACATCCTTGACTTGTGTTGGCTCTTGGCTGTATAACGTACGTGTCCCTGTGCAAAAAAAGGGGGGGGTGAAGGGGGGGCTGCTGGTGAATTTGTTTAACCCAGATAGGGGTGTGTGTGTGTGTGTGTGTGTGTGTGTGTGTGTGTGTGTGTGTGTGTGTGTGTGTGTGTGTGTGTGTGTGTGTGTGTGTGTGTGTGTGTGTGTGTGTGTGTGTGTGTGTGTGTGTGTGTGTGTGTGTGTGTGTGTGTGTGTGTGTGTGTGTGTGTGATCATGTGACCCATTTCAGGTGGGCCAAGGGGGGCAGTGTGATCCCAGAGGTGGTGGGGGACACGTACGAGGCTGTGGTGGACCATTCCTTCTTCACGGAGCCTGTGTCCTGTGAAGTCACCAATGCACTGGGAAACACCAACATCAGCAGGAACGTGGACGTTTACTGTGAGTTTGACTCATTCAGACAGACAACCCCATGCAGGTACCAGCCTGGTTGCTCTCATTCTTCTGTTCTTTTTGAACTTTGGAAACCTAGAATTCCAAAACAATTCCCTTTTTTGAGGGGTGCTAGCCCTTCCTATGCACCGGTTTGTGTGTAGACGCTTCATTTGCAGCTGCAATTCATTTGCAGCTGCAATTCATTTGAGCGACCTGTATCGATCTCGAAGCTTGTCCTCACTTGAGAGCATTCGCCCAAGACCCAGACTACTATGTCTGTAACACGGAATGTGATGATTTAATTGGTTTAGCACAGGATGTGATGATGTATCATGATGTATGATGATAAGAGTGCCCCTTACCTTTACATTTTTATTAAAGGTAGGGTAAGTGCTTTTCTTTGGTTAAAATAAGTGTTAAATAGCTCTATATTCTGATAGTACTCATTTGCTGTATAGACAGAGTGTTTGTTCAGTAACAGGAGTATACATTTCTCTCCAGCTCTTTATTAAACAGAAAATGCATTCATTCTCGGGATACCATTGTTTCCCCAATCAGGAAACTCTACTCTATACAAATTAAAAAAGTGATGACCCAAAGAAAAGAGAGGACAAAATTGGAACTGGAACACTATAACAATGAAGCTAATTCAGTAAATGTGTACTCCTGATTGGCTGAAATGTTGTCACCTTACTCACCTATACCTGAAAATGTATTTTCTGTTTATCAAAGAGCTGGAGAGACAGGGAGACTCCGCTGTGACTGAACAAACACTCTATATATCACTTACCCTATCTTTATTCTACCTTTAATGCTCTGTGTCTCACCCTATAGTATTCTGGGGGGGGCAAACGCTTCAGCGAAAAAATCAGATCTACAAGCTTGTGAGCTTGTAGATCAGAGATATGCTTCAGAGTGTTCTGGTGTTGACATCATATCAGAGTACTCAGTCTCTGACATCGGTTCCTTTAACGGTCAGAGGAGGACAACTTTAGTTTTTTTCAACCAAGGTTCATGTTTTAGGTTGTTATTAGAGAAAGTAAAAGATGAGTGTAATTTGTTTTTCTTTTGCTGCTTTCTTTCGTACCTACCCTATAGGTAGGGGAAACAGGGAGAACATGCAAACATGCACTTTTGCCAACCTCACCTAGGGTATGTGCACTGATGAGAACACGCTGTGATGCGACTTTGATTGTTTTCAGAAATAGAAAGAAAAGAAAGAAGTTGGGGGCAGGGAGTGGCAAGGGAAGGAAAGAAATGAAGAAATAAAAAGGAGACAACAAGGTTTCTACATATTTGCACATCAAGAACCACACCATTGAGGATGTTTTTTTATTAGAACATAAATAAAGGATGGATGAGGGGAGGGTTGCTGACCCAGGAGTCTTTGGCTTCATGGTTTTGGTTTGCATTGTCAGCATGTAACCGCATTCGTGGACGGAGAGACCACCCGGCAGGAACCTGAGAAGAGGAAGGGAGAGATGAGGTAGAGAGAGAGGGGGGGGGGGGGGGGGGGAGGTAGAGAGGGAGGGGGGAGGTGGAGAGGGAGAGAGAGAGGAGGGACGAGGGAGGGAGAGACTGATAGATGATTGGTGTGTTGGGCGGAGTAAAGGTGTGGTTCTCCGCCTCCTGAACATCTGTTGTCCCAACTCGATATAAACCATTCAATCTCTCTAGTGTCAGCATTCATAAAATACATTTCAGTCAAGACAACTCATGAATGGATAAAAAAAAGTTAAAAACTAGAAAAAGTGCCCTTCTGGGCACAGGTCTCCACCAGGAGGATAGGAGTGTGTGTGTGATGTTTGGCAAAATGTTTAGGAGCAATATAAACGTGTGTGTGTGTGTGTGTGTGACACGGCTTGGCCTGTTGTAGCGCCACCATGAGGCTGATTTGAAAACTGTCAAGTGGCATTTCTTCCAAAGCTTAGTGGGAATATGCATGCACAGTTTCACCACAATCGGACGCTGCGTTGAGTAGTTGTGGCGATTTGTACAAAACGGGTACAAAGCGGGCTACTCCTGAAAAGTTTAGAAGCCAATCGTAGCCAATGAGGGTGGATGATGAGAAATCAAACAAACCCGTCTTGATTACATGACTATGAAGAAGATGTGTACCGACTTGCGTGAAATTTGGATAAATTCTGAAGGAGTAATATTAGAAAATGTGTTTTACATATGTCGGCCTCCTGGTGGCGCTATAAAGAGCAGATGTGAAAAATTCCAGGCAAAGGTTTTTCCTTGGCCTGTAGGGAGTTGGCATACAAAGTTATCCACAGATCCGTGCAGTTAGAGGTCAAAACACTTTTCGGCCAGTTATAGCGCCACCATGAGGCTGAGTTGAAAATGTTCATGTGGCATTTCTTCCTCGGCCTAGTGGGAATGTGCGTGCACAATTTCACGGAAATCACACGATGTGTTCATGATTTGCAGCATTTTGTTTGAAACTGAGCACTCCTGCGAACTTTGGAAGGCAATCTTAGCCAATCAGGATGGAGTCTGAGAAATCTGAAAGACCCGTTTCGTTGAATGGCTCTAGAGAGACTGTGTACCAATTTGCGTGATGTTTGGACAAAATCTGTAGGTGTACTGTCCAAAAACTTGTTTTGCACAAAGCGGCCTCCTGGTGGCGCTATAACAGGCCGTTCTGGAAATTTTGGGGTAGAGGTTCATCGTTGGCATCCAGGGAGTGTGTGTGCAATATTTGGCATCGACCGGGTTAACGGTGCCGGAGATTAGCTGGTCACAGACGGAAGGACGGACGGACGGACGGACACACACACACACACACACACACGGACGGACGGACGGACGGACGGACGGACGGAGTGCAAAACATACTCTCTCCCCATGCCTTCGGCCTGGTGGAGACAATAACAAATATAAACTCAGCAATATATTTAGTGTGGTTTCATGGCGATGAATTTGATCTGCGTTTAGGTACTCTGAGAAAGCACAGTAGGCCTATACATCTCCCTACCAATAGGGACTCACTCTAATCACTTGCTTTTCGATCTGCATCATTTATTGAGGATCTAAACAGCGGCAGGTATCGTTTCTTTCTCGGAGGTATCAAAAGATTTGGTTGCCAGACAGGAAACAGTGGACAGTCTTGCGATACTTGGAACGCTCAGAAACATACTTTGTGCTCTTTAGATGCCTCTATAAAGTTATACAGTGTACACATCGAAAAGCCTCAGCCCAGTATTTTATAAAATGTCTCAATCGTTCAGAAATAGTGTTTGTTCATAAGCTGTCCAGCCGGCTCTCATAGACTCTTTTTCTGTTTTTTTCACAAACTTCTGGTGTGAGTTCAACACCTCAGTGCGAAAATGACGTCTGTGTCCTTACGTTCTTTATTATATAACTTGACTAAACTTGCTCTGGCAAGTTCAGTACCTTGCGCAACACTCATGCTCTACAACACCGGTCGTTCCCAAACTGGGGGGCGGTTATGAGCTTGTAGTTTGGCCATTTTCACAATATTTATCGGTGGAACCGAGTCAAAACTGTGATGTGATGCCAAGTGCTTATCAGGGTGGGGGGTCCCCAGTTCAAATAATTATGATTCTTTTGGGGGGTCGTGAGTGACCTGAAAAGTTTGGGAACCTTTAATTTGCTCTACACATGGAGGTAATGGCATGACATGGGCCATATCACAGGACAATACGTTTCTTGATGTGTTTGGTTTGTGTGTTGAACCAGTTGGGCCCAGGATGGCAGCAGAGCCTCACTCCCTGCAGGTGGACCAGGGTTCTGATGCTGTGTTCAACTGTGCCTGGACAGGAAACCCCTCCCTGACCATCGTGTGGATGAAGCGCGGTTCAGGAGTGGTACGTATATCATTGACACATGCTTCTTTATGACATGTGCTGTATTTAACAATGTCAACCCCCGCATCCGTATTCTGGATCTACAAGCTCACAACGCATCACATTGTGGCACGTTGTGAGCTTGTAGATTGTGTATTTTATTGTATTTTTTAAGATTTGTTTTGGCTTTTCTGCCTTTATTGATAGTATCAAGTGAAGATGGACAGGAAAGATGGAGAGAGAGAAGGGGAGAGACACGCAGCAAAGGTCGTCATGAACGGGACTCGAACACGCAACGTGTTGTCAGGCCAAAGCCTATTATGTGGCATGCGCCTGGACCACTTGGCCAGCGGGCACCCCATAGATTGTGTATTTTCAGCAAAGAAATGTAGAGCAAAAACAGAAAGGTCTTGGAGCCCTGAGGGACTCCAAGTATAGGGTTTAAGTGGTTAACTTTTTCTGTGCCGCCAGGTGGCAGCATAAGCACACCTAAGGAACGCCGTCTACTCTAACTCTACGATCCTTGTTTCCTTTCCGGGTTATTCAGGAAGGCTTTTGTTATGAGCACATTTTCAGTCGCATTAGCTCAGACCCCTTAGCTATCATTACAACCAGTTACGTGTGCTCAGCGATGCGGTACAAACTCACAAATGATTTACGATCGTCGGGTGCGCGGCTGATCACCATGGACAGCGCTCGAAACTTTTGAGATACAGCGCTTTGAAAATCCTGTTGCTCAATGGAGCTGGATTTAAAGATCCCATAGCTGGTGGGGACGGAGGCTCTCCATACTAACCGGAGCAATGCTAAAAGGTAAACTGACGGTTGCTGCTGCTTTCAGTATACGGTTGATGAACATAAGCCTAGCTACGTTTATAAACGTAGATAGCAGCGAAAAAGTTAAGTGACATTCTGAGGTACCTTTAGCTTACTTCTGTTTCAATGGAGGACCTCATCATCACACCCGGAAGTTATGCAGGAACGCGTACTGAGTGGCAAAAAAAACTACTTTCTGGCCTCGACAGCCCATACATCCAAACAGAAATGTCCTATCTGATCACATGAAACGATGTTAAACGACTTTTCCACTCGATTTGCCACTCACTTTATGCATGTGTATACCCTCTATACTTCACTCCACCTCACTACTACTCACTACCATTCAGATTGTTTAAAATGTTTTATTCATTAAAATAAGTTCTGCATTGCACCTTTAATTTCCTCTAAAGGGATTCATTCTTCCATACTGCAAATGACCATCATGTCCTGTCCTTCTCATCATAGTGCTTATTGCATCCAGGTGCGATAAAGACCGCTCTCTCACGCACGGAACCTGAGCCATCCTTTATATGACCTTTCAACCACACAGGCGCTTAGCAACAAGAACACGCTGACATTGAGAGCGGTGAAGCCGGAGGATGCTGGGAAGTATGTGTGTCGGGCCGTGGTCCCAAGAGTGGGCGCTGCGGAGAAGGAGGTGTCTCTCACGGTGAATGGTAAGTATATATATATACGCTGTTAGATTCACTGACGAATGTGTACACGTTATCAGGATGAAGCCTGATTTATATCCATGTTGTAATAAAGGCTGCGATGCGTGCTGGAAATAGCCGATTTCGATCTGCAAGCCTACGACGTGCCGTGGGTGTAACACATTGCAGGGTTGCTTGTAGCTGTGCTATTTTCAGAATTAAGCAGTAAAGCTGCATGAGTAAGAAGCATTTAAGTCTCTATTACAAATTTGCGGGTGAATTTAGAAAATTCCCCATTATTCCAAATTCACTTATAAATGTGTTCATCTCACTCTTTCTCTATTTATACGTTTCCTTGTTTTTGAGCGGTGGCACACCGTCTCCAATGCTTAACTTTGTGTGTCCATAGGGCCTGAGTACTGATGTGTGTCTGTCCGTATGTCTATTTGAGTAGTGATGTGTGTCTGTCCGTATGTCTGTTTGAGTAGTGATGTGTGTCTGTCTGTTTGAGTAGTGATGTGTGTCTGTCCGTATGTCTGTTTGAGTAGTGATGTGTGTCTGTCCGTATGTCTGTTTGAGTAGTGATGTGTGGCTGTCCGTATGTCTGTTTGAGTAGTGATGTGTATCTGTCCGTATGTCTGTTTGAGTAGTGATGTGTGTCTGTCCGTATGTCTGTTTGAGTAGTGATGTGTGTCTGTCCGTATGTCTGTTTGAGTAGTGATGTGTGTCTGTCCGTATGTCTGTTTGAGTAGTGATGTGTATCTGTCCGTATGTCTGTTTGAGTAGTGATGTGTGTCTGTCCGTATGTCTATTTGAGTAGTGATGTGTGTCGGTCCGTCTGTTTGAGTAGTGATGTGTGTCTGTCCGTATGTCTATTTGAGTAGTGATGTGTGTCTGTGCGGAATGTCTGTTTGAGTAGTGATGTGTGTCTGTCCGTATATGTCTATTTGAGTGGACCTGTTGGAGTAGGACCTTTGACCCCTGCATGCAGCATGCTGATTAGGGTCAGGAAGGGTCATTACAATACAACCCTCAGGAACGGCCAGGGAGGAGGGCTTGACAGACATACGCATGCACGCACGCACGCACGCACGCACGCACGCACGCACGCACGCACGCACGCACGCACGCACGCACACACACACACACACACAGTAACTATAACAACTAATAAAAGTATCCGCTCAGACGGGTCTGATTTTTTATATAGCCTGCCCTATACTAATGGTCTGTAAAGGCCATTGTATTGATGCACTCAAACCCTCTTATGATGTACTCTATGATGTACACTGTTTACATTCTGTCCCCAACAAAGAGTTCCACAGCTTTGCTTGCATCAATCATAAGGATGACAGAAAAAAGGCAGCTGACAGGCTGGAAAGCGGAGTGTTTACTGTGTTTGTTGTTATTTCTCACTGCCTTGCATTTTCTTTTTTAAACCTAAGTCTGGTGGTCTGTCCGATCCGCCACCCTCCACCCCCCAACAAAATGCACTATACTACACCATTCCACAGAACCACAGGCCAGCTGCCTTAGCCATAATAAAAGTGCCTTTGCCTGGGCAAACTGTTCTGTCGCTGGAAAAAACTCGATAAAAGGTTAAGAAAGCATTATTACATGAATTTGTATGGGAAACATTCTCCATTTCTGAGCCCTGTGATTTCTGGTCACAGTTAATTGAAGCATTGCAGCCTTTTTTGAAAGAATCAATACATATAAAGAAAGACACATAGACAGACTCCGCAAGGTCAGCTAGATCGTCAGCATATTACTTGGCTCCTTTGCTGATTTTCTAAAGGCATAAAAGCTTTGGGTACACATGGGTGACTTCAATTCACCGTCAAATCATATGCGGGATGGGTCGTTTATATCGGATTTCTTAGTAAAACCTTGTACATATTCTGATAGATTTGCATAATACATTTGATGAATTGCCAACTCCAAATTACTTCAAAACCCGTTTCACACTGTGAGGAATGGCTCCTCTTGGAAATGTCCCACCTCAGATATGAACCTCAGGTATTCACATTCACAAGCAACACTACAGGTCTAAACTAACCCATTTTAAATGCATAAATTGCTGATCTACTAGTTATGTACATATTATCTTACAGTAAATGAACCACGTCACTGTGTGTACTCATGTACGTCTGTATTCCACATAATAATAATAATGGTAATAATAATGGTAATAATAATAATAATAATAATAATAATAATAATAAATAAATAATAAATATAATAATCTTTATTGTCCCGAAGGATATTCGTCTTCACAGTCTGTTCAAACACCCACATCAAAAACAACACATAGCACATAACACCAAGACAATACAAAAATAAATGAGGTCCCCCACAGTATACAGAACTATCCTATCGGCGGGGCAGTTTGTTTAATGCCGCGATGGCTGATGGAACAAAACTCAGACTAACGGACCTTTTTCCATGGCAATTAAGGTTCTGTATCTTTGTCCAGATGGCATGAGGTTAAAGAAGCGATACAGGGGATGATCAGTGTCATTTGATATCGAAAGTGCTAGCCGTGTGATGGCCTTATTGTTCATATCAGAAAGTGTGGGTGTAGGAAGTCCGATGATCTTGGAAGCAATACGGGTAATACTGAAAAGTTTGTTCCTGTTAGGCATGGACAGTATGGTGTAGAAACATGCAGAACATTATAACATACCTCGAGAACCGTTCGCCCCAGCGACTTCAAATTTGACATGCTTTTCACACCACCACAGGGAGTGCAGTGCATGGTGTCGAGTTGGTCAGATACACGGTTGTCCAGATCCACCACAAAAGGCTCTGGTCAGGCTCTGCCAGTGAACTAATGCTCACCTGTATAATTCCCAGCCTCTGCCCCAGTCACTTAATTGCCATGGCAACCCCACACCTGCCATTTGATTACTTAACCAGTCCACTTTTCACAGTCAGTTTGCACTCCTCAGACACATGCAGGCAGACAGACAGATAAAGAGATCTCCATAAATGGAGACAAAAGGGACACAGACAGACGGTTACAATGGGTGCTATACTGTATTGTAGGTTTCCCAACTTGCATCGTTCCCAAGTAAGCCGGTGGCTGACGGGTACAGGCCTAGTACCTTAGGGCCCCTCTCCGGTCCTCACGGGTCATCAAGACTGCCATGCATGAGGTTTAGAAAAACCCTTAAAATCATCTCTGCACGCTGCAGTAAAGCGAGAGGCAGTATTGAACTCTCTGAGACGATTAGAGTCTGAGTGAGTACATGGAAAGAACAAAGCAATTCACCGAGCAGGAATGCGACAACTTTTCCTGAGATTTACGATAAATATTAGAGTAAATGAGAACACCAGCGGGGGCAGGGCTGCCACCTCTCAAGAGTGTGCTAAAAGAATCAGGTCGTCTCCACTACAATAAGTAATGCAGGGTTATTATGCCGTGCACTCCAAGGGCCACTAGAGCTGCCGCCACGTATTTAGTTATTACCCTCCAGGCTAGACTTTTGGGTATTCCTATGCTGTGCCATGGGAGCCTTGGGAGGTGAATGAAATAGTTTCCATGAATGTTGTAACATCTGCGGTTGTAAACCGAGGTGCTGAATAGCCTACCTGGCTGTTAATTCTGAGAAGGCTGCAGAGTGCTTCTAAACACCTTTTCTGCATTCCAATATGCAATACTGTCGCGATCACGCTCCAATTGTTCACCAAAAACTTTCACTGCTAAAAGTTAGCATGAGTTCTTTCACCTTATTTATACACAGCTCACGTATGGCTGAAGACCCGTAGGAACAAAACAAGGAGGGAGTGTCAGAGCATAGCTCCATTCTAATAATATTAGAATGGAGCTATACTCTGAAACTCCCTAAAAACCCAGCAGTCCCTAGGGTAGGGACCCTCACAAAAAACATAATCCTGGTCTCTAAACTGCCTCCCCCTGGCCAGCCGGGGCGCCTGATGGAGGGGAAAGGAACTGGTTGGAATAACGTGTTCCTTCCACACGCTACGTCCAACCAGGGAAACTCCCCGCTGTCAGGTGTAAAGGAGTGACTTGGACACTCATGCATGAAGGAAGCATGAGTTCAAGTCCGTTGCTCTCCCCATGTCCCCCATATATGGGGACTAGGTTGGCGGAGGGTGTGTAGAGCCCAGGATCACCATTAGATAATTGACACAGGGGTGAAAAATGGGTTACAAAATCGTGGGATAAAAATTATATAAAAAAAAAAAAACAACAGTCCGACACACTCGCACGTTATGTGCAACAGACTCGCATTTCATGCGAGCCTGTGGGACTGCCAGGTTTTTAGCATGTCAGTATGGTCAGTATGACAAAGGGAGTCAGAGGCATGCAGTGTGTCACGCAGAAATCTCCATATTCTACATTTTTGTTTCTCCGTAAATTAACGCCCTACTTGATCATATACACTACAGGAATCTGGAATATGTCTGTTGTTTGTAATCATCATCATCGTGATTTTTCTGTTCTATTTTATTACATTAAAACATTTTCAAATCATATTCCTATAGTCATTGTCACAGCCCACTCATCCCAGGCTCACTATAGTCTGTGGGAGTGGGTTGCGTGGCATCGGCTGCAACAGGATACATGAGAGGAGGAACCTGCAGGACTGGTGACTATAACGTCCCTGAGCTCCTTAACAGTCCATCCTCTGTGTGCGCTTTGTCTAATGTTGTCTGTTAATACATCGATAATAGAAGAATATGCCCGCCCACACTGCCAAACTGCACGGTACAGGAGCACGTTTAATGAGAGAGAAGCAACGTTTGGGTGACTGATGACCTTCTTCCGGCATAACACAACAGTCTGACATCATTATTTCAATAATGATGTCACCATAATGGTCATCACAAGCTGTCACCTCTTGGTAATCACAGACTTTGCCTAGTGATTGGTTGAACATGACCCAAATCTTTGCACATACCGTAACTGGCAACTGCTGTCAGACTGCTGAATATGTCTGAAGTAACTTAATTTATTTCGCCCCCTGTTCTTCTGTTACCATGGTCTTTTCAGTCCGGCCCTTATTTTAAGGCGGAAATTACCCCACAATCTTTTTATAATTCACCCGAAATGTAATTTTTGTAACTGTGACCTTTTAATTATTTATGAGCCGTGAATAAAGCTTGTTTGATCAAAAACTCAATCTGAGAAAATAATCCGAGATAAATGGGTTTTATAATTTCAGTTTTTATCCATTTATTTAGAAACTTTTTGAGGTGATATGTAGTCTTAAACTATTTATTTTGCTGTACCAGTTTTACAACATAATGCTATCTTTTCTTGAGCTTTTAATACACAATATTTACGCTGGCCCTTTTCGATCCTGCACCTGATCCTGACAAACAATAACACTAAAACTAAAACTAATAAAAACTAAACTGTGCAGTTTGGAAGTGTGCGGGCGTATTCTTCTATTATTGACGTGCACTCGTTTGCCTACGCACCTGATCTTAAGTTTTTATTCTAGCTGTGTGAATGTTTTTACCAGTCGCTTCGAAGAAGCGACTGGTTAGTGTTAGCCCTGGATACTTGCGACACCCCTAGTCGACCGGTAGATCTTTCTGCTGAGTGTTGCCAAGTCTGCATATTTCAAAAGCCCACAAAAAAGAAAAAACACCTTTCAACACACTACTTACACACACTCCAACTCGCTTATAATTCGCGGACCTGGCAACACTGCCTCCCCTCGCGCCATTGGCTCAGACAGACACGCACGCACGCACGCAAACACACACACACACACACACACACACACACACACACACGCGCCTGGAAGCCACCGCCCACTGTGATCTCCTCAGGAGAAGAGAAACAGCGGAGGAGGAGGAATTGTCGCCTCACGATTTAGCTTATTGTTCCTTCTAAATCTCTGTATATAAAATATAGCTAATTCATCGAAACTCTTAGTTACATCAATATTGTTCTTCGCCAATAGTTGGTTTGTGCCAAAGTATTACGATTATACAGTTCGCATTGGCCAATTCCATTGCCACGCACATTCCCATCAGCCATTTCCCATCGCGGTGGTTTGACCCAGAGCCAACTAAGAGTTACGACATTGAGGGGGCAGAAACCGAGCGCTCGAGCTCTGTTCATGGAGGCTGAACTGAACAGTTTCGGGAGACAAGCAGTGACTTTTGCACCATGCTAATGCCTGCTAAAGCTAATGTTGACAGCCTGTGTGTGTGCGTGCTTGCAGGAGAGAGAGGCAGGCGGAGCGGAGGGGTCTCGTCCCCACACACATAGCAAATGTAAGAATAGTAAGAATTTCAGCCCTTGTGCAGGAAAACGGGTTAAAATTTGGAAAGTTACATAGTGCAGCTTTTATCACTTAATTTAATCATGGAAATAACAAAACTACAAGCTATGTGAGCTTGTATTTCATTTTATTTATTTTTCTTTAGGAAATTTGGGAAACAAGCAGATATTTAGACTACTTAAAAATGGGTCCGTGACGCAAAATGTTTTTCCCGAGCCAGTGTTTGGAAATCACTGATCTAGTGAGTCCAATGCCTCATCATTATCCTAATGCAGGGAACACAGATGAAGAATTTAAACCCCAATAATAACCTTGATTCGGCCCATAAGACAACTGATATCCAAGGTCTGAGCTGGTCTGCCCAAATTAGGGCAGGTCGCCATACACGCACGCGTGGGGGTTTGGATACCAATCCGTCACCTCCTGATCTAGCCTCGGGCCAGCCAGAGCCATTATGTCAGAAACCTTTTATCTCCATATTCTAGATCTGCTACTTTTTGAATTTGAATAAAAGTAAAAGTAGCACACCAAAAAAGTAACAGTTTTGGACACATGAGGTTTCCACCCTACAGAGGCGATATCACAAATTTACAATTTAGGCATTTAGCAGACGCTCTTAAGGGCAATACTACTCATTTTCAACATTTTACTATGTCATTAATATTAGAGATAGGATCCAAAAAGAAGCACGCACATCTCGAAGCACGCACACTGTATCTGCTCCAAGGAAACTTTATTTAGACACAACGTTTCGACCCTATATATATAATATATATTATTTCCCAGCGAACGTTTTTAACTCATATCTTTGCTTCTGGGGGGTCTCTGGAACAGCATATTTTCAGATGGGAGTCGGCGGCCAATTTCATACAGTATCATTTTTGGGGTCATTGACATGAAATTGTATATGAGCACCACTGACATAGAAACATAGGCTTTTCAGAAAACTCTCAGGTGTTAATGTGTTAAGACAGTGTTCAAGGCATAACACAACGCTTGGCGTCTCTCCGAGTGCATTTCTACAGTTACACCCATTTGTTTATTATATGCCACGTTAACATAATTGACCAGAAAAGCTGAAATATCTGTCTGGAACCATGGTGCTTTCGCCGTTATACATTATTCACTTTGTGACTCCTGGGGGCATGAGAAGTGTAAAGCCTATAATTTAAAATGGCATATATTCTTAACGGAAACACTGCAGAGTGGTGCTCTCGCAGGGAGTGATATACACTTATACAGTATCAACACGCTCTTCTCCGCAGGTGCAAATGTCTTATTTTAGTCGAGCGACACGTCGGAAGTCACATTGTCACTTCAGAATCATACATTTATATTGAGGGTGACACGTTCTCCTCCTCCTATCTCTTTCCTTATGGAGTCTACCCTTGGTGCTTCTCCTATGTGGCCATACTACCCCCTCTGGCCATATATCCACAGACCGAGACCACCAACTAGATACGGCCGTCTAATTATAGCACTCATTTGTAGTTCTTGTTCCCTCGTCGGATAAGAGGACCCCGGTAGGACCCTGCATGTGAAAATAATGTCTCAATGTCTGTGCCCCTGATTTTACCCCCTCCTTTTAACCCATTAAAGGAACGCATCCGTGTCACCTTAGCTTTTAACCACTTTAACCATTATTCTATACTGCTATTCAAAAATAGCACATGTACAAGCTTGTAGATCTGCTATTTTCTTTTATTTATTTTTGAAAAACCCACATGTTGTATAAATCTTTGAATGATACATTTTTAAAGCAAACATTTTCAACTCAAATCTTTACTTCTGGGGATCCCTGGAACCAACTATTTTGACATGGGGGTCCACACACAAATACATATCATTCCGGAGGTCCTTGCCATGAAATGGTTTGAGATCAGAAAAGCAAGTTTTTTCAGAAAACTGATTTAGAAGACATTTTGTAGAATCGGGGCCTCAGGTCTTAATAGAAAAATCACACATTTGTCAGGGTCACAGACAGGGTCAGTCGAACAATTAAAAGGTCAAATAAAGTGAACACTGTGTTCGTACCGATTCGAACAATGATAAAGTCCTTGGTGTGCTAAAGCAGTGGATCTGCTCCGTTCACAATCTAGGTCTTTGTGAACGGTTGCACCGGTACCGCTGAAGAATTCAAATGGGTTCTGCACCTGCAATTCTGCACCTCACTCCATCTCTTCTATTATATTCTCTTTTTTTGGGTCTTCCATGGCCTGTTAATATCTGGTCTGCGTCTGCAAAACTGTGACAGGAATTTTCCAAGGGCAAGTGCGGAGAGCGGCCATTGAATTTGGCTTTTTTCCTTTTCAGGGTCGGCAAGTTCTTCATTTTCGCGAGGACCCTTTCAAAGCGAAAAGGCTGTCATTATCTGTCGTAGCTGGTCGAGGTCGAGGGTCAGGCCGCTTTCAAAAATTCTCAATCTCGTTCAAACGCGGGCGAAGTGTGTGCTGCGTGTGAAACACCTACCCGAGTCTTCATACTCTGCAGTGTACAAGTTGAACCAAATGGACCCGTGAGGGTCCATTTGGTTGCATTTTGTACACTCTCAGAATCACCCTCTCTTAGAAAGTCATTGAGCAGCTATACGGAATATAACCGCATACTTGTCAAACCCTCTTATCTCGCCACCGGTGAGTGTTCATACTCTGAGAGTGTACGAAATGGAACCAAATGGACCCATTTTGTACACTCTCACATTCACACACTCTCTAGTCATTAAGTCATTCATTGAGCGTGGCAGGCGTGGAATTTAAGCACAATGACCAAGGCTTCTCAAGCCCTCTTCTGTCGCTACCGGTGAATTCCTCAATCCCCCCACTCCCCCCCCCCCCCCCCTTCCCTCTTATTTTGTCCCGCCGTAATGTTTTTTCCCACCAGGAGTTCTGTCGTAAAACACGCTTCCCTTTCCTTTCCCCGTGCACGAAAATAAAATAAAATAAAAAAACACCTCTCACCCCAACAGCTAATTAAAATCACGCGATGAATAACGTCTCGGAGGGTTTTTTACTGTAAATGTAATACGAGCACGCCTCTGGCTGCCCTTGCCACCGGCGTCCCTTGTGGGCCAGATAATGCATGCGCCCCGGGATCGTCAGAGTGATGTACGGCTTAGGTTTATTGTGGTGATTGAGTGTCTCTCTCTCATGTCTCTCTCTCTCTATCTCTCTCTCTCTCTCTCTCCCCCCCCCCCCCCCTTCTCTCTCTCTCTCTCTCCACAGGTCCGCCCACTATCTCGAGCACCCAGACCCAGCAGGCACTCTATGGAGAGAAGGGGCAGATCAAGTGCTTCATCCGCAGCACCCCTCCGCCCGACCGCATCGTGAGTCACACAGCCTTTGTGTATCCGTTCATTCATGGCCCTAGGGAACATATTGGTCAGAATGCATGCAGTGCGGTAGTGACTCTCAAAGACCCCTTTTCCTCCACCGGGGCTGAACCGGTTCTGTTTTTTTTCTCACCCGCCTAATATTGAACCAGTTCAGTTTGTTTTGGTGGAACATGGGCCAAAGTGGTGTCCGTCGGGCACCAGAAGGAGGGCTTTCCACTTTAACCACTCCAACCCCCTATTTCTATCTATTATACAATTGAAAAGGTGTGCCCAAAACGCTGTTCCCAACCCAGGAACAAAAGCCACCAGCTACTACGTCACTCCAAGAGTGTCTGACACACTGCAACACACACTGCAATAACCCACTAAACACACTAACACGTCACAGACTTACCCTCCGCGTCGATCCACGGCTATCTCCTCATGTCGCGCAGCACGCCCACACTGAACACCATCCGCGTAAAAATTGTCATCGCACTGCCACTACAGCCGGCTCCCGTCCAGACTCACAAACAACATCAATATCAATAATAAACACAAACACGCCACAAGCACCGACACCCCCGCCTAATTTGTTGCCACGTCTATGACAACAAGCACAGAAACAATGCCATTCAACACGCTACTTACACACACTACCACTCGCTTACAATACGCGGACCTGGCAACACTACATCCCCTCTCCCATTTGCTCAAAGCCAACCACGTGACCCACGAGAGCTTTTATGTTTCTGCAACACCGGAAGTTACACGCTACACACACACACATTAGAAGAACAACACGAACACAACACTACACACACACACACACGGGCCACTGTTGCCAGGTCTATCAAAACAGGCCCAGAAACAAGCAAACAGACCCAGAAACAAAGCCTTTCACCACGCTACTTACACACACTACAACTCGCTTACAATTCACGACCCTGGCAACATTGTTCCCCGTCTTCCACAACACACACAGTCCCACACAGACACACACACACTGATTCGGACTTGGATGGACAGCGGCGCGATTACATAAATACACCGTTTAATTCATGCAAACACGACAATTGCACCACCAGTTTCATTAATGTAAACACGACAATTGCGCGACCCGTTTAATTCATGGAAACATGACAACTGCGACGCACCGAGGCGCATGGATTCTGTGTGTGTGTGCGTGCGGGGTGACTCTGAATTGGAGTGTTTATGTCAGTCAGCGATGCGATCCGTTGTTATTCAGCCAGGAAAACAATCTAAACATTATATACTAACGTCAGCATCGGGCAGATTAACACACACAAGCGTTATTAGTTGAGTTTTCTTATTGAAGTGCCTCTGAATTGTAACGGTGTGTTTATGTCAGTCAGCGATGCGATCCGTACCAGCACCATATGCACGGACTGGAGAGAGGCGAAGTGTTTCTCTCCCTTCGGCTCATGTAGCCCTCATTGTAACTACAAATATTGCTCCCGAACAAACAATGTGGGGTCACTGCAATCCGCAATCCAAAATAATGTAGCCCTACTATAATGCAGTCAAGGTCCCCCAAAAAATATACTACAGTATGTTCTGCTCCATTCTCTACAGCTTTTGGTTTCCAAAAACAGTAATTTATTGTAAGCAAACAAAAACAGTAAACAGCAGTTTCATGTCTGCTTATTTTCATTTACATTAATTTCCTTTGATGTGAAAATACAACAAATAATAATAATACCCATCCGTTACTACATGTCAAGGGCACAATACTGGAGTGGAGTCTGTCAAATCCCGCTATTTCCTTCTTCCCATTGCGCTGCCCACGGAACTAGGATTCGCCGCCCAAAGGGCGGCGAAATTCTAGTTTTATACATAATAGGAGTTTCAAAATAACAACTCATCGCTCACAACCGTCTAACAACTGCGCTGCATGAAACATGCTACAAATGTAACCAAATGGACCCTTATTTATGTGTTCATTTGGTTACATTTGTAGCCTCTCTGAGTTAATTAGATTAACATTTTAGTAGTGACTGATTGATTGTCAGAAATGTAAACAGCACGTGGCACAGTTGGACGTTAAGACTATTACGGCTTTTACGTTGTTGCCCTGTCTCTCTCTCTCTCTCTCTCTCTCTCTGGGGGAACATTCGCCAGAAATGTGTATAGGGCATGAGGCAACTCATGTCCAGTTTACTTAGCCCATAGAGGGTTTAAAGTAGTTACGGTATTTGTGGCAACATAGACAGTATCTGTTATATCGTCTCCATCGGGTGGAAACCTCATATAGAAAACAGTTACTTTTCAGCAATTCAGATTCATAAGCTTCAAAAGTAGCAGTTCGGCGAGCTCAAAAGTGCTGTCGTACGAGCTTGTAGATCTGCTATTTTTGAAAAAAACGTGAAAATGTGTGTAAATCTTCCTAATATATATTATTTCACAGCAAGCATTTGTAACTCAAATCCTTGCTTCTGGGGGGTTCCCTGGCTGGAACAACATATTATTTTGAGATGGGGGTCGGCGGCCAAATACATATCATTTGGGGTGATCGTTGACATGAAAAAGTTTGAGAACCAATGATATAGAAACATAACGTTTTTCAGAAATCTGTAGAATCTGGTCCTCAGGTCTTGGGTTAAATATGGAGATAAGAGGTATATCTCAAAACGCGTCGCCGATCTGCTACTTTTGAAGCGTTCGTGTGATGCTGTAGCATGACCAGGCCAGTAGGGCATGAATTAACAAAAAAACAACAAAAAAAACACAACAAATGTAAATACGGAGATACGAGGTATTTCCGCCTGACAGCGACGATGTTGACCTCTGCCCCCCCTGCCCTCAGGCGTGGTCGTGGAAGGAAACGGTGCTGGAGTCGGGCACGTCGGGCCGCTACACGGTGGAGACGGTCAGCACGGACGAGGGGGTCATCTCCACGCTGACCATGAGCAACATCGTCCCCGCCGACTTCCAGACCATCTACAACTGTACGGCCTGGAACAGCTTCGGATCGGACACCGAGATCATCCGCCTCAAAGAGCAAGGTGAGGATCGAAGCAGTGGTGTGTGAATTACATTTTTTTTTTTTTTACACACTATATTTTTTTCTATTTTATTATTATTATTTCATAGTTTGATTTGTGTTAAAACTCATTGCCCGCAACACTATCAGTATGTGATTGGTTGACTGTTGAGCCCTGGCTCTATATATATGTGATTTTAATTGTTTTTTCATATACCCTGAAGAAGGCAGTTGTACTGCCGAAACGTTGGTTTTTACTCTGCATCCTAATAAATAATCGGCTCTTTGGCTATCAGTGTGTGCAGCCACTCTTTTGAATTTTTAAGACTTAACTCTTTAGATGTTTCTGCCGTGAGCTGGCACCACTACTAAGACTGGTGTGCGTTTAGCATCCTCCTGCACAGTATAAAACTAATTGACTGCCAGAATTGTTTCGGTCTGTGTCCGTTCCCTTTTTTTAATGCCAAAAAAACCCTCTATTCATGTATTGACTTGACTATTGTAACTCCATCCTTATTGGCCTACCGGCATGCCCCCTTCTCCGCTCCCTCCATTGGCTCCCGGTCGCGGCCCGCACAGAGTACAAAACTCTGATGTTAGCCTTCAAAGCAACCAAAGGTATATGGGTGCGCTCAGATCAGCCGCCGCAGGGAGGCTGGCAGTACATTCGTTAAAAACACCGGGACAATGCTCCACACTCCAAACTCTTCTTCCTTCTGGCTCCAAAACTATGGAATGCACTTCCCATAACAATCAGAACTGCAGACTCACTCCCAATATTCCGCCGTAGTCTGAAAACCCACCTCTTCAGACTCCATCTTAGCCCGTAGAACTTGCCGCAGCACTTGCCCTAGCCTCGACGACCTTACAGCGTATGCATAGGCTCAACGTATGTAACTTAGATAACATTTTATGTAGACATAGCACTGTATAGTGTATAGACATAGTTTCATTTTATAGATGTTTACACTGTTAGGTTCGTAGCTTACGTATGATTCATGATGTCGATTTTTATGTATTTGATGTATTGCCATGTTTTTGTTCTTGCTTACTGTAAATCGCTCTGGATTAAATTGTATTCATTCATCAAGGTTCAAGCGGGGGGGTTCAAGGGTTGTTACATCTTGTTTTTGTTTGGCTTCCTTCAGACAATGCAGCAGCATAGATAACATCAAACATTAGTCACAGCAAGCACAGCAGGGATGAAATAAAGAATGCAAGAAATAATGAACAAGTAATAAAAACAGTAACAATATACATACATTTCTGTATATTAGCAAAGTTATAGGTAAACCTTTTGTGAACAGCTTGGCTACAGTATGTTCCATATACAACAAAGAGACGCGTGTACATCCTTGCTCGATTAGGAAAGTAGTAAACAAAAATAAATAAAAGGACCCATACAAATGTGTTCGTGACACACAAATGGGTCCCAGACCCACTGTTGAAGACCACTGCAGTGTAGTCTCACCATTGCCAGATCGATGAGTCTGGGGACTCTCAAATGGAAGGTCTAGACTTGCTGCTAACACACAGAATCAAAGACAGGCAGTGCACATCTGACAGACCTCTTGAAGGCATCTGCCTCATGGCTCCAAAGTGAACTGAGATCAAAGACATGGAAGCTGCAGCACACTTTGCACAGCTTTATTAGTTAACAAACACATGGTGGTGACGTTTCGAGCCGATGCTCTTCTTCAGACTAGTAGTTAACACGAGGCCTGCCAGGAACATAGACAACTAGAAAAAGTGCACAGGTCTCCACCAGGAGGATAGGAGTGTGTGTGTGATGTTTGGCAAAATGTTTAGTGTGTGTGTGTGTGTGTGTGTGTGTGTGTGTGTGTGTGTGTGTGTGTGTGTGTGTGTGTGTGTGTGTGTGTGTGTGTGTGTGTGTGTGTGTGTGTGTGTGTGTGTGTGTGTGTGTGTGTGTGTGTGTGTGTCGCGGCTTGGCCTGTTGTAGCGCCACCATGAGGCTGATTTGAAAACTGTCAAGTGGCATTTCTTCCAAAGCCTAGTGGGAATATGCATGCACAGTTTCACCACAATCGGACGATGCGTTCAGTAGTTGTGGTGATTTGTACAAAACGGGTACAAAGCGGGCTACTCCTGAAAAGTTTAGAAGCCAATCGTAGCCAATGAGGGTGGATTATGAGAAATCAAACATACCCGTCTTGATCACATGACTATGGAGAGCATGTGTACCGATTTGCGTGAAATTTGGATAAAATCTGAAGGAGTAATATTAGAAAATGTGTTTTACATATGTCGGCCTCCTGGTGGCGCTATAAAGAGCAGATGTGAAAAATTCCAGGCAAAGGTTTTTCCTTGGCCTCTAGGGAGTTGGCATACAAAGTTATCCACAGATCCGTGCAGTTAGAGGTAAAAACACTTTTCGGCCAATTATAGCGCCACCATGAGGCTGAGTGGAAAATGTTCATGTGGCATTTCTTCCTCAGCCTAGTGGGAATGTGTGTGCACAATTTCACGGAAATCACACGATGTGTTCATGATTTGCAGCATTTTGTTTGAAACTGAGTACTCCTGCGAACTTTGGAAGCCAATCTTAGCCAATCAGGATGGAGTCTGATGGAGAAATCGTTGAATGGCTCTAGAGAGACTGTGTACCAATTTGTGTGATGTTTGGACAAAATGTGTAGGTGTACTGTCCAAAAACTTGTTTTGCACAAAGCGGCCTCCTGGTGGCGCTATAACAGGCCGTTCTGGAAATTTTGGGGCAGAGGTTCATCGTTGGCATCCAGTGAGTGTGTGTGCAAAATTTGGCATTGACCGGGTTAACGGTGCCGGAGATTAGCTGTTCACAGACGGACGGACGGACGGACGGACGGACGGACACACGGACACACGGACACACGGACGGACGGAGTGCAAAACATACTCTCTCCCCATGCCTTCGGCCTGGTGGAGACAATTAGACACGTAGAATAGCGTACGGTGCCACACCCGGAAAAGCCGTTTTAACAGCGATGTATTATTTAATGCATGTTTTAATACGATCATATTAAAAGCTACCGTTCGTTAGCTCTGTTATGCTTCTGAGCCAATGGCCGCGGCCATTTTGAAGATGCGCGTGTCGTGTATTTATTGAAACCAAAGACAAAGACAGAGAGCTTCCCGCGGCCCTGGCCCACGGGAGCTACAGACAAAGCTAACCACCTCGGTGGCCAGCCTGCCCAAGACTACTACCTTAACATGACAACATGAGACAAAATATATACTTTTGCATAGACTGAGTTGAATTCTAGGTGTGGTTAAGATTTACATACAGCATTTGGTGGAGGTTCCTGAGACAATATAATGCTACATTTCTCAACACCTCAACACAGCCTCAAAGGATTAGAACAATGCCTGCCCACAGGGTACTTGGGCTGAGGAGATGGCTCTCCAGACCTGTTGGAGACATGTCTCCTCACCAATGATGATCAACTTAGAACCGTGACCAAAATGTAATCTAATTATTGACAGAATATTGCAAATATAGCTATATGGACTATATCTACGAGACCACGGCGGAGGGATTGAATAATGGTAGCGGTCAAACGGTTAACACGGCGGTTATTCTCCCCAAAGGACCCCCAAAATGATGTGTAATGTGGCCGCGGACCCCCATCTGAAAATATGTGGTGCCGCGGACCCCCATCTGAAAATATGTGGTGCCGCGGACCCCCATCTGAAAATATGTGGTGCCGCGGACCCCCATCTGAAAATATGTGGTGCCGTGAACCCCCATCTGAAAATATGTGGTGCCGCGGACCCCCATCTGAAAATATGTGGTGCCGTGAACCCCCATCTGAAAATATGTGGTGCCGCGGACCCCCATCTGAAAATATGTGGTGCCGTGAACCCCAACCTGAAAATATGTGGTGCCGTGGACCCCAACCTGAAAATAGTTGGTGCCGTGGACCCCAACCTGAAAATATGTGGTGCTGTGGACCCCCATCTGAAAATATGTGGTGCCGTGGACCCCAACCTGAAAATATGTGGTGCCGTGGACCCCAACCTGAAAATAGTTGGTGCCGTGGACCCCAACCTGAAAATATTTGGTGCCGTGGACCCCCACCTGAAAATATTTGGTGCCGTGGACCCCCACCTGAAAATATGTGGTGCCGCGGACCCCCACCTGAAAATATGTGGTGCTGTGGACCCCCCCTGAAAATATGTGGTGCTGTGGACCCCCACCTGGAAATATGTGGTGCTGTGGACCCCCACCTGAAAATATTTGGTGCCGTGGACCCCCACCTGAAAATATGTGGTGCCGCGGGGCGCGGACCCCCACCTGAAAATATGTGGTGCTGTGGACCCCCACCTGAAAATGTGTGTGTGTGTGTGTGTGTGTGTGTGTGTGTGTGTGTGTGTGTGTGTGTGTGTGTGTGTGTGTGTGTGTGTGTGTGTGTGTGTGTGTGTGTGTGTGTGTGTGTGTGTGTGTGTGTGTGTGTGTGTGTGTGTGTGAGAGAGACACAAAAAGCCCTGAGGACTTGGAACCATTGTGGTCCTGCGTATTCATTCATCAAGAGACTGTACTGTACATCATCCTCTCAAAAAAGATTTGGAAAAATCATAGAAAGTATGGACATGCTCCTGGCCCTCCCTTTTCAAGAGTCTCTTAGCGTTAGGAGCCATGGTTGGAAGTAGACTCACGGTGCATATACAGTACATGGAAGCGAAGCGAATTGCCTTCACCCTCGACTGCTTGTCGCTGGTGGGCATGTCTCTAAAATGCAATCTGTGTTGAAATGTCTAATCGCCTAGAAGCGATTAGATCTACAATATGCAACATCTTCCACTGTGCTTTATTTTGCTTTCCTCCGTACCAATTCAGAGACATATTGTTAGTGCTCCTGGTGTGTTTATAGATAGAAACAGCTTGTCATACAAAATGGAAGAATGGAACTTTTTTTGACAGATGGGTAAACCAGTGGCAGCTGAAGGTGATATTAATTGTGGGCATATTTCACACCTGCGCAATCATGACATTTGAGTTGATGAATAACTGTCATACAATTAATTGCGATTAACGATTTCATTGTGGGTATTGTTTTTTTTTGTTGCTTCGAACATTGGATAAGCACATTCAGTATAAACCAAAGTTTTATGCACAGGGCAGATTTGACAATCAACTTAAATATACACAGAAATAATGTACTATGGCCAAAATAGGCCATATTTTTCAAAATAGATAACCGATCTACAAGTGCACGGCGCGTCACAACGATGCACGTTGTAAGCTTGCAGATCTACTATTTCCACTACTGTTGGTGGTTGAAATAAGCATATCGTCTCCAAATCTATATCTCAGAAGCATTCAACGTAGCATATCTACAAGTTCAAATCGCTCTGCTTCGCATTGCGTTTCGAGCTTATGGATCACTGTAGTATGATCAAGTAGTAGGGCGCTAATTTATGAGAAAACACAAAAAGTTTAAAAAGAATCTGGAGATAAAAGATTTCTGCCCGATAGAGAAGATATGCATCTTCTTCAACAGCTGAATTCATACATATGAAAGGAAACAATTATGCAGAAATTTCAGCGGTTATCTCAGATAATTGCGACCGGACGATTATGTAATAGTTGTGAAAGACCTATTGTTTCCATCATGTCACATTCAACAGACTACCTCTACTTTGCGACACAGTCCTCACCTGCTCTGCTTCCAGTGGTGGAAAAAGTACTCTTTACATCTTTTACTTAAAGTACTGCAATATAGAAATACTCTGATCGGTGAACCAATAGGTTTTCGACCGGCACACGCCCCTCTAGACTAGACCACATCACACAGGCTGGGCCAGGCTGGTGTTTCAGAGACCCTATACGATTGGCTGTCATCATCTTTGTTTGTGTTTCAGAGACCCTCCGATTGGCTGTCATCATCGGCGTAGCGGTGGGGGCCTTCCTTGCACTCACCGTCCTCATGGGGACTTTAGGTGCTTACTGCTGTGCCCGCTTCCAGAGAAGTATGTACGCTTTCATTTAATTAAAACTTTTACACAGGCAAAAAAAAAAGAGAAGAAAAGAAAAAAGAAAGTTGTAATCGTGTTCACATTTGTCGCTTGAGTTTTTATTATCTGTTTCTGACATTTTCAATCAAAAAGAAAGCCCTCGGTCTATGTGCTATGAAGGAGGTATCGGTAGAATTCTTGTCAAAATGTGGAGCTGCGCTGTAAAAAACAAATAGAGGGTTCTCAAAGTTCTTAATTATTCAGTCCAACTTTCCAGCTTGAGTTTTCTCTGTCTATTTCTTATTTCGAGTGTCGCACTAAAGTAGTCAAAATAGCCGATCTACAAGCTCAAAATGAATATATTTTCACTAATTAAATTGTTTTTTTTTAAATAATATTAAAAAATATATTATTAGATATTATGTATAATAATGAAGAAGGCATGGTATTGGACATACAAGTTTTCCACCTGACATTTTCATTTTCTAGAATGATTTGTACCCAATTACATGACATGACCTTTTCGATAAAGGTTGTTCTCACTCTGCAATAGAAGCTACACAGCAAAATACAGAGTGCTATATTAACTAGTGCTAGAATAAAAAGAAAGAAAGAAAGAAAAAAAAGCGGGTGTTTTCAGAGTTAAACACTCTGGATTTTTGAGTGGAGAATTTCTGTTTAGAAATGGGAAATTAGAAGTGGACAAAATACACGAAAAATAGGAACTAACCAGGTGCTCAACGGAGATGTAGTAATGATGATAAAAGGTGCTCACACAGATCAAAACGGGATCAAGGCATAGATAAAAAGGAGGCGATCCGGGCACTCAAAGTTAAAAAGAGGAGGGAAGCCTTTACCTTGGAGGCCCGGAACTATTTAATCCATTTCATCCATGTGCCCATCATTTATAGCGCACGGACCACTTTTACCGGCGCACCGGACGCTGGTGTGCATGTCTGTGTAGCAGCTAACAATAGCCACACCACTCTAGAGTCGATCGACAACAACGGGAGGTAATAATAAATCTATCGCGACTAGCGACTGGACCGCGGAAGGCCGTCAAACACAGGATCTTTTTTCAGAATTAGACGGGATGATTTAGTTCGGAAGTTATGATCGTTTTAAGATTTTCGTTTTCGTCAGCTAAACAGGCAGGGGACATTTTCGATGACGTGTCACTTTTTGACACGTCATCGGATCGGGCAACAATCGCTCCAAGGCTCTAGAGCGATGCGAACGGTTTTGTTATCATTAATCTCCGTCCTATTTATCAATCTCCGTGTTGGGCACTTGACCATGACCTTGAACTTGGACGGAGAACTCCGCCCTGGGCCTTCAAGGTGTTAAATGAAAAAGGCGACTGCCAAAGAAAATACACATTTGACTCAATACTTGCTCTTATACCAGTGGTGGAAAAAGCACTTCCACCACTGCATTTGACTCAATACTTGATCCTGTACTGTGCCTTTACTGTTGTTTCCTTGTCCTTCACTGCAGAGGATGTCCATCTGGTCATGTCGTCACTGCCTGTGTCCCTGTCACGACAGAGAGATCTGAAAGCGGAGAGTAAGGCCCTTCAAATTGATTTGTTATTTTTTGTTATTTGGACGCTTCCGAAAATGACCATGAGGATGTGGCACTTTCTAGCCAGTGGTTTTCAACCCTTTTCATATCATGGTCCAGTATTTATTTGGCATTTGAGCCACGGGCCACCATTGCGATTTAGCCTCTCAGACCCAAGACATATTTTGTTGTCATTGAATAGGATTCCATGTTGTATTGATGTGGTACCATTAGGAGAGGTAACAGGAAAACGTTGATCAAAATAACAATTTGTCTATATTATCTAATTGTGTAGACTTCTTTGTTTTCATGTTACACTCTCAAGAGTTAAATATCTATAAGGGTCCATTTGGTTACCAACTCTCCATCATTTAGTTGGGGACCACCTGGAACCCCCTCAAGGACCACTGGTGGTCCCCGGACCACTGGTTGAAAACCACTGTTCTAAGCTAAACTTCCATAATGTATTTGTGATGAAACTTTACCGTCAGCTCATTTCATTTGTGCACAAACCTTGTAGCATTTCTAAAATATTGTCCGGTATACCATTATCTTGCCTCAATAGTGTCATTAACACCTAAATAAAGAACCCACAAAGAACTTTCGTCATGACTTACTGTACATACTGTAGTATATTATACAGTGTACTGTAGTTACTAGTAACTGCATCGAAAAATCTATTTTAATTTCAAGAATCGAAACTCAAGATATCGTATAATTTCACTTTGTAACTTTGTAAAAAGGAGGGGACTGAGTACAGACCCCTGTCAACAAACTGTAGGGTTTAAGTGTAGGGCTGTTTGCTATTGATCGTTGTTGTTGCCACGGATCATACCCGATTACAAGTGCAAGAGAATAACGAATGATGCAGTCTGACAAAGATTAAAATGTTCCAACTACGCCCCAGACAGCATTGAAGTGCTCTTCCTCTTCCATGGCCATTTTATAAGAGATTAAAAATGAAGACTTCATTCATCTTTTCATGCCAACTTGGGCGGGAGGGAACTTTCCATTCCTGCCAGTGGATGAGCTAATGTTTATACAAGGCGTTGTACTCTGAGTCTTTGAGCATTTCTTCTGAAAAATACAGTTGAGCGGGGTCCCCCAGGGGTCTATACTTGGCCCCCTGTTTGTTTTCCACTTACAACAAATGTCTCTAATGATCTACAATCTCACAAAGCATTCACATGCGATGATTTATGAGCCTAATAATAATAACCAGTAAGACCCCTGAGGACGAGAAGCAACCTCGGCCTCGCCCTAAAGGGCAAGGTCGCGTGCACGCATCCGCCTGGGCGACATCAGACTGCTGGGCGAGTGCTGGCGCTTTGGAATGGGGGATAAGATCAATATACAGTATCTGCCTGGGAGACAGGAGACTTCTGGGCGAGCGCTGGTGGTTTGGCATGGGGGATAAGATCTTAATTTTCGGGCCTGTTAAGAACTCTAGTTTTTGCTGGCTGCTGGGCTGCACTAATAACTTTGGGGCAGGCCCGTCTAGAGTTTAAATGGACAGTTATCAGTCAAAAGGGAGACATCGAAGAGGAAGGATGGATGGGGAAGGATCAACATATGGAATGTCAGAACAGGTCAGCTCCATATATGGAGATCTAAGGGTTTGAGGTTTGAGGTCAGATCAGATGTAGAGTTGCTGGCCAATATTGATGACATCAGGGATCTCCATATATGGGCTTAATATTGATGAAATCAGGGATCTCCATCCCTGATGATGTCATGTGATGTCACGTGCATGCTCTCTCACCCCGACCAACACACAATGACGGGAAATGCACGGCTCCCTAGTTAACTAATTAATTGTAATAATAATAATAACTAGAACTGCCCTCTGTCGAGTGCCTACTTGCTTGTTGCACACAAGTAGGCCATAAATAGCCTACTAGTGTGCAAGCAGAGCGCGCAAGTAGCCTACTGTCGACCGCTACAAACTGTCAAATCTCAGCTTCTCTGTGAAAGAACGTTTGAAATATTGAATTATTAGGTTTAGCTATTTGCTACATACCTAGTTTTTGGAGGTAAAAAAGTAGTATTGGTAAGAGACGGCTTTCGATGGTGACGTATATGTTGATCAGTGTCGGGTGGATTAAAGGAAATGCCTATATGTATATGCAATTTGTAAGTTGATTAGCGGTATACTGTGGTTACTTTGCGTATGCCACGTTTAATGCGTATGTATCGTAGCAGCATATGACGTCAGGGTATAACTGGTATAACTAGCTCTCAATGATGACGTAATAAATGTGGATTAATCGGCTTTCGATGGTGACGTGTCGATCAGTGTCGGGTGGATTAAAGGAAAGGTGAAAGGTGGAAAGGAAATGCCTCTATGTATATGTATATGTAATTTGTAAGTTGATTAGCGGTATACTGTGGTTACTTTGCGCCCTGTTTGATGCGTATGTATCGTAGCAGCATATGACGTCAGGGTATAACTGGTATAACTAGCTCTCAATGATGACGTAATAAAGATGTGGATTAAAGGACCCAATGCCAGGGTGTAATTGGTTTTCGATGGTGACGTAATGACGATATGTTTTAGTATCGGGAGGATTAAAGGTAATGCCCCTATGTATACATGTATGTATACATGTATGTAATCTGACACCACTGCCATATCAGCACAAGTAGTCATTACGTCATACGCTGGCACGGCGCATACGCATCAAACGGCGTCATGGACGAAAACTATTACTTGCGCGCTCTGCTTGCGCAAGTAATTAGGCATGTCCCAATCACGTTATTTTTGTTCCCGATCCAATTCCGATCATTTGATTTTGAGTAACTGCCGATACCGATTTTTCCCGTTCCGATATTTATATTTTTGAGTGGTGTAAACCACTCCTACAACTAGCTTTGTTTGTGCGCAAAAAATGAGCATGGTTGCTACGGTCACCCAGTTCACCCGGGTGTGATTTCTACAACTGGCTTTGTTTGTGCGCAAAAAATGAGCATGGTTGCTACGGTCACCCAGTTCACCCGGGTGTGATTTCATTACGTCAGAGCTGATTTCATTACGTCAGAGCTGATCAGGCTATATAATACCTTACACCACTCAGTTCACACAGGTGTGATTTTTAATTTTATAGAACACTTATGCCATATCACTATAGTACAATATCTAAAATCACAGACAATATCCAGTCTAATATAATGATATGTAGGTATAATATTGATACTAGGAATGTCCCGATCAAGTTTTTTGCTCCCGATCCGATTCCAATAATTTGATAATGATGTGATCGGGCCCGATTTCCGATCACGGGATCGGATCAGGACAACCCTAATAATAATGCATTTTTATTTAGAAAGCACTTTACATTCTTTTGAATCTCAGTGCTACAGGGTTTAAAAGCATGGCATAAAAACTGCATAGGTGGCAACAAACAATTACATGGGTAGAACTAGGTAAAACATTTTAAAAGCATTAGTGGACTGTGGTGCTCTCAGGTGTACGGTGTGGGAATTCCATATTATATCATGTAGATCGGCTAATTTTGAATATTAACCTGTCTGTAAATTCCACATCTCGTAACAAAAGTGTGTGTTTGTCTTTACAAACAAGACATTTACATACAGTACTGTAGTCGGCATGCATTTTAAGAAACTCCCGTACATATGTAACCATTATTTTCCTGCCAATGTCTGTTGTGTATTTTTCTCTGTGACTTGGGTCATCATCACACCCATAGCAGTGGTATATGATCAATAGGAAGCAGTGGCTTTTGAAGATATGTGTGCTGTTATGATGAGCTATACCTGTGTGTCTGTCACGCCGTGCTAATGAGCCCCACCTCACTGTTTGCAAAAAGCATTTCAACGTTTCACTTAAGTAAAAGTATACACTGCGCAAACTAATAATTATTACCTCCCTATTTAACTGATCTCCCTGAACCAGCAACCGGCACAGCAACCACCACATATTTCCTCACACAAGCAACAGCTGCCGCCATAATAAGTGCAATGCACAAATACTCTTGTTGCAAGTAAAACGTCTGCGGTATTCTAAATTTACTCGAGTAAAAGTGCAAAAGTATTGGCATCTAAAAGTACTCATGCAGAATGTACCATTTCTGATTCTCTAAATGTATGCAAATCTTTTGAAAATAGCAGATCGACAAGCTCACAACATGTCAACGTGTTGTGAGCTTGTAGATCGGCTATTTTCAAATAGCCAAAATATATAGAGACTAGTATACTATAATCTGAATCTAAAAAGTAACTAATAACTACATTTTCCAACTAAACAGTGGAGAAAAAGTACAATATTCTCCTCAGAGATGTATAGAAGCATTATACCTTGTACTTTACACCTCTGCCCGTGTGTCTGTCAGTCACACCTTGCTAATGAGCGCCGCCTCTCTCTCTCTCTCTCTCTCTCTCTCTCTCTCTCTCTCTCTGGTCTAGATCTCAAAGGGGTGGCCGCCGCTAAGAAGAAGAACGACATCCGTGTGGAGATTGTGCACAAGGACCACAGCGCGGCGTCACGTGACACAGAGGAGCACGCCACCATGAAGCAGATGATGGTGATTAAACGTGGCAATGCGACGCTGCGTTGTCGCCGATATCTGTCACTCGCGCAGCGTCACACAGAAGCAAAAAAACATATCTCCCAAGTGTTTTCTTCTGGCAGTACACACACACAACCACAGTCCATTAAGACAGAAAAAAGAACTAAATAATCTTCACACTCTTCCATTTCCAGCTTGCTGATTAAAGTTGTGATGTGTGATCCAGATTGACCGGGGAGAGTTCCAGCAGCAGGAGCCTGTGCTGAAGCAGCTGGAGGTGCTCCAGGAGGAGGAGAAGGAGTTCCAGCACATCAAGGTGGGTGGAGGAGCAGGAGAGGAGAGGAGACCAACATCTATGGGGAGGAGAGGAGAGGAGAGGAGAGGGTAGAGGAGACCATCAGACCAACATATGGGGAGAGGAGAGGAGAGGAGAGGAGAGGAGAGGAGAGGAGAGGAGAGGAGAGGAGAGGAGAGGAGAGGAGAGGAGAGGAGAGGAGAGGAGAGGGTAGAGGAGAGTGGAGGAGGCCCACATCTATGGGGAGGAGAGGAGAGGGTAGAGGAGAGTGGAGGAGGCCCACATCTATGGGGAGGAGAGGAGGAGAGTGGAGGAGGCCCACATCTATGGAGAGGAGAGGGTAGAGGAGAGTGGAGGAGGCCCACATCTATGGGGAGGAGAGGAGAGGGTAGAGGAGAGTGGAGGAGGCCCACATCTATGGGGAGGAGAGGAGAGGGTATAGGAGAGTGGAGGAGGCCCACATCTATGGGGAGGAGAGCAGAGGGTAGAGGAGAGGAGACCATCAGACCAACATCTATGGGGAGGAGAGGACAGGAGATGAGATGAGAGGAGAGGGGAGGAGACCCACATCTATGGGGATGAGAGGACAGGAGATGAGATGGGAGTAGAGGGGAGGAGACCCACATCTATGGGGAGGGGAGGACAGGAGATGAGAGGAGAGGGGAGGAGACCCACATCTATGGGGAGGACAGGAGATGAGATGGGAGGAGAGGGGAGGAGACCCACATCTATGGGGAGGGGATGGGGTGGGCAGGAGGATGGGAGGGAGGGAATCAGAAATTAGATGCACGATATAGTTAGTAGCATATTGAGCCATATCAGCCATACAAATATGGTATCGAACCGATCTCAAAAGAATCCCGATTAGAGGAAGGGATGGTAGGGGAGGGAGGGAGAGGAAGGGAAGGTAGGGGAGGGAGAGGAAGGAGAGGGAGGGAGGGAGAGGGAGAGGAAGGGAAGGTAGGAGAGGGAGGGAGGGAGAGGAAGGGAATTGGAGAGGGAGGGAGAGGGAGAGGGAGGGAGGGAGGCAGAGGAAGGGAAGGTAGGGGAGGGAGGGAGGGAGAGGAAGGGAAGGTATAGGGGAGGGAGGAAGGTTAGGTGGGGAATGGAGGGAGAGGAAGGCAGAGGAAGGGGAGGGATGGAGGGAGGGACGGACGGAGGGAGGGAGAGGAAGGTAGGGGAGGGAGTGAGGGAGGGAGGGAGAGAAAGGGAAGGTAGGAGAGGGAGGGAGGGAGAGGAAGGTAGGGGAGGGGAGGGAGGGAGGGAGGGAGGGAGAGAATAGGGAAGGTAGGAGAGGGAGGGAGGGAGAGGAAGGTAGGGGAGGGGAGGGAGGGAGGGAGGGAGAGAATAGGGAAGGTAGGAGAGGGAGGGAGGGAGAGGAAGGGAAGGTAGGGGAGGGAGGAAGGGAACGTAGGGAAGGGGGGGAAGGGAGGGGACAGAAGGGAATGTTGAAGAACAGACTCGGTCTCGGAGCGCACATTTCCGATGTAATTTGGCAGAGTGAAGTGTCACATGACAGCATCTGGTTCACTAAGAAATGTATGTGCATTTCAGGCTGTGTGTGTGTGTGTGTGTGTGTGTGTGCAGGAACGCCATGGCCTTGTGGGAGCGTCACACATACTGTAAGACTAACAGAGCTCGCTGACAGTACAGCCATGCTTCGCTCACATCACAGCACCTCTCCGAGGACCAATAGACACATCCACGTTGGAAATGTAATATCGGAGCGATAATTTATGTTTCACGAGACAACACGCATAATTCCTTCCCAGGCGCATGCATGCTTGCTTTATGCGGGAAATTGAAACATGCGGTTATTTAGGGCTGCTTTATTAGGTCACACGGCTGCGGCGTTTCACTCGTATATTAGCCCAATGTTTAGCAGCGATCTGATCACGTGTAATGGTAAAAATAATGTCGCACAAGCCCTTGAGCACAAGTATTATTAACCTCAAATTTATATTAAAAATCATCAGTAATGGGGTCAGTGTCACATAAAATAGTCAAGCGAGACCTGACAAAATCTCTGATTGTCTTTCTTTGGGCTGCAGTGTGAGACCTGCGCATTGGATTGATGAAAAAAGAACGAAACAAATGGCTGTTTCTCC
The DNA here is from genome assembly GCF_951216825.1 of Electrona antarctica. Taxonomy (NCBI): domain Eukaryota; kingdom Metazoa; phylum Chordata; class Actinopteri; order Myctophiformes; family Myctophidae; genus Electrona; species Electrona antarctica. Next base: position 13,442,608 of record NC_136789.1, read on the forward strand.
CCATTAATGTCCTTTTGACAGTAATTACAATGGAATTAGTTGGGAGAAAGAGCCATTACAATTATTCATGTCTATGCTTCTCTATCAGCTCCGTAGCAGGAGCGTGATGATGATTTAAAGGTGGCTTAAATCATCAGCTCGGGCCTTCGTTGTGGTGATTTATTCAGACCATGTATTCCACACAGCTGGAGAGGAAAGCGGGAGCCAGCTACGCGGGGAGTCACGTCTGCATATTGTCACAGAGATACATTCAGGCCTCAGTTTATTAGCTATAGCAGACTGGCTCAACCCAAGCGTGACCCCGGCTGATGAGTTGTTTTCACACATTCTATTCTGCATTCCCACCGTTGTTGTTGTTCGTGCGGTTGTGGACCACCTGTTTGCTTATGTCGTTCTTGTCACTCTCCGATTTTTATTTTCTATTTTCCTAAACAACAAGCTGTCCATTTTTATTACGCGTGCGTGCGTGCGTGCGTGCGTGCGTGCGTGCGTGCGTGCGTGCGTGCGTGCATGAGTGTGAGTGTGAGTGTGAGTGGGTGGTTGGGGGGGTGGGAGGGATAATAATAAAAATGGACAGCTTGTTGATTAGGAAAATAGGAAAGCACGCACACACACACACACACACACGCACACACGTGCACACACAATACATCTGTTGTCATTGTCATCCGGGAGAAAAGGGGAGCCATTTCATGCTGGAGCTGCCACGCCTATAGCCTATAGAGCGTACCAAAATCTCCTTAAGGGGGCGTCAACATTATGTGTCAAGTGGTAGCGGCCACCATACCTGTTGGCTTGTCTGGTTTGTTTACATTGAGCGACTATCCGGTGTGCTTGTATACGTTCTTTTTTAAACTGACCTCACAATGGTGCAGACTTGCTCAGTAAATAAGTGCCACAGCAGTCACGTCGAGGGAATGAGCCAGTAAACGGAATTCGATTTTCAGCTTTCCAGCATGGAGACAGCATCAAGGAACCCAGATTGACGAGTTTACAAAAATACGTAGAATGGCTGTACGGTGCACGGGCGCAGAGACATAACGTTCAACAAAGTATCTAAGCACAGCCGTGTTTGTTCACGACATTTTCCTTGTCCTTGTAAGGTATTTGGGCCCGACGTTCTTTCTATCCATCCTGGTGTTGGTTCACTATGTTGTCGCCAAGAACGAGCTCAATATTTACAAAAACATACCACCATCACTCCATTCTGAGTGATGTGGGCTAGAGTTTAAAGCCCACAAGAATGGTGCTGCTAGCTTTTCAGACGCCGCCCCCCTCTTGGTGACGTACACATTTTTTACACCCTATAGCAACGGCGGTCCTGCAATCACAGTCTGAATGTGATCTTCAGTAACTGAATCCCTCCACGACGCCAGTCTACCTATTTATGAAACATCTCTCCTTAATAGTGATCCATAATAAGATATTGATTTTTCGGCTGAGTGAGTATCGTCGCAAAGCATTCTTGACTTGATGCCAAGCATTGCACTCCAATTCTCCATGCTCCGCGCAGTCGCTCATTGTAGCTTAAAACTCATGTACTTAAGTATACCAGTGTATACTTCAGAGATCGGCCTCACTCAGACCTTTACTGCATTGCTGTATGCTTGTTGGATGAATGTTGTGTAGTGTCATGGCCGCCCCAATGCATTTCCAATGGGAGTCACATGGTTTGACACAACATTTGTGTTGTATGAGGGGGAGGGGCGCAGTCGAAACACAGCCGAAATCCATACAACAGCTTGTAGTCCAAAATGTGGACTACAAACCATTCTTTGGAAATGCATTGGGGCGGCCATGACACTACACAACATTCATCCAACAAGCATACAGCAATGCAGTAAAGGTCTGAGTGTTTTGTAATAATAATCAAAATCTACAAAGTAACTAGTAACTAAAGTTTTTAAATAAATGTAGTGGAGTAAAAGTACATTATTTGCCTCTGAGATAGTGGAAGAACTAAAAGTACTGGAAATTAGAAATACTCAAGTAAAGTACAAATTCCTCAAAATCGTACTTAAGTACTGTACTTTATAAGTAAATATACTTAGTTACTTTCCACCACTGGAGCACAGTACAAAGGTATTGGTATCAAAATGTACAGAAATGAGAAAGTACTCATTATGCAAAAAATCCTGTTTCACACGTTTTCACAATCGCGATTGTAGATTGGCTATTTTCAAATTGCCAAAATAGGGCATAAGTGGTTAATGTGTATATTTTGTAATAATAATCCAAATCTACAAAGTAACTACAGTAGTATTAAACTAAAGTTTTAAAATAATTGTAGGGGAGTTGCAATATTTGCGTACTTGGTTCCTTAATACACCACTGAATGTAGCTATGAGACCAATTAGAATCTCTGACTTGTGTGTCTTATAATCATCACAGGCCACAATGTTTTGCCAACGGACCTTTATAGACCTAGAAATTCCCACAGGCAAAATATTCCTCTGAATTTTATCGATGCACTCAGCTAGGTCACAAGGTTACTTAAATGCATTACATCTCAACCCAAGAGGAGTCTGAATGCCTCACAATCTCACTTGGACTAATGCCAATCATTCTCCTTCTCATGTGTATTATGAATGGCAGAATAAGTTGTTTAGCTCACGCCACATTTCGCGTTGCCGTTTAGATTCAAGTGGTTTACAACACTTTTCTGGCGCACTCCAAAACACTGCACAACATGCAGTTTTTTTGTTGTTGTTGGTTTAACAACATTTGGCTTCAAAGGATTGTGCTGTAGAATTATGCAGTGTTGCGATGATACTTTTTATTGATTTGATTACATTTTTTTACATTCCACAGTTTAGGGCAAGTTTCAGAAATCTTAATGTGACTGTTTACCTGCAAATTTGATATGCATTTAGTAAACTATAGTGACACAAACAGAATGGCATTTCAGCCAATCAAAGCATTAAATGGCAGCATCGAAGTGGAATGATCAAACAGCGAAAAAGTAATTCATACATTCAGTTTTGCTTTTTGCTGTATTGTTGATTTACCTTGTTTTATTTATTTTTTACATTTTTTTTTTTAAAGTTTTCCTCGAGGAATGATAAAGAGGTGCAATTATGAGAGCCAATTACAGCTTCAGACACTGTGGACTATTCATCCAGTCAAAGAGAGAAGCAATCTCTGATGTGGAAGTGGGCAGCTTTCAGCTTGCTGCCTCTGATGAGGAAGCCATTTATGTTTGGCTGCCATTGTTAGCTATGAATAGACAACACTCCCACTAATCACTGTTTATTATACTTAAGAAGCCAGCATTAAAGTTAAAAGAAAAACATGGGTGTTGAATCAAGGACTGGTGATTGGATGTTTTCCGGGCAGATTGTTTGTTCCCCATGTACAGAACTGGAGGCGTACGTGCTCCTAAAAGCGGGTCTAATTTCCTGCATATGGCTTCGGAGCTAATGGAAGCCTTATTATTAACCAGGTTGCCACCGCAGCTAGGCTCTCTAACCCATAAATAAGTAATAACTTTCCTTAATGTTTTGCACAACTAAATTGGGAGGTATAACATTTTGACAAGGAAAGACATTATGACTACAGACGATATGTGCTATTTGCTTCTGGAGTTTTAGCTATGATATAAAATGCTGGTAAATATCTAAAGGATCTAATGAAGAAAATAAAGAGAATAAAATGCACAAAATGACATGAACCTGTAGATCATGGATGTTGGAGGCATTTAATAAACAGAGAAACTATACATTGAAATTCAATTAAATTCAAAGGAGCTTTATTGGCATGAGAAAACAAACGTTTACATTGCCAAATCAAGTGTCATTATAGTGAGACCGCAGCTAAAAAAAAAGACAAAAAAAACATTTTATGTTATCTTTTTGTTTCTATGTTAATCATTCCATTTTAATGAACAGCTTTGGTTTTGACCTTCAAGGGAGAAAACAACTGTACAAATAGATGAGAAAGCCACAGTTTTCTGTTTTACATTTTCATGTCTTCGGGGCACCGGTGTTTGTGTCTGTTACACTTCGTATAAACCATATTTTGTAATTACTAAATGTGTAATTATTTACTGCCAAGGCACAACAAACAGAGCTCTTGAGGGCAACTCCTAGTCCTCGTCATCAGCAACGATCTGCATCCGCGCTACTTCTTTTAATATCGCTGACATTTGCTTTTATGTCTTGGGCTTCGTGTTACAGCAGTGTTGATTTCGTCGACTAAAACTATGATGAAAACTGTTTGTCGACTACTTTTTTTCGCTGAGGAAAACGAAATAAAAATTACGACAAAAGTTATGACAAAAACTAAGACTAAATATTAACAATTTTGTCAACAAAGGAAAACTAGACTAAAATGTTAGGGAGTGGAGAAGAGATCCAGTAGAACTAAAAGACAAGTATTGTTTGGTTGTGCTCTGAAAATAGCAGATCATAATTGTTATTTTCAGCTGCCATTAAGGGCTGCCAAAATGCATTATAGTTTACAAATTCAATTCAAGTTGACTGTCGACTAGAACTAAAACATTTCAGATGACAACAATGTGACTTAGTGATTGTTTTGTCAAAAGACAGACTACAACTAAACATTGTGCTGTTAAAAAACAAAACAACAACCCTGTGTTTCAGGACCCCACGAACGGCTACTACAGCGTCAACACCTTCAACGAGCACCACCACCACCACGCTGGCACGCCGACCATGTCGTCGCTGGCGGCCAGCCAGCAGCAGCAGCAGCAGCAGCCGCCGCCCGACCTGGTCCGAAGCCCCGCCCCCTGCAGTGGCACCATGACCATCGGCAAGCACGTGCGCGTGCCCACCGGCATGTCCTTCACCAACATCTACAACACGCTGGGCGCCGGCCCCAACCGCCTGTACGACTACGGCCAGCGCTTCGTGCTGGGCACGGGCAGCAGCTCCATCGAGCTGTGCGAGCGCGACTTCCACCAGCGCGGCTCGCTGAGCGACTCGAGCTCCTTCATCGACGCCATGCCGTGCGGCGACAACAGCAGCAGCGCCGGCAGCTACAGCAAGCAGGACGGCTACGTGCAGTTCGACAGCAAGGACAGCAGCAAGGCCTCGGCCGCCTCGTCCTCCTCCCACTACTCGCAGTCGTCCTCGCAGAACGAGGACCTCACCCGGCCGCTGCAGAAGCGCATGCAGACCCACGTCTAGTATAACGCGCGGTGCGGGGCTGAGAGATCGGAATAAGCAGAGCCACGGGACGCCACCGGTGGGGAATTCGAGTGGACGTTTTCATAGAAACCCAAAACTCGAGATGTATTTTTTTCCCCGTATAGTGTTCAGTTCCACTGGTTGTTCTTTCAGCAAGGGGTTGTTGATGGAAACTTTTTTTGCGACTTCACGAAGGACCTGTTTTTTTGGGGCCGGTTTGGGAGAACGACACAATGAGTCCTGACGAAACAAATGGAAGCAAGATGCAACATCATTCTCATGATTGCCACAGTGAAAAAAAAGAAAAAAAAATCATGACAATCATTTGTCTGCTTTATCGACTCACACAGCCTAAAACATCAGTGAATTGGATTCTGTCGACCATTTTGTTTCCATTCGCAGTCTGCCTTGACACGTGCTGACGTGCATTTCCGAGGTGCAAAGCTATGGACATGTGAATATAAAACTTCTTAACATAGCTTTTTTTTATTTTAGGTTTGAGGAATCGAAGGGTGTGCTCGGCTGCCCTGTTAGCATTTTGAGCACAACGGGTATTGCGGAACAACTGACAGCAACCATTCGTGTACCCATGAAAAGATTGTGAGATGACTGATGATCCCTTCGAGGTGGGGAAAGGGAAAGGGATGGGAGTTGGCACCGCAGCGACTGTTGGATGTCACAAGGTACCTGTAAGATTTTGTGCTGAACACACCCTGGCAGCCTCTAACCGGAGCTGGATTTGACGTTGTTGTGATCCCATTTATAAAGTGTGCTGTGTTTTCTTCTTTTGAAGGCTATTGACTTATTTTTTTGATTTATTTTGTATTGGGGGGGGGGGGGGGGGGGGGGGTCTGTATACAAATTCTGCTCTGTGGCGTATGCCCTTGTGAAGGATCATTACGAACTCGCAGATCACAGATGATGAATGCATGAAACCGTGGATGTGTATCTTTTGTTGTGTGTTTACACATGCAAGGTCAACATGCTGATGCTTTTGTACACTCCCCCACGCATCTCCTTCCTCGCGGCATTGTTTTCAGTCTTCCCCAATGAAGGGATTTTCTTTCTAAATGTTTGATTGTATACAGTGAGGGTGGCGAGATCTCTGTACCTTTCCCATTTAATGTGAGACACTCGCAGCGGGCGTGTGTGTGCATGCGCACACACGTGTGGGTGTGTGTGTGCGTGCGTGCGTGCGTGCGTGCGTGCGTGCGTGCGTGCGTGCGTGCGTGCGTGCGTGTGTGTGTGCGTACACTGTCTCTGTGGCAACCGTTCTCCAGCTGCCAGAGCAGTTTGTCATTTCTATACTTAGCTGATATCGTGTTGTTTACACTGGAGCTCTGTAAACCCAGCATTTTGTGTACTGTGATTTGACTACTGAATGACATACAGCGAAATCGACGTTTTCCCGAACCGATAATTCCATATCTTACCGTGACGTTTCACAAACACCATTTTGAGTGAGCTTGTGTGCTAACTGGACATACCAGAAACAAGACGCCGTCCTTTTTTTGAAGTCTTAACAATTGGACTACCGACCTAAGAATAAGGATCAATGAGCAAAAGCCTGCCTTAATGACAATAAGTAATTCCAGTGCTGCTCAACAAAATGAAGATAGGCCTATCTGATGTGATTAGGAGGTTCATTGGGCTGTTTCAACGTGTCATTTGTCTGACAAGTAAACTATAAACTCGTGGTACAAAAACCAGGAACAATCAAATAGGCAATCAATGCACGGTGCAAATAAGAGTCTATCCCCCATTATGTCACCTGTAATGATACTGGAAGGCTGTTAATGAGGAATCAAACGCTACGATGAAAGCACAAATGGGTACAATACACGGCTACTCATGTTGTAAAACTGAATTTAACTGAATAGCATGGGTTGATGTACTGTCATAACTAAGCACTTACAACTGTATTTGGCTCACCTTATTGTATAATAAAAATGAATCATCGCTGTTGTGTTTGACAATCCTGCCATACATTTGGGGATTTCTGTTGTGAATGTACATTATTGTACATAACGAAATGTGTGCCAACAAACACCATGTCTTGATTAAAGAAATCTGCAGTTTACCTCAATACAAGTTGATTCCACCAACTTTTTTTGATTGATTTGTTCAAGTATAAAAAAAAGGTGAAATGAACCAAGCTTTTGTGCAGAATGTGCCATTTAAACTTCTCAACGCTGCAGCTGCCTATACTTCTCTAGTAGACCAGTGACTTTTCTGCTTTTGTTCTCAAAGCCAGCTCAATGTGCAACGTGAGCCATAATGAGGCCGTTGCGCCTCTACAGACGATCTTTGATCTTTGGTCTGTGTCTGGGATTTAGATCTGTAGGTGTGATCACAGACATTCTTACACTCACAGAGGCTCTGTGTCAAACATTGCTTAGCTTCTTCTGCTTAACCACGTTCAACCTGGTGTCCCTATGTATATCATCATTATAGATGATATAAAATGGGGGAAATAGCCGATCTACAAGCATGCAATGTGGTCACCTGGTACCATAAGCAAGATCACCATCATGGTCAGTATCATGGTACCATGGTTAGTATCATGGACTGTATCATGTTAGTAGCATGGTCAGTATCATGTCAGAATCATGGTCAGTATCATGCTAGTATCATGGTCAGTATCATGGTCTGTATCATCGTCAGTAATGACCATGATACTGACATGTTACTGAGTCAGTATCATGTCAGTATCATGGTCAGTATCATGTCAGTACCATATTCAATTTAATGTTATTAAAGTGTCAAATCACAACAAGTTGTCTCAAGACACTAAGAGCAGAAAACCGACAGAGATCCCACCCAGAGCAAGCAATATTGCGACAGTGCACGAAAGACTCCCCCTTAGGAAGAAACGTTAAGCAGAACCCGACTCTAGGGTGGGCGGCCATCTGCCTTTACAGTGTCGGGGAGAGAAATAGAAAGAAGGAGAGACAGGGAGGAGATACAGGCAAATGCAAACAATAGCAATAAAATGTAATGTAATGGTGTAAGATAATATAATATGGTATAACAATGTTGTCAGATAATATATAATATAATATAATATATATAATGTATGCTCTGTGGAGGCTCCGTGAAGAGGCCTGATCCATGGTCACACTCGACAGTCAGTTGGGGGTCCATAATAGAGGTCCACGGAACTCCAAGAAACTCTGGGGAGTGGCTCCCCGGATGTTGAGCAGTGTGATACAGTGTGAATTTCAATTGCACTGATGGGAAAGGAACCCACACAACAGGGGGGGGGGGCATATCAGTGTCAGTACCATGGTCAGTATCATGACATGTCAGTAGCATGTCAGTACTCAGTAACATGTCAGTATCATGTTAGTAGTTCTCTGAATACTGTTCCCTTTCATGAGCACCGGTGGTTTGAGGGATACCAGCAGCGCTCCTGGTTGATTCTTTTCTGCATATTCTCTGCATCGTTGACAGTGCATGAATCCATGTGCCTTATTGAAAAAACATCAACAAAAATATCTAATTATTGCCATAATAACTTAACAAGAGCCTCCGCTCCGCAGCACTAATGCAGAGTTGGTATGGCAGATGTTGCCCACGTTCTTGTAAATTAAATCCATAGAAAGGCCATGACTCCTGAAAACATTTTGGAAAGCACTTCCCCCTCCAGACTTCAGGATCTTATTCGCCTATGATATTTGCTTCTTCTAGTGATTAATAAAGGGTGGAGGGCAGACAGACTTTGGACCAGGGGAAATCAACCAGTGACATTTCATCGCTCCAGCCCAGAAGGGATCCAACTTGTGGACCAAATACGCCGTAACCTTCTGCTTCCCCTGGCATTTACAACACGCCAATCATTTATTTATGTCTTCGTTAGTGCAAATCATTTGCTTTTTCCTCCTCGGTTTGATCGTGTGCTTTATGATAATTGAGCCTTTTCAACTTAGCAGGCCCTCTACATCTGTCAGACTATGGCTAATTATACACAAGTGCATACCTGAACAATACATAGATATAGGCATTTTCTTATTTTCCCCTCACTTTGCTTTTAATTAGCTTATTTAAACGAATGAGTATTTTCTTTACTAATGAGTCCTTGTCACTGGAGAAGAGATGTGTTTGCAGGCATCTTGGCATCTTGGCGCGTGCATGTGTGCGTGCGTGCGTGCGTGCGTGCGTGCGTGCGTGCGTGCGTGCGTGCGTGTTGGCTTTCTTGGTCAGCACAGTGAACTTGTAGATCGGCTATTTTCAAATTGCCAAAGTACAGGTCTGTAGTGGTTTTGTAATAATAATCAAAATATACACAGTAGCTAACATCTACAAGTTTTCAAATATTTGTAGTGGGAGTAAAAGTACAATGTTTGACTTTGAGATGTGGAGTAATTGAAGAATGGAAGAACCTCCATTGTAAAGTAAAAATACAGTACTTGAGTAAATGTACTTAGTTACTTTACACCCCTGAACATTTTGTACACTGAAATTCTGATGATAAAGTAGGCCATTATCATGTCTCCTGACTCCTGATACTACCAGTCACTTTAGGTAACAGTTAAGTTGTGGTGACGTGCATGCCGCTCATCATCAATCTGCTCTCTCATTTGTAAGAAAGTCCTCTTTTCATTCCAGTTGCCAACAAATACTCTCTCTCCCCTGACATCAGTCCCTTGAACACAGATGTTTGGGAGAAGAAAAGTCCATTTGCTAAACATGTGTCAGTAAATGGATGGTGGAATACTTAATTAAAAGCCATTCCCTCAGTGGAAATCCTCTGAAGGGTAGAAAAAACATCAAATAGACTTACCTCATTAGACACCAGAGCCCGAACGTGAGGGAAGTGTGCGAGGGAGTGAGCGAGCGCCACTTCTGGCATCCGTGCAGTAGTCCTAAATTGGAATTAATGACAGAATTTCCACTATATGTTAAACATAGATTTCATTAAAGAAGAAAAAAAGAAAAGAAAAAAAACATGACGTCATTATTTTCTTAAAGTTTGTTTCAAGTTTCAGGTTTAAAAACATGACAGGCTGGTAATTAGAGCAGTGGTTCCCAAAATGTGAGTCCCCAAGTGATGTTAGAGGGTCCCTATAGAGCGTCGCAGTCCCGCCTCCTACCCTGGACCAGGAAATGAAACCCAATGCATTATTCTCATAGACATTTCTTAAAGTATTTATTTAAAGACGGTTACGCCGCGGACAAAGCCAACTCGAGTCGTGACAACTCATGACAACACAAACAATATTTTGGACCAAACAAATAATTAGAAAGAAGAAAAAAACGGCAGGTTACAACACTTTTTTTGTTGTTTTTCTTCTTTGTAATTATTTGTTTGGTCCAAAATATTGTTTGTGTTGTCATGAGTTGTCACGACTCGAGTTGGCTTTGTCCGCGGCGTAACCGTCTTTAAATAAATACTTTAAGAAATGTCTATGAGAATAATGCATTGGGTTTCATTTCCTGGTCCAGGGTAGGAGGCGGGACTGCGACGCTCTATATGGCTAGCTTATAGTGCAACATTGCTTTCTCACTCGACAGAAAACAAACAGCATAGAGTGTAATTAGTGTATTTTTGGTATCTGCACATTTTCTTGACGGAATCGAGGTTTTATGGTAATTAGCAGGTTCACCAGGACCCTGGGTGGCTTGATTCTAGGCTTAACATAATTGATATAAATATCTTTGGAACTCTGTATGGGGAAAAATACATTGGCTTTTTTTAAGTGGAACCACAAAATGGCAGCCACTGCTATGCCTTATCACTACTGCATTGCTCTATACGTATATACGGGTGGCGGTGGCTCATGGGTAGAGTGGCCGGATGGTAACTGCAAGGTTGCCAGTTCAAACCCGGGCTCCCCCAGAGTTAGTGTCGAAGTGTCCTTGCAGCAAGACACGGATCCCCTAATTGCTCCTGATGTGCTGGTTGAATTAAAAAACGGTGGCGTTTTCATAGCAAAACATCATATGCAGTCTGAAACCTCATATATCCTGCCACTTTCAGGATTCAAATTCAAGAGTAGCAAAAGTAGCAGATCTATAAGCTCAAGTTTCGAACTTGTGGTTCTGCTACTTTGGTTAATGTTGGTTGCTGTAGTGTGAAACGATCAAGTATGGCACAAAAAGGTTAGGATATGGAGATAGGAGGTTTCTGCCCGAACGTTTTAGTATCGAGTACTTCTATACAACTCCTACATAATATGAGGACCAATGAGGCAGACCAATGAGGCATGTCTACTTATACCTGTCTTGTATTGTTAATGCACACTGGCAGGCACACCTCAAATCTATTGTTCATTTCAATAGCTGCAACGGTGTACTACAGTAAGGTTGGCCTCATAGCTCAGAGCTCCAAAGACTGATGTAATTTACACATCCTACCTGGGTCGCTTTTCTTCACAAATTATCCTGGCGGTTTCACTCATATGGATATAAAGAATCAACGGAAGGCGAGAAAATGCTAATGTTACTGCTGCCGAATTTGTAAAAACTATACCGTGTGGGGGTCCCTGGGAGGTCCCCACAACATCCAGACCCCCAGGAACGCGTTGTTTGTTTTCTTAAGAAACCTGATGTTATTCTCCATAGAGAAAATACTTCCTGCTGTGATTCTTTATACGTAATATAATCACATCATTATGTAAACCTTGCCATTTCATGAATAAGCCGCCATTCAGTCGAGTTCTTGAATACAGCAGGTCAAACGTTGATCGGTTGAACCTGCCATTTGTATTCATAGTAGACTGTAGCATGAATCAATGTATAGATATGTCCCACTGCATTGTTCAATACTCCAGTCAGAACAAAGAATGCACATGATCAATATTATGGTTGTTTTGGAGACAATGAGTTTGCCTTCTCTCAACATGCTCTGTGCCTTTGCTTTTGAATGGTTTCGTGCAGTGGTTCCCAAAGTGGGGTCCGGGGACTCCCTTATGGTTCTGTAACTCAGAGTGTACAAATGGAAACAAATGGCCCCGTTAGCGTCAATTTGGTTCCATTTGTCCACAAATTTACATTGAATTTACAATACATTGGGGGTCCCAGAAATAGAAATTCCATTAAAGGAGAATTTCTGACTATAAGGCTTTCTTACCTTTATTTGTAGTTGTTACGTCCCCACCAAAGATGTCCAGGTGTTAAAAAGTAGTAAAGTATGCCGCTTGGGATACTCCCGTGCACGTTCTCAGTTCTAAGTATTTTCCCATGCACTTCTCAGTTCCAAGTATTTTCCTGTGCACTTTCCCAGTTCCAAGTTTTTTCCCATGCACTTTCTCAGTTCCTCTCTTTCAATATTTGTATTGGTTTTTCAGAAAATTATAAACATGCATTACATTACAAAGATGTAAAAAAAATAAATAAAATAAAAAGACAGAATCAACAACATGCCAGCAAATAGTAGGGAAAAAAGTAGCAGTCACGTATACTCCCATCATACAGTTTAACTTATTCTCATGCAGTTGTCACACCCATACATATTACTCTTGTGACGGCTCCATGCAGGGCCTATGCCAGGGTTTGTGTGCTTTACTAATACTAATCTGTATTTCAGTGTGATGGGACCTGGTTGGAGAGTGGTGACAATCAAGGATTGGAGGCAGCTGGTCAGGGCCTCCAATCACTATAAAAGAGCCACCTTGCCAGTGGTTCTTTCTCTTCCACCTGGGCCACACCCGAGCATGGCCACACAGGGCATATTGTTTGTTTGACTCAGTCCTCAGTTTGTTGGGCAGATTATAGTTTCCCTGCCAAGTTTTTGTTGGAAACGTGTTATTTCTACTTTAAAATCAATTATACTATTTAATAAACTTTACATTTTTGCATTTATCCCATGCTTGTTCCCTTCTTTGTTATGGTCTGAGAGCCGGACCTTAACACTCTTTTCCATTCTTCTTTTAAAAATCTTGCCATGGGTGACCAATCTCGAAGTGAGATACATAGTAGACTGGATACAAAATGATCCCAATTCCACCTTTCTTGACTTAGAGCCTCTAGGCCTATAGTTGTGATCCGGTCTATTTCCGACTTGATATTCATAAAGAATGTTGATGTACTTCCTGGCCTAAAAGACAATCTTATTGTTAAAAACACTTTAAAAACATGGAACAGAATACGGAAACATTTTGGCCATATTTCTTGTTTGGCACCGGTAGCAAAAAACCCTGATTTTGTACATTCATGCAGGCTTTGGGGTATGGAAAGATGCTGGCATCTTGACTATCAAAGACTTGTACAAAGATGGTGTGCTAAAATCATTTTAACAACTTCAATCAGAATTTAACTTACAGCAACCCCAATTCTTCCGTTAACTGCATCTCAGGAGCTACATCAACTCTGTTCCAGAATATAGGCCTGAGCACGACCCCCAACCAAGTAGAATCCATCCTGATAAAAGCATCAACTCTCCCCAAAAAGATAGTCAGCTTTCTCTACGAGAGCCTATTCCAGGTGGAAAAAGCCTCAACTAATAATAGTAAAACAGCATGGGAAAACCATCTCCAAGTACAAATAGACGAGGGGTCATGGCGTAACATACTCAATGCAAAGAAAATAACATGCTCAAACAAGTCCTATGAAACCCAATATAAAATAATACACAAACTACATATCTCCCCAGTAACCATGAGTAAATTTGACCCCCTATGCTCTCCCATATTAGCCTGGCTAATAAGCCAGACCGAACCAGCCGTTGGCAAAAAAAAAGTTGCCTGCCGGCGGATTACGGTCTGGAGAGACCTCAATTGTACGCCCATTTCCTACACCAGAGAACTGGTGTGGCCAATCGGGACACGGTATGCAATATGGGCGGGCTTTGGTACAGTGACGTTCAATGCTTGAGACCTTTGACTGACAGTAGCTCTGACCAATTGCGCCAAAGAGAAAATGTTTGAACCCGCCCCCCAGGAAACAAGATCCATACACAGCATCTCCAGACTCAAATACCACACGACAGTGTGATTTGAGTCTGGCTTATTAGCCAGGCTACTCCCATATGCCCTAGGTGCAAAAGTGGACAAGGTACCCACAGCCATATGCTGTGGACATGCCCACTAATCAGACCCTTTTGGGTATCTTTTCAAGATGAAATTCTGAAACTGATTGGAATTAGAATACCATTAGATCCAATTCACTACATCTTAGGGGCAGACATAACTAACACACTAACTAAAAGTAACAAACATCTACTGTAGTACGAGCCTTGCTCTATGCTGCTCGGCTGTCAATCCTTCATAAATGGATAGATGACAGCCCTCCTAGTGTTATGGTTTGAAAAAGTGCTACGCTTAATGCCATTAGAGAGGCTCTCAACTCCATTTGTTTCTGAATAAAACAATGAAGTCACATGGTTAAATCACATGGTCATGGTCCTTCTACAACTTCAAAATAAAATACTAGAAGTTAAGCAGGCTTGAAGACAGATAGATTGATAGATTGATAGATTGATAGATTGACAGACAGACAGACAGACAGACAGACAGACAGACAGACAGATAGATATCGTGTCGTATTGTATCATGTTGTGTCGTGAATTGTGTCGTGTCGTCACGCGTTTTCGTCACGCTTTTCCGTCACGCTTTTTGTGTTTTTTAACTTAAACGCCCAATGCATTCTCAATGGCAATAGCACAAACTTTGGCATGCTACTAGTCCTACATACTTACACCTAGAAACCCCATTCAAACCTATTTAGGTTCATCTTACGGTGGACATGTTTGCCTGAAAAAGAATCTTTGAAATGTTTCATAGTTTTAGAAATATAGTGCTTTTAAATTTGAGAAATTCAGAATGGGGGTCAATGGCAGATTTTGGCAAGTAAAGATTTGAGTGGGGTTTGAACCCACAACCTCCAGATCATGAAGCCAGTGTGCTAAGTCACTGACCTATTTGCTACCTGCCACAATGCAGTCTGCTTTTCCCTTTGAGTAACAACATTGATACAAATATAAAATACAAAAAATAAAACAACAGGAGATTTGTCTATTGTCTCTTTTGCTGTTGTTTATCTCTAGACGTTTGAATGTTTATGAACCACAATGGAAACATTGGATCTTCTGTCATTATCTATTCGGCCTAATGAGAACAGCATGCACAGTGGCTCACTGGGTACAGAGCCTGCCTGGGAATCAGGAGGCCGCAGGTTCAAGTCCTGGCTCTGACATAGTGTCCCAAAATCATGAAAATATGACATAATATATTATGCCGTCCCAAACCATGGGTTTTTTCATGATTTTCATCTTTTTTTCAAATCCTCCAAAATGACGAAAAACGACATGCTATAGTATGCCGTCCGAAACCATGAACTATAGTATGTCGTTTTTTCATGATTTTCATATTTTTTTCAAATCCTCCAAAATCACGAAAAACGACATGCTATAGTATTCCATCCGAAAAAAAAGTATAACTTTGGCATCCTACTAGTCCTACATACTTACACCTAGAATCCCCATTCAAACCTATTTAGGTTCATCTTACGGTGGACATGTTTGCCTGAAAAGGAATCTTTGAAATGTTTCATAGTTTTAGAAATATAGTGCTTTAAATGTGAGAAATTTATAATGGAAGATAGTGGCACGTCAAAAAATCACTTTCACCTAGAAACTCCATTCACACGTTTTATAATTCAGCTTACTGTGGAGACACATGCTGGAACTTTTTACCTCGAAATGTTTTGTAGTTTCTGAGTTATTTAACTTAAACGCCCAATGCATTCTCAATGGCAATAGCACAAACTTTGGCATGCTACTAGTCCTACATACTTACACCTAGAAACCCCATTCAAACCTACTTAGGTTCATCTTATGGTGGACATGTTTGCCTGAAAAGGAATCTTTGAAATGTTTCATAGTTTTAGAAATATAGTGCTTTCAAATTTGAGAAATCTACAATGGGGCTCAATGGCAGATATTGGCACATCAAAAAAGCACTTCCACCTAGAAACTGCATTCACACTGTTTCAAATTCAGCTTATTGTGGAGACACATGCTGGAACTTTTTACTTTGAAATGTTTTGTAGTTTCTGAGTTATTTAACTTAAACGCCCAATGCATTCTCAATGGCAATAGCACAAACTTTGGCATGCTACTAGTCCTACATACTTACACCTAGAAACCCCATTCAAACCTATTTAGGTTCATCTTACGGTGGACATGTTTGCCTGAAAAGGAATCTTTGAAATGTTTCATAGTTTTAGCATGCCGTTTTTCATCATTTTTGAGGATTTGAAAAAAAGACGAAAACGAGGATTTGAAATAAAAGACGAAAATCACTCCGAGACGATGGGCTATAGCCCATGGTCTCGGAGTGATTTTTGTCTTTTTTTCAAATCCTCAAAAATGATGAAAATTGGCCTGCTATATTATGCCGTCTGAGGCCATGGGCTGAACTTGAACCCACAACCTGTGGCTCACATAGACAGCAGCTTATCACAGAGTGCCACCATGCTCTCTGAGAATCTCCACAGCTTTCCATCTCTTTCCAGTTCTCTTCTGGATGTTATTCTCCAAAACATGCTGCAGAGTGAAAGTAGGAGGAACTCAGCTAGATTTGAACTCACAACCTCTGGCTCATGACATCATCTTAACATGGGTGCCACTGAGCTCTCAGTGATTTTTAGGTTGTAAGTCGTTCTTCTTGGTGTCACTTTTCAAATGGGGCCTTGGGATCATGTACAGAGCATTTGAATGAATGGTGCTGTGCATCAAAGGTGTCTTTAGTGCTTTTAAGTGTTATCGTGGATGTTAATCAGATAATACAGAGGAGAAACCATGACAGGAAACAGACAGCCTCCCCATTGGTGGATGTGATCCTGGCAGCCAGCCCAGGTGTGTTCTGGTCCTGTTGATTGAGCTGAGAAGGACCTATAAACCTTCAAGGTTTATAGGTCCTGTTCTGCTCAATCAACAGGACCAGAACACACACTCGTTACTTTTCTTCCAGTTTATTATACTCGTCGTCACGCTACTAGTCCTACATACTTACACCTAGAAACCCCATTCAAACCTACTTAGGTTCATCTTACGGTGGACATGTTTGCCTGAAAAGGAATCTTTGAAATGTTTCATAGTTTTAGAAATATAGTGCTTTCAAATTTGAGAAATCTACAATGGGGCTCAATGGCAGATATTGGCACATCAAAAAAGCACTTCCACCTAGAAACTGCATTCACACTGTTTCAAATTCAGCTTACTGTGGAGACACCTGCTGGAACTTTTTACTTTGAAATGTTTTGTAGTTTCTGAGTTATTTAACTTAAACGCCCAATGCATTCCCAATGGCAATAGCACAAACTTTGGCATGCTACTAGTCCTACATACTTACACCTAGAAACCCCATTCAAACCTATTTAGGTTCATCTTACGGTGGACATGTTTGCCTGAAAAGGAATCTTTGAAATGTTTCATAGTTTTAGCATGCCGTTTTTCATCATTTTTGAGGATTTGAAAAAAAGACGAAAACGAGGATTTGAAATAAAAGACGAAAATCACTCCGAGACGATGGGCTATAGCCCATGGTCTCGGAGTGATTTTTGTCTTTTTTTCAAATCCTCAAAAATGATGAAAATTGGCCTGCTATATTATGCCGTCTGAGGCCATGGGCTGAACTTGAACCCACAACCTGTGGCTCACATAGACAGCAGCTTATCACAGAGTGCCACCATGCTCTCTGAGAATCTCCACAGCTTTCCATCTCTTTCCAGTTCTCTTCTGGATGTTATTCTCCAAAACATGCTGCAGAGTGAAAGTAGGAGGAACTCAGCTAGATTTGAACTCACAACCTCTGGCTCATGACATCATCTTAACATGGGTGCCACTGAGCTCTCAGTGATTTTTAGGTTGTAAGTCGTTCTTCTTGGTGTCACTTTTCAAATGGGGCCTTGGGATCATGTACAGAGCATTTGAATGAATGGTGCTGTGCATCAAAGGTGTCTTTAGTGCTTTTAAGTGTTATCGTGGATGTTAATCAGATAATACAGAGGAGAAACCATGACAGGAAACAGACAGCCTTCCCATTGGTGGATGTGATCCTGGCAGCCAGCCCAGGTGTGTTCTGGTCCTGTTGATTGAGCTGAGAAGGACCTATAAACCTTCAAGGTTTATAGGTCCTGTTCTGCTCAATCAACAGGACCAGAACACACACTCGTTACTTTTCTTCCAGTTTATTATACTCGTCGTCACGCTACTAGTCCTACATACTTACACCTAGAAACCCCATTCAAACCTACTTAGGTTCATCTTACGGTGGACATGTTTGCCTGAAAAGGAATCTTTGAAATGTTTCATAGTTTTAGAAATATAGTGCTTTCAAATTTGAGAAATCTACAATGGGGCTCAATGGCAGATATTGGCACATCAAAAAAGCACTTCCACCTAGAAACTGCATTCACACTGTTTCAAATTCAGCTTACTGTGGAGACACCTGCTGGAACTTTTTACTTTGAAATGTTTTGTAGTTTCTGAGTTATTTAACTTAAACGCCCAATGCATTCCCAATGGCAATAGCACAAACTTTGGCATGCTACTAGTCCTACATACTTACACCTAGAAACCCCATTCAAACCTATTTAGGTTAATCTTACGGTGGACATGTTTGCCTGAAAAGGAATCTTTGAAATGTTTCATAGTTTTAGCATGCCGTTTTTCATCATTTTTGAGGATTTGAAAAAAAAGACGAAAACGAGGATTTGAAATAAAAGACGAAAATCACTCCGAGACGATGGGCTATAGCCCATGGTCTCGGAGTGATTTTTGTCTTTTTTTCAAATCCTCAAAAATGATGAAAATTGGCCTGCTATATTATGCCGTCTGAGGCCATGGGCTGAACTTGAACCCACAACCTGTGGCTCACATAGACAGCAGCTTATCACAGAGTGCCACCATGCTCTCTGAGAATCTCCACAGCTTTCCATCTCTTTCCAGTTCTCTTCTGGATGTTATTCTCCAAAACATGCTGCAGAGTGAAAGTAGGAGGAACTCAGCTGGATTTGAACTCACAACCTCTGGCTCACATGGACGTCATCTTAACAAGGGTGCCACTGAGCTCTCAGTGACTTTTAGGTTGTAAGTCGTTCTTCTTGGTGTCACTTTTCAAATGGGGCCTTGGGATCATGTACAGAGCATTTGAATGAATGGTGCTGTGCATCAAAGGTGTCCTTAGTGCTTTTAAGTGTTATCGTGGATGTTAATCAGATAATACAGAGGAGAAACGGCATACTATAGCATGCCGTTTTCCATCATTTTTGAGGATTTGAAAAAAAGACGAAAATCACTCCGAGACCATGGGCTATAGCCCATCGTCTCGGAGTCATTTTCGTCATTTTTTCAAATCCTCGTTTTTCATCATTTATGACCATGGGCTATAGCCCATATCGGACGGCATACTATAGCATGCCGTTTTTCATCATTTTTGAGGATTTGAAAAAAAGACGGAAATCACTCCGAGACGATGGGCTATAGCCCATGGTCTCGAACGGCATACTATAGCATGCCGTTTTCCATCATTTTTGAGGATTTGAAAAAAAGACGAAAATCACTCCGAGACCATGGGCTATAGCCCATCGTCTCGGAGTCATTTTCGTCATTTTTTCAAATCCTCGTTTTTCATCATTTATGACCATGGGCTATAGCCCATATCGGACGGCATACTATAGCATGCCGTTTTTCATCATTATTTGAGGATTTGAAAAAAAGACGGAAATCACTCCGAGACGATGGGCTATAGCCCATGGTCTCGAACGGCATACTATAGCATGCCGTTTTCCATCATTTTTGAGGATTTGAAAAAAAGACGGAAATCACTCCGAGACGATGGGCTATAGCCCATGGTCTCGGACGGCATACTATAGCATGCCGTTTTGCATCATTTTTGAGGATTTGAAAAAAAGACGAAAATCACTCCGAGACCATGGGCTATAGCCCATCGTCTCGGAGTCATTTTCGTCATTTTTTCAAATCCACGTTTTTCATCATTTATGACCATGGGCTATAGCCCATATCGGACGGCATACTATAGCATGCCGTTTTCCATCATTTTTGAGGATTTGAAAAAAAGACGGAAATCACTCCGAGACCATGGGCCATAGCCCATCGTCTCGGAGTCATTTTCGTCATTCTTTCAAATCCTCGTTTTTCATATGACCATGGGCTATAGCCCATATCGGACGGCATACTATAGCATGCCGTTTTTCATCATTATTTGAGGATTTGAAAAAAAGACGGAAATCACTCCGAGACGATGGGCTATAGCCCATGGTCTCGAACGGCATACTATAGCATGCCGTTTTCCATCATTTTTGAGGATTTGAAAAAAAGACGAAAATCACTCCGAGACCATGGGCTATAGCCCATCGTCTCGGAGTCATTTTCGTCATTTTCGTCATTTTTTCAAATCCTCGTTTTTCATCATTTATGACCATGGGCTATAGCCCATATCGGACCGCATACTATAGCATGCCTTTTTTCATCATTTTTGAGGATTTGAAAAAAAGACGGAAATCACTCCGAGACGATGGGCTATAGCCCATGGTCTCGGACGGCATACTATAGCATGCCGTTTTGCATCATTTTTGAGGATTTGAAAAAAAGACGAAAATCACTCCGAGACCATGGGCTATAGCCCATCGTCTCGGAGTCATTTTCATAATTTTTTCAAATCCACGTTTTTCATCATTTATGACCATGGGCTATAGCCCATATCGGACGGCATACTATAGCATGCCGTTTTTCATAATTTTTGAGGATTTGAAAAAAAGACGGAAATCACTCCGAGACGATGGGCTATAGCCCATGGTCTCGAACGGCATACTATAGCATGCCGTTTTCCATCATTTTTGAGGATTTGAAAAAAAGACGAAAATCACTCCGAGACCATGGGCTATAGCCCATCGTCTCGGAGTCATTTTCGTCATTTTTTCAAATCCTCGTTTTTCATCATTTATGACCATGGGCTATAGCCCATATCGGACGGCATACTATAGCATGCCGTTTTTCATAATTTTTGAGGATTTGAAAAAAAGACGGAAATCACTCCGAGACGATGGGCTATAGCCCATGGTCTCGAACGGCATACTATAGCATGCCGTTTTGCTACATTTTTCAGGATTTGAAAAAAGACGAAAATCACTCCGAGACCATGGGCTATAGCCCATCGTCTCGGAGTCGTTTTCGTCATTTTTTCAAATCCTCGTTTTTCATAATTTATGACCATGGGCTATAGCCCATATCGGACGGCATACTATAGCATGCCGTTTTTCATCATTTTTGAGGATTTGAAAAAAAGACGGAAATTACCCCGAGACGATGGGCTATATATAGCCCATGGTCTCGGAGTGATTTTTGTCTTTTTTTAAATGCCGTCTGAGGACATGGGCTGAACTTGAACCCACGACCTGTGGCTCACATAGACAGCAGCTTATCACAGAGTGCCACCATGCTCTCTGGGAATCTCCTCAGCTTTCCATCTCTTTCCAGTTCTCTTCTGGATGTTATTCTCCAAAACATGCTGCAGAGTGAAAGTAGGAGGAACTCAGCTGGATTTGAACTCACAACCTCTGGCTCACATAGACGTCATCTTAACAAGGGTGCCACTGAGCTCTCAGTGACTTTTAGGTTGTAAGTCGTTCTTCTTGGTGTCACTTTTCAAATGGGGCCTTGGGATCATGTACAGAGCATTTGAATGAATGGTGCTGTGCATCAAAGGTGTCTTTAGTGCTTTTAAGTGTTATCGTGGATGTTAATCAGATAATACAGAGGAGAAACCATGACAGAACACAGACACCCTCCCCATTGGTGGATGTGATCCTGGCAGCCAGCCCAGGTGTATTCTGGTCCTGTTGATTGAGCTGAGAAGGACCTATAAACCTTCAAGGTTTATAGGTCCTGCTCTGCTCAATCAACAGCACCAGAACACACATACTCGTTACTTTTCTTCCAGTTTATTATACTCGTCGTCACGCTACTAGTCCTACATACTTACACCTAGAAACCCCATTCAAACCTACTTAGGTTCATCTTACGGTGGACATGTTTGCCTGAAAAGGAATCTTTGAAATGTTTCATAGTTTTAGCATGCCGTTTTTCATAATTTTTGAGGATTTGAAAAAAAGACGAAAACGATGATTTGAAAAAAAGACGAAAATCACTCCGAGACGATGGGCTATAGCCCATGGTCTCGAACGGCATACTATAGCATGCCGTTTTCCATCATTTGTGAGGATTTGAAAAAAGACGAAAATCACTCCGAGACCATGGGCTATAGCCCATCGTCTCGGAGTCATTTTCATCATTTTTTCAAATCCTCGTTTTTCATCATTTATGACCATGGCTATAGCCCATATCGGACGGCATACTATATATAGCATGCCGTTTTTCATCATTTTTGAGGATTTGAAAAAAAGATGGAAATCACTCCGAGACGATGATGGGCTATAGCCCATGGTCTCGAACGGGATACTATAGCATGCCGTTTTGCATCATTTTTGAGGATTTGGAAAAAAAGACGAAAATGACCCCGAGACGATGGGCTATAGCCCATGGTCTCGGAGTGATTTTTGTCTTTTTTTCAAATCCTCAAAAATGATGAAAATTGGCCTGCTATATTATGCCGTCTGAGGCCATGGGCTGAACTTGAACCCACAACCTGTGGCTCACATAGACAGCAGCTTATCACAGAGTGCCACCATGCTCTCTGAGAATCTCCACAGCTTTCCATCTCTTTCCAGTTCTCTTCTGGATGTTATTCTCCAAAACATGCTGCAGAGTGAAAGTAGGAGGAACTCAGCTAGATTTGAACTCACAACCTCTGGCTCATGACGTCATCTTAACAAGGGTGCCACTGAGCTCTCAGTGATTTTTAGGTTGTAAGTCGTTCTTCTTGGTGTCACTTTTCAAATGGGGCCTTGGGATCATGTACAGAGCATTTGAATGAATGGTGCTGTGCATCAAAGGTGTCTTTAGTGCTTTTAAGTGTTATCGTGGATGTTAATCAGATAATACAGAGGAGAAACCATGACAGGAAACAGACAGCCTCCCCATTGGTGGATGTGATCCTGGCAGCCAGCCCAGGTGTGTTCTGGTCCTGTTGATTGAGCTGAGAAGGACCTATAAACCTTCAAGGTTTATAGGTCCTGTTCTGCTCAATCAACAGGACCAGAACACACACTCGTTACTTTTCTTCCAGTTTATTATACTCGTCGTCACGCTACTAGTCCTACATACTTACACCTAGAAACCCCATTCAAACCTACTTAGGTTCATCTTACGGTGGACATGTTTGCCTGAAAAGGAATCTTTGAAATGTTTCATAGTTTTAGAAATATAGTGCTTTCAAATTTGAGAAATCTACAATGGGGCTCAATGGCAGATATTGGCACATCAAAAAAGCACTTCCACCTAGAAACTGCATTCACACTGTTTCAAATTCAGCTTACTGTGGAGACACATGCTGGAACTTTTTACTTTGAAATGTTTTGTAGTTTCTGAGTTATTTAACTTAAACGCCCAATGTATTTTCAATGGCAATAGCACAAACTTTGGCATGCTACTAGTCCTACATACTTACACCTAGAAACCCCATTCAAACCTATTTAGGTTCATCTTACGGTGGACATGTTTGCCTGAAAAGGAATCTTTGAAATGTTTCATAGTTTTAGCATGCCGTTTTTCATCATTTTTGAGGATTTGAAAAAAAGACGAAAACGAGGATTTGAAATAAAAGACGAAAATCACTCCGAGACGATGGGCTATAGCCCATGGTCTCGAACGGCATACTATAGCATGCCGTTTTCCATCATTTTTGAGGATTTGAAAAAAAGACGAAAATCACTCCGAGACCATGGGCTATAGCCCATCGTCTCGGAGTCATTTTCGTCATTTTTTCAAATCCTCGTTTTTCATCATTTATGACCATGGGCTATAGCCCATATCGGACGGCATACTATAGCATGCCGTTTTTCATCATTTTTGAGGATTTGAAAAAAAGACGGAAATCACTCCGAGACGATGGGCTATAGCCCATGGTCTCGAACGGCATACTATAGCATGCCGTTTTCCATCATTTTTGAGGATTTGAAAAAAAGACGAAAATCACTCCGAGACCATGGGCTATAGCCCATCGTCTCGGAGTCATTTTCGTCATTTTTTCAAATCCTCGTTTTTCATCATTTATGACCATGGGCTATAGCCCATATCGGACGGCATACTATAGCATGCCGTTTTTCATCATTATTTGAGGATTTGAAAAAAAGACGGAAATCACTCCGAGACGATGGGCTATAGCCCATGGTCTCGAACGGCATACTATAGCATGCCGTTTTCCATCATTTTTGAGGATTTGAAAAAAAGACGGAAATCACTCCGAGACGATGGGCTATAGCCCATGGTCTCGGACGGCATACTATAGCATGCCGTTTTGCATCATTTTTGAGGATTTGAAAAAAAGACGAAAATCACTCCGAGACCATGGGCTATAGCCCATCGTCTCGGAGTCATTTTCGTCATTTTTTTCAAATCCTCGTTTTTCATCATTTATGACCATGGGCTATAGCCCATATCGGACGGCATACTATAGCATGCCGTTTTTCATCATTTTTGAGGATTTGAAAAAAAGACGGAAATCACTCCGAGACGATGGGCTATAGCCCATGGTCTCGAACGGCATACTATAGCATGCCGTTTTCCATCATTTTTGAGGATTTGAAAAAAAGACGAAAATCACTCCGAGACCATGGGCTATAGCCCATCGTCTCGGAGTCATTTTCGTCATTTTTTCAAATCCTCGTTTTTCATCATTTATGACCATGGGCTATAGCCCATATCGGACGGCATACTATAGCATGCCGTTTTTCATCATTATTTGAGGATTTGAAAAAAAGACGGAAATCACTCCGAGACGATGGGCTATAGCCCATGGTCTCGAACGGCATACTATAGCATGCCGTTTTCCATCATTTTTGAGGATTTGAAAAAAAGACGGAAATCACTCAGACGATGGGCTATAGCCCATGGTCTCGGACGAAATACTATAGCATGCCGTTTTGCATCATTTTTGAGGATTTGAAAAAAAGACGAAAATCACTCCGAGACCATGGGCTATAGCCCATCGTCTCGGAGTCATTTTCGTCATTTTTTCAAATCCTCGTTTTTCATCATTTATGACCATGGGCTATAGCCCATATCGGACGGCATACTATAGCATGCCGTTTTTCATCATTTTTGAGGATTTGAAAAAAAGACGGAAATCACTCCGAGACGATGGGCTATAGCCCATGGTCTCGAACGGCATACTATAGCATGCCGTTTTCCATCATTTTTGAGGATTTGAAAAAAAGACGAAAATCACTCCGAGACCATGGGCTATAGCCCATCGTCTCGGAGTCATTTTCGTCATTTCTTCAAATCCTCGTTTTTCATCATTTATGACCATGGGCTATAGCCCATATCGGACGGCATACTATAGCATGCCGTTTTTCATCATTTTTGAGGATTTGAAAAAAAGACGGAAATCACTCCGAGACGATGGGCTATAGCCCATGGTCTCGAACGGCATACTATAGCATGCCGTTTTCCATCATTTTTGAGGATTTGAAAAAAAGACGGAAATCACTCCGAGACGATGGGCTATAGCCCATGGTCTCGGACGGCATACTATAGCATGCCGTTTTGCATCATTTTTGAGGATTTGAAAAAAAGACGAAAATCACTCCGAGACCATGGGCTATAGCCCATCGTCTCGGAGTCATTTTCGTCATTTTTTTCAAATCCTCGTTTTTCATCATTTATGACCATGGGCTATAGCCCATATCGGACGGCATACTATAGCATGCCGTTTTTCATAATTTTTGAGGATTTGAAAAAAAGACGGAAATCACTCCGAGACGATGGGCTATAGCCCATGGTCTCGAACGGCATACTATAGCATGCCGTTTTCCATCATTTTTGAGGATTTGAAAAAAAGACGAAAATCACTCCGAGACCATGGGCTATAGCCCATCGTCTCGGAGTCATTTTCGTCATTTTTTCAAATCCTCGTTTTTCATCATTTATGACCATGGGCTATAGCCCATATCGGACGGCATACTATATATAGCATGCCGTTTTTCATCATTTTTGAGGATTTGAAAAAAAGACGGAAATCACTCCGAGACGATGGGCTATAGCCCATGGTCTCGAACGGCATACTATAGCATGCCGTTTTCCATCATTTTTGAGGATTTGAAAAAAAGACGAAAATCACTCCGAGACCATGGGCTATAGCCCATCGTCTCGGAGTCATTTTCGTCATTTTTTCAAATCCTCGTTTTTCATCATTTATGACCATGGGCTATAGCCCATATCGGACGGCATACTATAGCATGCCGTTTTTCATCATTTTTGAGGATTTGAAAAAAAGACGGAAATCACTCCGAGACGATGGGCTATAGCCCATGGTCTCGAACGGCATACTATAGCATGCCGTTTTCCATCATTTTTGAGGATTTGAAAAAAAGACGGAAATCACTCCGAGACGATGGGCTATAGCCCATGGTCTCGGACGGCATACTATAGCATGCCGTTTTGCATCATTTTTGAGGATTTGAAAAAAAGACGAAAATCACTCCGATACCATGGGCTATAGCCCATCGTCTCGGAGTCATTTTCGTCATTTTTTTCAAATCCTCGTTTTTCATCATTTATGACCATGGGCTATAGCCCATATCGGACGGCATACTATAGCATGCCGTTTTTCATCATTTTTGAGGATTTGAAAAAAAGACGGAAATCACTCCGAGACGATGGGCTATAGCCCATGGTCTCGAACGGCATACTATAGCATGCCGTTTTCCATCATTTTTGAGGATTTGAAAAAAAGACGAAAATCACTCCGAGACCATGGGCTATAGCCCATCGTCTCGGAGTCATTTTCGTCATTTTTTCAAATCCTCGTTTTTCATCATTTATGACCATGGGCTATAGCCCATATCGGACGGCATACTATAGCATGCCGTTTTTCATCATTTTTGAGGATTTGAAAAAAAGACGGAAATCACTCCGAGACGATGGGCTATAGCCCATGGTCTCGAACGGCATACTATAGCATGCCGTTTTCCATCATTTTTGAGGATTTGAAAAAAAGACGAAAATCACTCCGAGACCATGGGCTATAGCCCATCGTCTCGGAGTCATTTTCGTCATTTTTTCAAATCCTCGTTTTTCATCATTTATGACCATGGGCTATAGCCCATATCGGACGGCATACTATAGCATGCCGTTTTTCATCATTTTTGAGGATTTGAAAAAAAAGACGGAAATCACTCCGAGACGATGGGCTATAGCCCATGGTCTCGAACGGCATACTATAGCATGCCGTTTTCCATCATTTTTGAGGATTTGAAAAAAAGACGAAAATCACTCCGAGACCATGGGCTATAGCCCATCGTCTCGGAGTCATTTTCGTCATTTTTTCAAATCCTCGTTTTTCATCATTTATGACCATGGGCTATAGCCCATATCGGACGGCATACTATAGCATGCCGTTTTTCATCATTATTTGAGGATTTTAAAAAAAGACGGAAATCACTCCGAGACGATGGGCTATAGCCCATGGTCTCGAACGGCATACTATAGCATGCCGTTTTCCATCATTTTTGAGGATTTGAAAAAAAGACGGAAATCACTCAGACGATGGGCTATAGCCCATGGTCTCGGACGGCATACTATAGCATGCCGTTTTGCATCATTTTTGAGGATTTGAAAAAAAGACGAAAATCACTCCGAGACCATGGGCTATAGCCCATCGTCTCGGAGTCATTTTCGTCATTTTTTCAAATCCTCGTTTTTCATCATTTATGACCATGGGCTATAGCCCATATCGGACGGCATACTATAGCATGCCGTTTTTCATCATTTTTGAGGATTTGAAAAAAAGACGGAAATCACTCCGAGACGATGGGCTATAGCCCATGGTCTCGAACGGCATACTATAGCATGCCGTTTTGCATCATTTTTGAGGATTTGAAAAAAAGACGAAAATCACTCCGAGACCATGGGCTATAGCCCATCGTCTCGGAGTCATTTTCGTAATTTTTTCAAATCCACGTTTTTCATCATTTATGACCATGGGCTATAGCCCATATCGGACGGCATACTATATATAGCATGCCGTTTTTCATCATTTTTGAGGATTTGAAAAAAAGATGGAAATCACTCCGAGACGATGATGGGCTATAGCCCATGGTCTCGAACGGGATACTATAGCATGCCGTTTTGCATCATTTTTGAGGATTTGAAAAAAAGACGAAAATGACCCCGAGACGATGGGCTATAGCCCATGGTCTCGGAGTGATTTTTGTCTTTTTTTCAAATCCTCAAAAATGATGAAAATTGGCCTGCTATATTATGCCGTCTGAGGCCATGGGCTGAACTTGAACCCACAACCTGTGGCTCACATAGACAGCAGCTTATCACAGAGTGCCACCATGCTCTCTGAGAATCTCCACAGCTTTCCATCTCTTTCCAGTTCTCTTCTGGATGTTATTCTCCAAAACATGCTGCAGAGTGAAAGTAGGAGGAACTCAGCTAGATTTGAACTCACAACCTCTGGCTCATGACGTCATCTTAACAAGGGTGCCACTGAGCTCTCAGTGATTTTTAGGTTGTAAGTCGTTCTTCTTGGTGTCACTTTTCAAATGGGGCCTTGGGATCATGTACAGAGCATTTGAATGAATGGTGCTGTGCATCAAAGGTGTCTTTAGTGCTTTTAAGTGTTATCGTGGATGTTAATCAGATAATACAGAGGAGAAACCATGACAGGAAACAGACAGCCTCCCCATTGGTGGATGTGATCCTGGCAGCCAGCCCAGGTGTGTTCTGGTCCTGTTGATTGAGCTGAGAAGGACCTATAAACCTTCAAGGTTTATAGGTCCTGTTCTGCTCAATCAACAGGACCAGAACACACACTCGTTACTTTTCTTCCAGTTTATTATACTCGTCGTCACGCTACTAGTCCTACATACTTACACCTAGAAACCCCATTCAAACCTACTTAGGTTCATCTTACGGTGGACATGTTTGCCTGAAAAGGAATCTTTGAAATGTTTCATAGTTTTAGAAATATAGTGCTTTCAAATTTGAGAAATCTACAATGGGGCTCAATGGCAGATATTGGCACATCAAAAAAGCACTTCCACCTAGAAACTGCATTCACACTGTTTCAAATTCAGCTTACTGTGGAGACACATGCTGGAACTTTTTACTTTGAAATGTTTTGTAGTTTCTGAGTTATTTAACTTAAACGCCCAATGCATTCCCAATGGCAATAGCACAAACTTTGGCATGCTACTAGTCCTACATACTTACACCTAGAAACCCCATTCAAACCTATTTAGGTTCATCTTACGGTGGACATGTTTGCCTGAAAAGGAATCTTTGAAATGTTTCATAGTTTTAGCATGCCGTTTTTCATCATTTTTGAGGATTTGAAAAAAAGACGAAAACGAGGATTTGAAATAAAAGACGAAAATCACTCCGAGACGATGGGCTATAGCCCATGGTCTCGAACGGCATACTATAGCATGCCGTTTTCCATCATTTTTGAGGATTTGAAAAAAAGACGAAAATCACTCCGAGACCATGGGCTATAGCCCATCGTCTCGGAGTCATTTTCGTCATTTTTTCAAATCCTCGTTTTTCATCATTTATGACCATGGGCTATAGCCCATATCGGACGGCATACTATAGCATGCCGTTTTTCATCATTTTTGAGGATTTGAAAAAAAGACGGAAATCACTCCGAGACGATGGGCTATAGCCCATGGTCTCGAACGGCATACTATAGCATGCCGTTTTCCATCATTTTTGAGGATTTGAAAAAAAGACGAAAATCACTCCGAGACCATGGGCTATAGCCCATCGTCTCGGAGTCATTTTCGTCATTTTTTCAAATCCTCGTTTTTCATCATTTATGACCATGGGCTATAGCCCATATCGGACGGCATACTATAGCATGCCGTTTTTCATCATTATTTGAGGATTTGAAAAAAAGACGGAAATCACTCCGAGACGATGGGCTATAGCCCATGGTCTCGAACGGCATACTATAGCATGCCGTTTTCCATCATTTTTGAGGATTTGAAAAAAAGACGGAAATCACTCCGAGACGATGGGCTATAGCCCATGGTCTCGGACGGCATACTATAGCATGCCGTTTTCCATCATTTTTGAGGATTTGAAAAAAAGACGAAAATCTCTCCGAGACCATGGGCTATAGCCCATCGTCTCGGAGTCATTTTCGTCATTTTTTCAAATCCTCGTTTTTCATCATTTATGACCATGGGCTATAGCCCATATCGGACGGCATACTATAGCATGCCGTTTTTCATCATTTTTGAGGATTTGAAAAAAAAGACGGAAATCACTCCGAGACGATGGGCTATAGCCCATGGTCTCGAACGGCATACTATAGCATGCCGTTTTCCATCATTTTTGAGGATTTGAAAAAAAGACGAAAATCACTCCGAGACCATGGGCTATAGCCCATCGTCTCGGAGTCATTTTCGTCATTTTTTCAAATCCTCGTTTTTCATCATTTATGACCATGGGCTATAGCCCATATCGGACGGCATACTATAGCATGCCGTTTTTCATCATTATTTGAGGATTTGAAAAAAAGACGGAAATCACTCCGAGACGATGGGCTATAGCCCATGGTCTCGAACGGCATATTATAGCATGCCGTTTTCCATCATTTTTGAGGATTTGAAAAAAAGACGGAAATCACTCAGACGATGGGCTATAGCCCATGGTCTCGGACGGCATACTATAGCATGCCGTTTTGCATCATTTTTGAGGATTTGAAAAAAAGACGAAAATCACTCCGAGACCATGGGCTATAGCCCATCGTCTCGGAGTCATTTTCGTCATTTTTTCAAATCCTCGTTTTTCATCATTTATGACCATGGGCTATAGCCCATATCGGACGGCATACTATAGCATGCCGTTTTTCATCATTTTTGAGGATTTGAAAAAAAGACGGAAATCACTCCGAGACGATGGGCTATAGCCCATGGTCTCGAACGGCATACTATAGCATGCCGTTTTCCATCATTTTTGAGGATTTGAAAAAAAGACGAAAATCACTCCGAGACCATGGGCTATAGCCCATCGTCTCGGAGTCATTTTCGTCATTTTTTCAAATCCTCGTTTTTTATCATTTATGACCATGGGCTATAGCCCATATCGGACGGCATACTATAGCATGCCGTTTTTCATCATTATTTGAGGATTTGAAAAAAAGACGGAAATCATTTCGAGACGATGGGCTATAGCCCATGGTCTCGAACGGCATACTATAGCATGCCGTTTTCCATCATTTTTGAGGATTTGAAAAAAAGACGAAAATCACTCCGAGACCATGGGCTATATATAGCCCATCGTCTCGGAGTCATTTTCGTAATTTTTTCAAATCCTCGTTTTTCATCATTTATGACCATGGGCTATAGCCCATATCGGACCGCATACTATAGCATGCCGTTTTTCATCATTTTTGAGGATTTGAAAAAAAGACGGAAATCACTCCGAGACGATGGGCTATAGCCCATGGTCTCGAACGGCATACTATAGCATGCCGTTTTCCATCATTTTTGAGGATTTGAAAAAAAGACGAAAATCACTCCGAGACCATGGGCTATAGCCCATCGTCTCGGAGTCGTTTTCGTCATTTTTTCAAATCCTCGTTTTTCATAATTTATGACCATGGGCTATAGCCCATATCGGACGGCATACTATAGCATGCCGTTTTTCATAATTTTTGAGGATTTTTAAAAAAGACAAAAATAACTCCGAGACCATGGGCTATAGCCCATCGTCTCGGGGTCATTTTCGTCTTTTTTTCAAATCCTAAAAAATGATGCAAAACGGCATGCTATAGTATGCCGTCTGAGGCCATGGGCTGAACTTGAACCCACAACCTGTGGCTCACATAGACAGCAGCTTATCACAGAGTGCCACCATGCTCTCTGAGAATCTCCACAGCTTTCCATCTCTTTCCAGTTCTCTTCTGGATGTTATTCTCCAAAACATGCTGCAGAGTGAAAGTAGGAGGAACTCAGCTGGATTTGAACTCACAACCTCTGGCTCACATGGACGTCATCTTAACAAGGGTGCCACTGAGCTCTCAGTGACTTTTAGGTTGTAAGTCGTTCTTCTTGGTGTCACTTTTCAAATGGGGCCTTGGGATCATGTACAGAGCATTTGAATGAATGGTGCTGTGCATCAAAGGTGTCCTTAGTGCTTTTAAGTGTTATCGTGGATGTTAATCAGATAATACAGAGGAGAAACGGCATACTATAGCATGCCCTTTTGCATCATTTTTGAGGATTTGAAAAAAGACGAAAATCACTCCGAGACCATGGGCTATAGCCCATCGTCTCGGAGTCATTTTCGTCATTTTTTCAAATCCTCGTTTTTCATCATTTATGACCATGGGCTATAGCCCATATCGGACCGCATACTATGGCATGCCGTTTTTCATCATTTTTGAGGATTTGAAAAAAAGACGGAAATCACTCCGAGACGATGGGCTATA
The DNA here is from genome assembly GCF_951216825.1 of Electrona antarctica. NCBI lineage: Eukaryota > Metazoa > Chordata > Actinopteri > Myctophiformes > Myctophidae > Electrona > Electrona antarctica. The sequence continues at coordinate 13,475,285 of NC_136789.1, forward strand.
GCCCATGGTCTCGGACGGCATACTATAGCATGCCGTTTTGCATAATTTTTGAGGATTTGAAAAAAAGACGAAAATCACTCCGAGACCATGGGCTATAGCCCATCGTCTCGGAGTCATTTTCGTCATTTTTTCAAATCCTCGTTTTTCATCATTTATGACCATGGGCTATAGCCCATATCGGACGGCATACTATAGCATGCCGTTTTTCATCATTTTTGAGGATTTGAAAAAAAGACGGAAATCACTCCGAGACGATGGGCTATAGCCCATGGTCTCGAACGGCATACTATAGCATGCCGTTTTCAATCATTTTTGAGGATTTGAAAAAAAGACGAAAATCACTCCGAGACCATGGGCTATAGCCCATCGTCTCGGAGTCATTTTCGTCATTTTTTCAAATCCTCTTTTTTCATCATTTATGACCATTGGCTATAGCCCATATCGGACCGCATACTATAGCATGCCTTTTTTCATAATTTTTGAGGATTTGAAAAAAAGACGGAAATCACTCCGAGACGATGGGCTATAGCCCATGGTCTCGGACGGCATACTATAGCATGCCGTTTTGCATAATTTTTGAGGATTTGAAAAAAAGACGAAAATCACTCCGAGACCATGGGCTATAGCCCATCGTCTCGGAGTCATTTTCGTCATTTTTTCAAATCCTCGTTTTTCATCATTTATGACCATGGGCTATAGCCCATATCGGACGGCATACTATAGCATGCCGTTTTTCATCATTTTTGAGGATTTGAAAAAAAGACGGAAATCACTCCGAGACGATGGGCTATAGCCCATGGTCTCGAACGGCATACTATAGCATGCCGTTTTCAATCATTTTTGAGGATTTGAAAAAAAGACGAAAATCACTCCGAGACCATGGGCTATAGCCCATCGTCTCGGAGTCATTTTCGTCATTTTTTCAAATCCTTGTTTTTCATCATTTATGACCATGGGCTATAGCCCATATCGGACGGCATACTATAGCATGCCGTTTTTCATCATTTTTGAGGATTTGAAAAAAAGACGGAAATCACTCCGAGACGATGGGCTATAGCCCATGGTCTCGAACGGCATACTATAGCATGCCGGTTTCCATCATTTTTGAGGATTTGAAAAAAAGACGAAAATCACTCCGAGACCATGGGCTATAGCCCATCGTCTCGGAGTCATTTTCGTCATTTTTTCAAATCCTCGTTTTTCATCATTTATGACCATGGGCTATAGCCCATATCGGACGGCATACTATAGCATGCCGTTTTTCATCATTTTTGAGGATTTGAAAAAAAGACGGAAATCACTCCGAGACGATGGGCTATAGCCCATGGTCTCGAACGGCATACTATAGCATGCCGTTTTGCATAATTTTTCAGGATTTGAAAAAAAGACGAAAATCACTCAGAGACCATGGGCTATAGCCCATCGTCTCGGAGTCATCTTCGTCATTTTTTCAAATCCTCGTTTTTCATAATTTATGACCATGGGCTATAGCCCATATCGGACGGCACTATAGCATGCCGTTTTTCATCATTTTTGAGGATTTTAAAAAAAGACAAAAATCACTCCGAGACCATGGGCTATAGCCCATCGTCTCGGGGTCATTTTCGTCTTTTTTTCAAATCCTAAAAAATGATGCAAAACGGCATGCTATAGTATGCCGTCTGAGGCCATGGGCTGAACTTGAACCCACAACCTGTGGCTCACATAGACAGCAGCTTATCACAGAGTGCCACCATGCTCTCTGAGAATCTCCACAGCTTTCCATCTCTTTCCAGTTCTCTTCTGGATGTTATTCTCCAAAACATGCTGCAGAGTGAAAGTAGGAGGAACTCAGCTGGATTTGAACTCACAACCTCTGGCTCACATGGACGTCATCTTAACAAGGGTGCCACTGACCTCTCAGTGACTTTTAGGTTGTAAGTCGTTCTTCTTGGTGTCACTTTTCAAATGGGGCCTTGGGATCATGTACAGAGCATTTGAATGAATGGTGCTGTGCATCAAAGGTGTCCTTAGTGCTTTTAAGTGTTATCGTGGATGTTAATCAGATAATACAGAGGAGAAACGGCATACTATAGCATGCCCTTTTGCATCATTTTTGAGGATTTGAAAAAAGACGAAAATCACTCCGAGACCATGGGCTATAGCCCATGGTCTCGGAGTCATTTTCGTCATTTTTTCAAATCCTCGTTTTTCATCATTTATGACCATGGGCTATAGCCCATATCGGACGGCATACTATAGCATGCCGTTTTTCATCATTATTTGAGGATTTGAAAAAAAGACAAAAATCACTCCGAGACGATGGGCTATAGCCCATGGTCTCGAACGGCATACTATAGCATGCCGTTTTCCATCATTTTTGAGGATTTGAAAAAAAGACGGAAATCACTCCGAGACGATGGGCTATAGCCCATGGTCTCGGACGGCATACTATAGCATGCCGTTTTCAATCATTTTTGAGGATTTGAAAAAAAGACGAAAATCACTCCGAGACCATGGGCTATAGCCCATCGTCTCGGAGTCATTTTCGTCATTTTTTCAAATCCTCTTTTTTCATCATTTATGACCATTGGCTATAGCCCATATCGGACCGCATACTATAGCATGCCTTTTTTCATCATTTTTGAGGATTTGAAAAAAAGACGGAAATCACTCCGAGACGATGGGCTATAGCCCATGGTCTCGGACGGCATACTATAGCATGCCGTTTTGCATAATTTTTGAGGATTTGAAAAAAAGACGAAAATCACTCCGAGACCATGGGCTATAGCCCATCGTCTCGGAGTCATTTTCGTCATTTTTTCAAATCCTCGTTTTTCATCATTTATGACCATGGGCTATAGCCCATATCGGACGGCATACTATAGCATGCCGTTTTTCATCATTTTTGAGGATTTGAAAAAAAGACGGAAATCACTCCGAGACGATGGGCTATAGCCCATGGTCTCGAACGGCATACTATAGCATGCCGTTTTCAATCATTTTTGAGGATTTGAAAAAAAGACGAAAATCACTCCGAGACCATGGGCTATAGCCCATCGTCTCGGAGTCATTTTCGTCATTTTTTCAAATCCTTGTTTTTCATCATTTATGACCATGGGCTATAGCCCATATCGGACGGCATACTATAGCATGCCGTTTTTCATCATTTTTGAGGATTTGAAAAAAAGACGGAAATCACTCCGAGACGATGGGCTATAGCCCATGGTCTCGAACGGCATACTATAGCATGCCGGTTTCCATCATTTTTGAGGATTTGAAAAAAAGACGAAAATCACTCCGAGACCATGGGCTATAGCCCATCGTCTCGGAGTCATTTTCGTCATTTTTTCAAATCCTCGTTTTTCATCATTTATGACCATGGGCTATAGCCCATATCGGACGGCATACTATAGCATGCCGTTTTTCATCATTTTTGAGGATTTGAAAAAAAGACGGAAATCACTCCGAGACGATGGGCTATAGCCCATGGTCTCGAACGGCATACTATAGCATGCCGTTTTGCATAATTTTTCAGGATTTGAAAAAAAGACGAAAATCACTCAGAGACCATGGGCTATAGCCCATCGTCTCGGAGTCATCTTCGTCATTTTTTCAAATCCTCGTTTTTCATAATTTATGACCATGGGCTATAGCCCATATCGGACGGCACTATAGCATGCCGTTTTTCATCATTTTTGAGGATTTTAAAAAAAGACAAAAATCACTCCGAGACCATGGGCTATAGCCCATCGTCTCGGGGTCATTTTCGTCTTTTTTTCAAATCCTAAAAAATGATGCAAAACGGCATGCTATAGTATGCCGTCTGAGGCCATGGGCTGAACTTGAACCCACAACCTGTGGCTCACATAGACAGCAGCTTATCACAGAGTGCCACCATGCTCTCTGAGAATCTCCACAGCTTTCCATCTCTTTCCAGTTCTCTTCTGGATGTTATTCTCCAAAACATGCTGCAGAGTGAAAGTAGGAGGAACTCAGCTGGATTTGAACTCACAACCTCTGGCTCACATGGACGTCATCTTAACAAGGGTGCCACTGACCTCTCAGTGACTTTTAGGTTGTAAGTCGTTCTTCTTGGTGTCACTTTTCAAATGGGGCCTTGGGATCATGTACAGAGCATTTGAATGAATGGTGCTGTGCATCAAAGGTGTCCTTAGTGCTTTTAAGTGTTATCGTGGATGTTAATCAGATAATACAGAGGAGAAACGGCATACTATAGCATGCCCTTTTGCATCATTTTTGAGGATTTGAAAAAAGACGAAAATCACTCCGAGACCATGGGCTATAGCCCATGGTCTCGGAGTCATTTTCGTCATTTTTTCAAATCCTCGTTTTTCATCATTTATGACCATGGGCTATAGCCCATATCGGACGGCATACTATAGCATGCCGTTTTTCATCATTATTTGAGGATTTGAAAAAAAGACAAAAATCACTCCGAGACGATGGGCTATAGCCCATGGTCTCGAACGGCATACTATAGCATGCCGTTTTCCATCATTTTTGAGGATTTGAAAAAAAGACGGAAATCACTCCGAGACGATGGGCTATAGCCCATGGTCTCGGACGGCATACTATAGCATGCCGTTTTGCATCATTTTTGAGGATTTGAAAAAAAGACGAAAATCACTCCGAGACCATGGGCTATAGCCCATCGTCTCGGAGTCATTTTCGTCATTTTTTCAAATCCTCGTTTTTCATCATTTATGACCATGGGCTATAGCCCATATCGGACGGCATACTATAGCATGCCGTTTTTCATCATTTTTGAGGATTTGAAAAAAAGACGGAAATCACTCCGAGACGATGGGCTATAGCCCATGGTCTCGAACGGCATACTATAGCATGCCGTTTTCCATCATTTTTGAGGATTTGAAAAAAAGACGAAAATCACTCCGAGACCATGGGCTATAGCCCATCGTCTCGGAGTAATTTTCGTCATTTTTTCAAATCCTCGTTTTTCATCATTTATGACCATGGGCTATAGCCCATATCGGACGGCATACTATAGCATGCCGTTTTTCATCATTTTTGAGGATTTGAAAAAAAGACGGAAATCACTCCGAGACGATGGGCTATAGCCCATGGTCTCGAACGGCATACTATAGCATGCCGTTTTCCATCATTTTTGAGGATTTGAAAAAAAGACGAAAATCACTCCGAGACCATGGGCTATAGCCCATCGTCTCGGAGTCATTTTCGTCATTTTTTCAAATCCTCGTTTTTCATCATTTATGACCATGGGCTATAGCCCATATCGGACGGCATACTATAGCATGCCGTTTTTCATCATTTTTGAGGATTTGAAAAAAAAGACGGAAATCACTCCGAGACGATGGGCTATAGCCCATGGTCTCGAACGGCATACTATAGCATGCCGTTTTCCATCATTTTTGAGGATTTGAAAAAAAGACGAAAATCACTCCGAGACCATGGGCTATAGCCCATGGTCTCGGACGGCATACTATAGCATGCCGTTTTGCATCATTTTTGAGGATTTGAAAAAAAGACGAAAATCACTCCGAGACCATGGGCTATAGCCCATCGTCTCGGAGTCATTTTCGTCATTTTTTCAAATCCTCGTTTTTCATCATTTATGACCATGGGCTATAGCCCATATCGGACGGCATACTATAGCATGCCGTTTTTCATCATTTTTGAGGATTTGAAAAAAAGACGGAAATCACTCCGAGACGATGGGCTATAGCCCATGGTCTCGAACGGCATACTATAGCATGCCGTTTTCCATCATTTTTGAGGATTTGAAAAAAAGACGAAAATCACTCCGAGACCATGGGCTATAGCCCATCGTCTCGGAGTAATTTTCGTCATTTTTTCAAATCCTCGTTTTTCATCATTTATGACCATGGGCTATAGCCCATATCGGACGGCATACTATAGCATGCCGTTTTTCATCATTTTTGAGGATTTGAAAAAAAGACGGAAATCACTCCGAGACGATGGGCTATAGCCCATGGTCTCGAACGGCATACTATAGCATGCCGTTTTCCATCATTTTTGAGGATTTGAAAAAAAGACGAAAATCACTCCGAGACCATGGGCTATAGCCCATCGTCTCGGAGTCATTTTCGTCATTTTTTCAAATCCTCGTTTTTCATCATTTATGACCATGGGCTATAGCCCATATCGGACGGCATACTATAGCATGCCGTTTTTCATCATTTTTGAGGATTTGAAAAAAAAGACGGAAATCACTCCGAGACGATGGGCTATAGCCCATGGTCTCGAACGGCATACTATAGCATGCCGTTTTCCATCATTTTTGAGGATTTGAAAAAAAGACGAAAATCACTCCGAGACCATGGGCTATAGCCCATCGTCTCGGAGTCATTTTCGTCATTTTTTCAAATCCTCGTTTTTCATCATTTATGACCATGGGCTATAGCCCATATCGGACGGCATACTATAGCATGCCGTTTTTCATCATTTTTGAGGATTTGAAAAAAAGACGGAAATCACTCCGAGACGATGGGCTATAGCCCATGGTCTCGAACGGCATACTATAGCATGCCGTTTTCCATCATTTTTGAGGATTTGAAAAAAAGACGAAAATCACTCCGAGACCATGGGCTATAGCCCATCGTCTCGGAGTCATTTTCGTCATTTTTTCAAATCCTCGTTTTTCATCATTTATGACCATGGGCTATAGCCCATATCGGACGGCATACTATAGCATGCCGTTTTTCATCATTATTTGAGGATTTGAAAAAAAGACGGAAATCACTCCGAGACGATGGGCTATAGCCCATGGTCTCGAACGGCATACTATATATAGCATGCCGTTTTCCATCATTTTTGAGGATTTGAAAAAAAGACGGAAATCACTCAGACGATGGGCTATAGCCCATGGTCTCGGACGGCATACTATAGCATGCCGTTTTGCATCATTTTTGAGGATTTGAAAAAAAGACGAAAATCACTCCGAGACCATGGGCTATAGCCCATCGTCTCGGAGTCATTTTCGTCATTTTTTCAAATCCTCGTTTTTCATCATTTATGACCATGGGCTATAGCCCATATCGGACGGCATACTATAGCATGCCGTTTTTCATCATTTTTGAGGATTTGAAAAAAAGACGGAAATCACTCCGAGACGATGGGCTAAAGCCTATGGTCTCGAACGGCATACTATAGCATGCCGTTTTCCATCATTTTTGAGGATTTGAAAAAAAGACGAAAATCACTCCGAGACCATGGGCTATAGCCCATCGTCTCGGAGTCATTTTCGTCATTTTTTCAAATCCTCGTTTTTCATCATTTATGACCATGGGCTATAGCCCATATCGGACGGCATACTATAGCATGCCGTTTTTCATCATTTTTGAGGATTTGAAAAAAAGACGGAAATCACTCCGAGACGATGGGCTATAGCCCATGGTCTCCAACGGCATACTATAGCATGCCGTTTTCCATCATTTTTGAGGATTTGAAAAAAAGACGAAAATCACTCCGAGACCATGGGCTATAGCCCATCGTCTCGGAGTCATTTTCGTCATTTTTTCAAATCCTTGTTTTTCATCATTTATGACCATGGGCTATAGCCCATATCGGACGGCATACTATAGCATGCCGTTTTTCATCATTTTTGAGGATTTGAAAAAAAGACGGAAATCACTCCGAGACGATGGGCTATAGCCCATGGTCTCGAACGGCATACTATAGCATGCCGTTTTCCATCATTTTTGAGGATTTGAAAAAAAGACGAAAATCACTCCGAGACCATGGGCTATAGCCCATCGTCTCGGAGTCATTTTCGTCATTTTTTCAAATCCTCGTTTTTCATCATTTATGACCATGGGCTATAGCCCATATCGGACGGCATACTATAGCATGCCGTTTTTCATCATTACTTGAGGATTTGAAAAAAAGACGGAAATCACTCCGAGACGATGGGCTATAGCCCATGGTCTCGAACGGCATACTATAGCATGCCGTTTTCCATCATTTTTGAGGATTTGAAAAAAAGACGGAAATCACTCAGACGATGGGCTATAGCCCATGGTCTCGGACGGCATACTATAGCATGCCGTTTTGCATCATTTTTGAGGATTTGAAAAAAAGACGAAAATCACTCCGAGACCATGGGCTATAGCCCATCGTCTCGGAGTCATTTTCGTCATTTTTTCAAATCCTCGTTTTTCATCATTTATGACCATGGGCTATAGCCCATATCGGACGGCATACTATAGCATGCCGTTTTTCATCATTTTTGAGGATTTGAAAAAAAGACGGAAATCACTCCGAGACGATGGGCTATAGCCCATGGTCTCGAACGGCATACTATAGCATGCCGTTTTCCATCATTTTTGAGGATTTGAAAAAAAGACGAAAATCACTCCGAGACCATGGGCTATAGCCCATCGTCTCGGAGTCATTTTCGTCATTTTTTCAAATCCTCGTTTTTTATCATTTATGACCATGGGCTATAGCCCATATCGGACGGCATACTATAGCATGCCGTTTTTCATCATTATTTGAGGATTTGAAAAAAAGACGGAAATCACTCCGAGACGATGGGCTATAGCCCATGGTCTCGAACGGCATACTATAGCATGCCGTTTTCCATCATTTTTGAGGATTTGAAAAAAAGACGAAAATCACTCCGAGACCATGGGCTATAGCCCATCGTCTCGGAGTCATTTTCGTCATTTTTTCAAATCCTCGTTTTTCATCATTTATGACCATGGGCTATAGCCCATATCGGACCGCATACTATAGCATGCCGTTTTTCATCATTTTTGAGGATTTGAAAAAAAGACGGAAATCACTCCGAGACGATGGGCTATAGCCCATGGTCTCGAACGGCATACTATAGCATGCCGTTTTCCATCATTTTTGAGGATTTGAAAAAAAGACGAAAATCACTCCGAGACCATGGGCTATAGCCCATCGTCTCGGAGTCGTTTTCGTCATTTTTTCAAATCCTCGTTTTTCATAATTTATGACCATGGGCTATAGCCCATATCGGACGGCATACTATAGCATGCCGTTTTTCATCATTTTTGAGGATTTTTAAAAAAGACAAAAATAACTCCGAGACCATGGGCTATAGCCCATCGTCTCGGGGTCATTTTCGTCTTTTTTTCAAATCCTAAAAAATGATGCAAAACGGCATGCTATAGTATGCCGTCTGAGGCCATGGGCTGAACTTGAACCCACAACCTGTGGCTCACATAGACAGCAGCTTATCACAGAGTGCCACCATGCTCTCTGAGAATCTCCACAGCTTTCCATCTCTTTCCAGTTCTCTTCTGGATGTTATTCTCCAAAACATGCTGCAGAGTGAAAGTAGGAGGAACTCAGCTGGATTTGAACTCACAACCTCTGGCTCACATGGACGTCATCTTAACAAGGGTGCCACTGAGCTCTCAGTGACTTTTAGGTTGTAAGTCGTTCTTCTTGGTGTCACTTTTCAAATGGGGCCTTGGGATCATGTACAGAGCATTTGAATGAATGGTGCTGTGCATCAAAGGTGTCCTTAGTGCTTTTAAGTGTTATCGTGGATGTTAATCAGATAATACAGAGGAGAAACGGCATACTATAGCATGCCCTTTTGCATCATTTTTGAGGATTTGAAAAAAGACGAAAATCACTCCGAGACCATGGGCTATAGCCCATCGTCTCGGAGTCATTTTCGTCATTTTTTCAAATCCTCTTTTTTCATCATTTATGACCATTGGCTATAGCCCATATCGGACCGCATACTATAGCATGCCTTTTTTCATCATTTTTGAGGATTTGAAAAAAAGACGGAAATCACTCCGAGACGATGGGCTATAGCCCATGGTCTCTGACGGCATACTATAGCATGCCGTTTTGCATAATTTTTGAGGATTTGAAAAAAAGACGAAAATCACTCCGAGACCATGGGCTATAGCCCATCGTCTCGGAGTCATTTTCGTCATTTTTTCAAATCCTCGTTTTTCATCATTTATGACCATGGGCTATAGCCCATATCGGACGGCATACTATAGCATGCCGTTTTTCATCATTTTTGAGGATTTGAAAAAAAGACGGAAATCACTCCGAGACGATGGGCTATAGCCCATGGTCTCGAACGGCATACTATAGCATGCCGTTTTCCATCATTTTTCAGGATTTGAAAAAAAGACGAAAATCACTCCGAGACCATGGGCTATAGCCCATCGTCTCGGAGTCATTTTCGTCATTTTTTCAAATCCTCGTTTTTCATCATTTATGACCATGGGCTATAGCCCATATCGGACGGCATACTATAGCATGCCGTTTTTCATCATTTTTGAGGATTTGAAAAAAAGACGGAAATCACTCCGAGACGATGGGCTATAGCCCATGGTCTCGAACGGCATACTATAGCATGCCGTTTTGCATCATTTTTCAGGATTTGAAAAAAAGACGAAAATCACTCAGAGACCATGGGCTATAGCCCATCGTCTCGGAGTCATTTTCGTCATTTTTTCAAATCCTCGTTTTTCATCATTTATGACCATGGGCTATAGCCCATATCGGACGGCATACTATAGCATGCCGTTTTTCATCATTATTTGAGGATTTGAAAAAAAGACGGAAATCACTCCGAGACGATGGGCTATAGCCCATGGTCTCGAACGGCATACTATAGCATGCCGTTTTCCATCATTTTTGAGGATTTGAAAAAAAGACGAAAATCACTCCGAGACCATGGGCTATAGCCCATCGTCTCGGAGTCATTTTCGTCATTTTTTCAAATCCTCGTTTTTCATCATTTATGACCATGGGCTATAGCCCATATCGGACGGCATGCCGTTTTTCATCATTATTTGAGGATTTGAAAAAAAGACGGAAATCACTCCGAGACGATGGGCTATAGCCCATGGTCTCGAACGGCATACTATAGCATGCCGTTTTCCATCATTTTTGAGGATTTGAAAAAAAGACGAAAATCACTCCGAGACCATGGGCTATAGCCCATCGTCTCGGAGTCATTTTCGTCATTTTTTCAAATCCTCGTTTTTCATCATTTATGACCATGGGCTATAGCCCATATCGGACGGCATACTATAGCATGCCGTTTTTCATCATTTTTGAGGATTTGAAAAAAAGACGGAAATCACTCCGAGACGATGGGCTATAGCCCATGGTCTCGAACGGCATACTATAGCATGCCGTTTTCCATCATTTTTGAGGATTTGAAAAAAAGACGAAAATCACTCCGAGACCATGGGCTATAGCCCATCGTCTCGGAGTCATTTTCGTCATTTTTTCAAATCCTCGTTTTTCATCATTTATGACCATGGGCTATAGCCCATATCGGACGGCATACTATAGCATGCCGTTTTTCATCATTATTTGAGGATTTGAAAAAAAGACGGAAATCACTCCGAGACCATGGGCTATAGCCCATCGTCTCGGAGTCATTTTCGTCATTTTTTCAAATCCTCGTTTTTCATCATTTATGACCATGGGCTATAGCCCATATCGGACGGCATACTATAGCATGCCGTTTTTCATCATTTTTGAGGATTTGAAAAAAAGACGGAAATCACTCCGAGACGATGGGCTATAGCCCATGGTCTCGAACGGCATACTATAGCATGCCGTTTTCCATCATTTTTGAGGATTTGAAAAAAAGACGAAAATCACTCCGAGACCATGGGCTATAGCCCATCGTCTCGGAGTCATTTTCGTCATTTTTTCAAATCCTCGTTTTTCATCATTTATGACCATGGGCTATAGCCCATATCGGACGGCATACTATAGCATGCCGTTTTTCATCATTATTTGAGGATTTGAAAAAAAGACGGAAATCACTCCGAGACGATGGGCTATAGCCCATGGTCTCGAACGGCATACTATAGCATGCCGTTTTCCATCATTTTTGAGGATTTGAAAAAAAGACGAAAATCACTCCGAGACCATGGGCTATAGCCCATCGTCTCGGAGTCATTTTCGTCATTTTTTCAAATCCTCGTTTTTCATCATTTATGACCATGGGCTATAGCCCATATCGGACGGCATACTATAGCATGCCGTTTTTCATCATTATTTGAGGATTTGAAAAAAAGACGGAAATCACTCCGAGACGATGGGCTATAGCCCATGGTCTCGAACGGCATACTATAGCATGCCGTTTTCCATCATTTTTGAGGATTTGAAAAAAAGACGAAAATCACTCCGAGACCATGGGCTATAGCCCATCGTCTCGGAGTCATTTTCGTCATTTTTTCAAATCCTCGTTTTTCATCATTTATGACCATGGGCTATAGCCCATATCGGACGGCATGCCGTTTTTCATCATTATTTGAGGATTTGAAAAAAAGACGGAAATCACTCCGAGACGATGGGCTATAGCCCATGGTCTCGAACGGCATACTATAGCATGCCGTTTTCCATCATTTTTGAGGATTTGAAAAAAAGACGAAAATCACTCCGAGACCATGGGCTATAGCCCATCGTCTCGGAGTCATTTTCGTCATTTTTTCAAATCCTCGTTTTTCATCATTTATGACCATGGGCTATAGCCCATATCGGACGGCATACTATAGCATGCCGTTTTTCATCATTTTTGAGGATTTGAAAAAAAGACGGAAATCACTCCGAGACGATGGGCTATAGCCCATGGTCTCGAACGGCATACTATAGCATGCCGTTTTCCATCATTTTTGAGGATTTGAAAAAAAGACGAAAATCACTCCGAGACCATGGGCTATAGCCCATCGTCTCGGAGTCATTTTCGTCATTTTTTCAAATCCTCGTTTTTCATCATTTATGACCATGGGCTATAGCCCATATCGGACGGCATACTATAGCATGCCGTTTTTCATCATTTTTGAGGATTTGAAAAAAAGACGGAAATCACTCCGAGACGATGGGCTATAGCCCATGGTCTCGAACGGCATACTATAGCATGCCGTTTTCCATCATTTTTGAGGATTTGAAAAAAAGACGAAAATCACTCCGAGACCATGGTCTATAGCCCATCGTCTCGGAGTCATTTTCGTCATTTTTTCAAATCCTCGTTTTTCATCATTTATGACCATGGGCTATAGCCCATATCGGACGGCATACTATAGCATGCCGTTTTTCATCATTTTTGAGGATTTGAAAAAAAGACGGAAATCACTCCGAGACGATGGGCTATAGCCCATGGTCTCGAACGGCATACTATAGCATGCCGTTTTCCATCATTTTTGAGGATTTGAAAAAAAGACGAAAATCACTCCGAGACCATGGGCTATAGCCCATCGTCTCGGAGTCATTTTCGTAATTTTTTCAAATCCTCGTTTTTCATCATTTATGACCATGGGCTATAGCCCATATCGGACGGCATACTATAGCATGCCGTTTTTCATCATTTTTGAGGATTTGAAAAAAAGACGGAAATCACTCCGAGACTATGGGCTATAGCCCATGGTCTCGAACGGCATACTATAGCATGCCGTTTTCCATCATTTTTGAGGATTTGAAAAAAAGACGAAAATCACTCCGAGACCATGGGCTATAGCCCATCGTCTCGGAGTCATTTTCGTCATTTTTTCAAATCCTCGTTTTTCATCATTTATGACCATGGGCTATAGCCCATATCGGACGGCATACTATAGCATGCCGTTTTTCATCATTTTTGAGGATTTGAAAAAAAGACGGAAATCACTCCGAGACGATGGGCTATAGCCCATGGTCTCGAACGGCATACTATAGCATGCCGTTTTCCATCATTTTTGAGGATTTGAAAAAAAGACGAAAATCACTCCGAGACCATGGGCTATAGCCCATCGTCTCGGAGTCATTTTCGTCATTTTTTCAAATCCTCGTTTTTCATCATTTATGACCATGGGCTATAGCCCATATCGGACGGCATACTATAGCATGCCGTTTTTCATCATTATTTGAGGATTTGAAAAAAAGACGGAAATCACTCCGAGACGATGGGCTATAGCCCATGGTCTCGAACGGCATACTATAGCATGCCGTTTTCCATCATTTTTGAGGATTTGAAAAAAAGACGGAAATCACTCAGACGATGGGCTATAGCCCATGGTCTCGGACGGCATACTATAGCATGCCGTTTTGCATCATTTTTGAGGATTTGAAAAAAAGACGAAAATCACTCCGAGACCATGGGCTATAGCCCATCGTCTCGGAGTCATTTTCGTCATTTTTTCAAATCCTCGTTTTTCATCATTTATGACCATGGGCTATAGCCCATATCGGACGGCATACTATAGCATGCCGTTTTTCATCATTTTTGAGGATTTGAAAAAAAGACGGAAATCACTCCGAGACGATGGGCTATAGCCCATGGTCTCGGAGTGATTTTCGTCTTTTTTTCAAATCCTCAAAAATGATGCAAAACGGCATGCTATAGTATGCCGTCCGAGACCATGGGCTATAGCCCATCGTCTGAGTGATTTCCGTCTTTTTTTCAAATCCTCAAAAATGATGGAAAACGGCATGCTATAGTATGCCGTTCGAGACCATGGGCTATAGCCCATCGTCTCGGAGTGATTTCCGTCTTTTTTTCAAATCCTCAAATAATGATGAAAAACGGCATGCTATAGTATGCCGTCCGATATGGGCTATAGCCCATGGTCATAAATGATGAAAAACGAGGATTTGAAAAAATGACGAAAATGACTCCGAGACGATGGGCTATAGCCCATGGTCTCGGAGTGATTTTCGTCTTTTTTTCAAATCCTCAAAAATGATGGAAAACGGCATGCTATAGTATGCCGTTCGAGACCATGGGCTATAGCCCATCGTCTCGGAGTGATTTCCGTCTTCCGTTTTGAGGATTTGAAAAAAAGACGAAAATCACTCCGAGACCATGGGCTATAGCCCATCGTCTCGGAGTCATTTTCGTCATTTTTTCAAATCCTCGTTTTTCATCATTTATGACCATGGGCTATAGCCCATATCGGACGGCATACTATAGCATGCCGTTTTTCATCATTATTTGAGGATTTGAAAAAAAGACGGAAATCACTCCGAGACGATGGGCTATAGCCCATGGTCTCGAACGGCATACTATAGCATGCCGTTTTCCATCATTTTTGAGGATTTGAAAAAAAGACGAAAATCACTCCGAGACCATGGGCTATAGCCCATCGTCTCGGAGTCATTTTCGTCATTTTTTCAAATCCTCGTTTTTCATCATTTATGACCATGGGCTATAGCCCATATCGGACGGCATACTATAGCATGCCGTTTTTCATCATTATTTGAGG
Source organism: Electrona antarctica (assembly GCF_951216825.1). NCBI lineage: Eukaryota > Metazoa > Chordata > Actinopteri > Myctophiformes > Myctophidae > Electrona > Electrona antarctica. The sequence continues at coordinate 13,490,488 of NC_136789.1, forward strand.
ATTTGAAAAAAAGACGGAAATCACTCCGAGACGATGGGTGTATTGTCCAATTATGGATGGACGAGAGATATTGGGTGTTACCATGTGCTCAGAGGGAGAGGAGAGCTAACTCTCTGAAGTGGTGGGTCTTCTACATTCCAGTAAGGCCATAAAGGGGGGTTTTGGTGATAAGCCACCTTCCTGGAGTGTAGAGGGGTCTACCAGACACCTCACAGAGGTGGGGGTGATGACTCACTGAATGGGCACATATAATGGCAGGGGAACAATGTGTAAACAAGTACCACTTTAATCCTGTCATATGTGTATAATATGTGTTCTAGAGTCAATACTTAGATATTGGGTTACCAAACACCTTTATAATAATATCTAAGAGTCTACCGGGTTTAAGCTGGTCAGAGAGAGTTCCAGGCTTGCATCACAAGGAGTGTGATGCAAGTTAGCTGACAGGCAAGGGCTTAGAACCGCCTATCTCAGGCGGAGAAGGGGCCACTGGGCTTTTGATTGGCCGGGGAGGAGGAACCTGCTGTATGTGGGGGAAAGCAAGCAGGGCCGGAGTTAGATTAAGGAGACCATCAAGGAAGCAGGAAGGCGGGAGGCCAGTGGTGAGCATATAGAAATGTGTTTAATTAATATCATGTGTTGTGTTGTGTGATGTTTAGATTATAACAATGTATGTATCTGTGCCTCTTGTTTGTCTCCCAATCAGATTTAAAACCATAGCTATAACATAGCGATAACCAGGTGAACCAGGTATAACATCGGTGAACATGGGTTGTAGACTACCATAGGTGAACTTAAGTTGGTAGTGTTGAGCTAAGTAGGACCAAGATCAACAGGGGCTGAACTCCTCAAAGACAGCTAGGAGAGGAACAGACTATTAGGCGAAGATCCGGAGTACTGTATCCACCTGTGTCAGGGGGAGGGAGAAGCAAACCAGTGTGTATGTTGTTTGTGTTTATGTTGTAATGAGCTAATAAACCTTATAAAAAGCATGTTGAGTTTGTAAGAGAAGCGATTATTGGAACATTTAGTTTAGCCTATGCGTGTTAGTTCTTTAGTAAATCCCGCCCATTGCTAGAGTCTGTCGGATGCTCGGCTAATCTCCCGAAATCCGAACAATGGGCTATAGCCCATGGTCTCGAACGGCATACTATAGCATGCCGTTTTCCATCATTTTTGAGGATTTGAAAAAAAGACGAAAATCACTCCGAGACCATGGGCTATAGCCCATCGTCTCGGAGTCATTTTCGTCATTTTTTCAAATCCTCGTTTTTCATCATTTATGACCATGGGCTATAGCCCATATCGGACGGCATACTATAGCATGCCGTTTTTCATCATTTTTGAGGATTTGAAAAAAAGACGGAAATCACTCCGAGACGATGGGCTATAGCCCATGGTCTCGAACGGCATACTATAGCATGCCGTTTTCCATCATTTTTGAGGATTTGAAAAAAAGACGAAAATCACTCCGAGACCATGGGCTATAGCCCATCGTCTCGGAGTCATTTTCGTCATTTTTTCAAATCCTCGTTTTTCATCATTTATGACCATGGGCTATAGCCCATATCGGACGGCATACTATAGCATGCCGTTTTTCATCATTATTTGAGGATTTGAAAAAAAGACGGAAATCACTCCGAGACGATGGGCTATAGCCCATGGTCTCGAACGGCATACTATAGCATGCCGTTTTCCATCATTTTTGAGGATTTGAAAAAAAGACGAAAATCACTCCGAGACCATGGGCTATAGCCCATCGTCTCGGAGTCATTTTCGTCATTTTTTCAAATCCTCGTTTTTCATCATTTATGACCATGGGCTATAGCCCATATCGGACGGCATACTATAGCATGCCGTTTTTCATCATTATTTGAGGATTTGAAAAAAAGACGGAAATCACTCCGAGACGATGGGCTATAGCCCATGGTCTCGAACGGCATACTATAGCATGCCGTTTTCCATCATTTTTGAGGATTTGAAAAAAAGACGAAAATCACTCCGAGACCATGGGCTATAGCCCATCGTCTCGGAGTCATTTTCGTCATTTTTTCAAATCTTCGTTTTTCATCATTTATGACCATGGGCTATAGCCCATATCGGACGGCATACTACAGCATGCCGTTTTTCATCATTTTTGAGGATTTGAAAAAAAGACGGAAATCACTCCGAGACGATGGGCTATAGCCCATGGTCTCGAACGGCATACTATAGCATGCCGTTTTCCATCATTTTTGAGGATTTGAAAAAAAGACGAAAATCACTCCGAGACCATGGGCTATAGCCCATCGTCTCGGAGTCATTTTCGTCATTTTTTCAAATCCTCGTTTTTCATCATTTATGACCATGGGCTATAGCCCATGGTCTCGGACGGCATACTATAGCATGCCGTTTTTCATCATTATTTGAGGATTTGAAAAAAAGACGGAAATCACTCCGAGACGATGGGCTATAGCCCATGGTCTCGAACGGCATACTATAGCATGCCGTTTTCCATCATTTTTGAGGATTTAAAAAAAAGACGGAAATCACTCAGACGATGGGCTATAGCCCATGGTCTCGAACGGCATACTATAGCATGCCGTTTTCCATCATTTTTGAGGATTTGAAAAAAAGACGAAAATCACTCCGAGACCATGGGCTATAGCCCATCGTCTCGGAGTCATTTTCGTCATTTTTTCAAATCCTCGTTTTTCATCATTTATGACCATGGGCTATAGCCCATATCGGACGGCATACTATAGCATGCCGTTTTTCATCATTATTTGAGGATTTGAAAAAAAGACGGAAATCACTCCGAGACGATGGGCTATAGCCCATGGTCTCGAACGGCATACTATAGCATGCCGTTTTCCATCATTTTTGAGGATTTGAAAAAAAGACGAAAATCACTCCGAGACCATGGGCTATAGCCCATCGTCTCGGAGTCATTTTCGTCATTTTTTCAAATCCTCGTTTTTCATCATTTATGACCATGGGCTATAGCCCATATCGGACGGCATACTATAGCATGCCGTTTTTCATCATTTTTGAGGATTTGAAAAAAAGACGGAAATCACTCCGAGACGATGGGCTATAGCCCATGGTCTCGAACGACATACTATAGCATGCCGTTTTCCATCATTTTTGAGGATTTGAAAAAAAGACGAAAATCACTCCGAGACCATGGGCTATAGCCCATCGTCTCGAAGTCATTTTCGTCATTTTTTCAAATCCTCGTTTTTCATCATTTATGACCATGGGCTATAGCCCATATCGGACGGCATACTATAGCATGCCGTTTTTCATCATTATTTGAGGATTTGAAAAAAAGACGGAAATCACTCCGAGACGATGGGCTATAGCCCATGGTCTCGAACGGCATACTATAGCATGCCGTTTTCCATCATTTTTGAGGATTTGAAAAAAAGACGGAAATCACTCAGACGATGGGCTATAGCCCATGGTCTCGGACGGCATACTATAGCATGCCGTTTTGCATCATTTTTGAGGATTTGAAAAAAAGACGAAAATCACTCCGAGACCATGGGCTATAGCCCATCGTCTCGGAGTCATTTTCGTCATTTTTTCAAATCCTCGTTTTTCATCATTTATGACCATGGGCTATAGCCCATATCGGACGGCATACTATAGCATGCCGTTTTTCATCATTTTTGAGGATTTGTGTTATGTTACATGCCTTTATTTGCCATGTTTTAGCGCCTTCTACAGGCTGACAAGGGAATGTAACCTTATTTTCTGTGTCTTTGATTATTAGAGGTTACCTCAGGTCAATCAAGAGTGCATTAGCTGCACCTTTAGTACTAATCAAGGGTTAGTAAACCATACCTTGTCAGTTTAGAGGGGAAAAAAGGACTGCTCTGCATTCACACCCTCTACACACATCTACACTCACACTGACTGTGTTTGGACCTCACAGAAGCTTTGTTTGTGAGTACTTGTTGGTGTTTTGTGTATGTTTAACTTTGTAAAGAGACAATTCATGCAAGTTTATTTCATCATGCTTTGTTAGAGTAAAAACATTTGCAGCTTATTGATGTCAGATAAATGAATCTGTGTATTTGCATTGCTGTCTTAGTACATTGCATTTCATGTTTGTCAGATAAGATTTTGACATGCTTCTTTTTCTGTATTTACAGTTTCACACTTTTATTCTTTATTAAACGGACATTTATGAAGAAGACGAGTGTTTGTGCTATCTGGTGATGCGTACACATACACGTACTCAGGTTCCAGAATAGTGAAAAAACAGCATCTCAGCGGGGTCTACACGCCAGTCATCCTCGCTATCAAGAGAACTACTCTTCATTAGTCCTGCCAGCTCAACCCAAGCTACAAGATGGATGCTACTCCACGCACAGAGGAACAGCACACAGCTCCTGGAGCAAACGAGACACTTGTTACAAGGTCAGTAGCCAGCAAGTCAAGCTCACGCTCAAGCAAATCTTCAGCCACCCTGGCAGCAGCTAAAGCAAGGGCTAAAGTGTTGGCCGCACGTGCCCGCACAGCTTATGTTGAGCAAGCAAACAAACTCTTATTGGAAAAGGCTCGGATAGATGCTGATCTTAATAGCCTGAACCTAAACGAAGACATTGCAGCAGCAGAAGCGGAGGCTGAAGCTCTTGAGGAATTGGAGAGATCCTCCAGACGCTCCAGAGGCTCCAGATCATCAGACATCTCTTCACTTCCTTCCCAATCCGCACAAGAACGCACCAGTGAGTACGTTGAATGTCATTCTAAAGCATCCGCTGAACATAAAGTATTTTCAGAGAATAAACGTGATCATGTGCATCTTGAGCCTCAGCAACAAAATGCTGTGGTCGACAGTGCCCCTCAACAACACAGCTCTGTTGCATTCAACAGTGCCCCTCAACAACACAGCTCCGCTGCATTCAACAATGCCTCTCAACAACACAGCTCCGCTGCATTCAACAGTGCCCCTCAACAACACAGCTCCGCTGCATTCAACAGTGCCTCTCAACAACACAGCTCCGCTGCATTCAACAGTGCCTCTCAACAACACAGCTCCGCTGCATTCAACAGTGCCACTCGGCAACACAGCTCTGCTGCAACCAACAGTGCTACTGCAGACTTTGCCCACAGTCGCTTCAACAGCACTCGACCACAAAGCTCACCTAGCCAGCAAGCGACGCCACTCTATTCCACTCACAATGAACAAGCTACTCATACTCACTCTGGCGACCATACAGGGTTTGCTGACATCGCTAAATTCCTTGCTCGACGTGAACTGCTGAGCTCCAGCCTCACCAAGTTTGACGACTGTCCTGAAGGTTACAGGGCGTGGAAGTCAAGCTTCTTGAACTCCCTTCAAGGAACAGGACTCACCAGCAGCGAAGAGCTCGATCTGCTAACTAAGTGGTTAGGCCCACAGTCGTCAGCACACGTCAAGAGGATTCGAGCCGTCCACGTCAACGACCCAGTTCTAGGCCTGAGAAAGGCATGGTCTCGTCTTCAGGAGTGTTACGGGTCACCAGAGATGGTTGAGAAGGCCTTCTTAGACAGAGTGGAGAGTTTTCCAAAGATCACTAATAAGGATCCCCAGAAGCTTAGAGAGCTTGGTGACCTGCTACAGGAGATAGCTTCAGCTGGGTACATTGGCAACCTACCAGGGCTGACGTACCTGGACACCGCTAAAGGCTTGAATCCCATTGTGGAGAAGTTGCCATTCTACCTTCAGGAAAAATGGATCTCAAAAGGAAGTGATTACAAGCTACACTATCATGCACAATTTCCACCTTTCACCTTCTTTGCAGACTTCGTTTCCAGAGAGGCCTACATCCGTAACGACCCAAGTTTCACTCTCTTTTCTTCAGCTGCTACATCTGTGAAACCAGACAACACAGCGAAGATGAGTAGCACCAGAAACCTAGTCACCTCGCACAAGACTGAGGTCTCTTCTACGTCTGGATCCGACACTTCAGAGACTCCCAGTGCTAGACCGGATGTCAATAAGCAATGCCCGATCCATAAAAGGCCTCACCCCCTCAAATACTGTAGAGGCTTCAGATCCATGGCCATCGAAGAACGCAAGGCGTTTCTCAAAGAAGCTGGCATATGTTTTAGATGTTGTTCTACAAGCAAACACGTCGCCAAAGACTGTAAATTCGCTGTCCAATGCAAAGAGTGCGGCAGTGACAAGCATATAACAGCTCTTCACCCTGGACCAGCTCCATGGAACGGCCAGACCCCTGAGTCAGAGAATGGCGGGGAGAAGGCTGAGCCTTCTCCTACTGTTAACTCCAAGTGTACAGAAGTCTGTGGAGAAAACAACACCCCACGCTCTTGCTCTAAAATATGCCTCATTACAGTGCATCCCAATGGACAACCAGAAAGGTCGGTGAGACTCTACGCTATTCTCGACGACCAGAGCAACCGGTCTCTCGTCAGATCGGAGTTCTTTGACCTCTTTGACCTCAAGGGCACAGATGCTCTCTACACACTCCGGACGTGTGCCGGTATCACTGAGATGTCTGGAAGGAGAGCCACGAGCTTCGTCGCACAACCTTTGGATGGAAGTCTCAGCATCAATCTCCCGACTCTCATAGAGTGCAACTACATCCCTGAAGACAGGTCGGAGATTCCTACTCCAGACATAGCAAAGCATCACACTCACCTCCAGTCCATTGCAAAGCACATTCCACCACTTGACCCAGAGGCTCAGATCTTACTCCTGCTTGGACGTGACGTCCTACAGGTCCACAAGGTGAGAGACCAACGCAATGGACCTAATAACGCGCCATATGCCCAACGCTTGGATCTTGGCTGGGTCATCGTTGGAGAAGCCTGTCTAGGCGCAGCTCACAAACCCAAGGATGCAAGTGTGTTCCGTACTCACATTCTCGAGAACGGACGTCACTCTTACTTCGCGCCCTGCACAAACCATCTCACTGTGAAAGAGAAGTTCACTGTGAACAATCAGAGGTCTCACAGTCCCCATGACTTGCAAAGCCCACGGCTCACTCATGTTCCTGCTCCATGTAGTGAAGATGACTCCTTAGGAAGTAATATCTTCCAACGTACAGAGGATGACAACAAGGTTGCTCTCTCTATCGAGGACAAGCAGTTCATCGCGCTAATGGATAGGGAGATGTTCATCGATGAAGGAAACAGCTGGGTCGCCCCACTCCCCTTCCGCACATCAAGATCACGTCTGCCTAATAACAGAGAGCAAGCTCTGGGTCGTTTTAACTCTCTTTGTCGTACCCTTGAAAGGAAGGCTGAGATGAAGCAACACTTCGTCGGCTTCATGCAACGGATCTTCGACCTAGAACATGCAGAGTTGGCTCCACCCTTGGCAGAGGGAGAAGAGTGCTGGTACCTCCCCTCATTCGGAGTGTATCACCCCCACAAACCAGGTCAAATCCGAGTCGTGTTTGACTCCAGCGCAAAACATCTTGGAGTGTCTCTCAATGATGTGTTGCTGACCGGACCCGATCTGAACAACAGTTTGCTGGGAGTTCTGATGCGCTTTAGACGCGAACAGATTGCTGTTACTGCGGACATTGAACAGATGTTCCATAGCTTCATCGTGAGGGAAGATCATAGGAACTTCCTCCGATTCTTATGGTTCAAGAACAACAACCCCATGGATGAAGTCGTCGAATACCGGATGCGTGTCCACGTATTTGGAAACAGCCCATCTCCGGCCGTAGCGACCTATGGCCTCAGGCAAGCTGCTCTACATGGAGAAGAGGAATTCGGCCATGCAGCAAAGGAGTTCATACATCGTGAATTCTATGTGGACGATGGTCTCACATCCCTGTCCTCCATATCGGAAATTGTCAGCCTACTCAAAGCAGCTCGAGGAATGCTAGCCATGTCCAACTTACGCCTCCACAAGATTGCATCAAACTGTCTTGCGGTCATGCAAGCATTTCCATCTTCTGAGTATGCAAAGGACTTGAAGGATCTCGACCTAGACAAAGAGCCTCCTCCGGTGCAGCGCAGTCTAGGCTTGAACTGGGACCTGAGCAAAGATACATTCACCTTCCGCGTCGCAAGCGATAAAAAGCCCTTTACACGCAGGGGTGTGCTTTCTACAGTGAACAGTTTGTTCGATCCACTTGGCCTAGTGGCGCCGATCTCCATTCAAGGAAAGTTAATTCTGAGAGAACTCACCCACGATACCATTGACTGGGATGAGCCCCTTCCAGCCAACAAGGAAGCAGAGTGGATTGCTTGGAGAGAGTCACTACGAGCCCTTGAACACTTTGAGACTTCTCGTTGCTACACAAGCACATCCGTCTCTAACGCCCAGCGCGTGGAGCTGCACGTCTTCTCAGACGCCTCTGTAAAAGCCATCGCCGCAGTTGCATATCTGAGGGTGTTCGATGACAGTGGCATCCACGTAGGATTTGTCATGGGAAAGGCCAAGCTGGCTCCTATGTCAGTCCATACCATCCCCCGGCTCGAGCTAGGAGCTGCCGTCCTAGCAGTTGAGATTGCAGAACTGGTGTCAAGAGAACTGGATGTCAAGCTAGACGACATAAGGTTTTACACTGACAGCAAAGTCGTATTGGGTTACATCCACAATGTTATCCGCAGGTTCTACGTGTATGTCAGTAACAGGGTAGAACGCATCAGGAGGTTCTCGAGCCCTGAACAATGGAACTACGTACCCACCAGCCTGAATCCGGCAGACATAGCTACCAGGTCTATATCTGCAGAACTGCTCTCGAGCACCACCTGGCTAACCGGACCCAAGTTCCTGCTGCAACCCACAAATGCTGTTGTCGTGGAAACCACGTATGCCCTCATGGACCCAGAGTCTGATACAGAAGTTCGTGCAAACCTCACGGCATGTACCGACACAAACCTGGGCTGTCAGCGATTTGAGAGGTTTTCAACATGGCAGTCTCTCATCAGAGCTATAGCCACTCTGATTCACGTTGCAGAGACCATCAAAGACAAGACTACAAACCAGAGTTCCACATGCAAAAGCTGGCATCAATGTTCCAAAGCTCACACACCAGACAATTTGCTAAAAGCAAAACAGAAAATCATTCGATGCGCTCAAAGTGAGGCTTATAAGACAGAGATGTCTCGTCTGAAGCAAGGGATGGACATCCCGAAGAACAGTCCACTAAGGAAGCTGGATCCTGTCCTTGATGATGACGGACTCTTGAGAATCGGGGGCCGCCTTCGTCACTCAACTCTCACAGCCGAAGAGAAGCACCCTCTCATCGTCTTTGGTCGCAGTCACATCGGCACTCTACTCATCAACTACTATCATGAGAGAGTTCAGCACCAAGGCCGGGTCTTCACAGAGGGAGCCATACGCTTGGATGGCATCTGGATGGTTGGAGCCAAAAGATGCATCTCGACACTTCTGCACAAGTGTGTAGTATGTAACAAGCTCCGAGGTAGGACAGCCGAGCAAAAGATGGCCGACCTCCCACCAGATCGGCTAAGCACAGAACCGCCTTTCACCAACGTGGGCATTGATGTGTTTGGCCCGTGGAGCATCACTACTAGACGCACCGCGGAGGAGCTGCCAACAGCAAACGATGGGCAGTGATTTTTACCTGCCTCAGCGTGCGCGCTGTTCACATAGAGCTCATTGAGGCCATGGACACATCAAGCTTCATAAATGCACTTCGGCGATTCATTGCCATCCGGGGTCCCGTGAAGCTGATCCGCTCTGACTGTGGCACGAATTTCAAGGGAGCCTGCAAAGAGCTGAAGGTACTCCTTCAAGATGACAAGGAGCCCAATGTCTCCAAGTTCCTCAGTGAAGAAGGTTGCACATGGATCTTCAATCCACCCCATTCATCCCATATGGGTGGCGTGTGGGAGAGGATGATTGGGGTCTCCAGGAGGATTCTAGATTCCATGCTCTCTCAGGTTCAAACGTCTCACCTAAACCACGAGGTACTGTCCACTCTCATGGCAGAGGTTTCTGCCATAATTAACGCCAGGCCTCTGACAACCATCTCCACAGATGCGAATGCTCCATCTCTTCTTACTCCGAACATGATCCTTACTCAGAAGGTTTGCAGTCCTCCTCCTCCAGGGTGTTTTGTCGATGCCGATCTACACCGCCAACAATGGAGAAGGGTCCAACACTTGGCCAACACCTTTTGGGAGAGGTGGAGGCGCGAGTACCTCTGTACACTACAGGAACGTTCTAAGTGGCAGAAGAGCCAACCCAACATCAAAGAAGGAGATTTAGTGCTTCTTCGTGACAGTCAGGTTGAGAGAAACCATTGGCCCATGGCTTTAGTCACAAAAGTCTTCCCTGGAAACGACGGAAAGGTCCGGAAGTTGGAGCTCAAGGTCACAAGAGGAGGGACCCCCAAGACTTTCCTCCGCCCCATTACTGAGATTGTGATGCTCTTGTCTCCTTAAGATTACATAGACTGTGTATGTGATTTTTGTCTTTAATAGTGGTATTGCATTCAATCCCAGACGGGGAGTGTTATGTTACATGCCTTTATTTGCCATGTTTTAGCGCCTTCTACAGGCTGACAAGGGAATGTAACCTTATTTTCTGTGTCTTTGATTATTAGAGGTTACCTCAGGTCAATCAAGAGTGCATTAGCTGCACCTTTAGTACTAATCAAGGGTTAGTAAACCATACCTTGTCAGTTTAGAGGGGAAAAAAGGACTGCTCTGCATTCACACCCTCTACACACATCTACACTCACACTGACTGTGTTTGGACCTCACAGAAGCTTTGTTTGTGAGTACTTGTTGGTGTTTTGTGTATGTTTAACTTTGTAAAGAGACAATTCATGCAAGTTTATTTCATCATGCTTTGTTAGAGTAAAAACATTTGCAGCTTATTGATGTCAGATAAATGAATCTGTGTATTTGCATTGCTGTCTTAGTACATTGCATTTCATGTTTGTCAGATAAGATTTTGACATGCTTCTTTTTCTGTATTTACAGTTTCACACTTTTATTCTTTATTAAACGGACATTTATGAAGAAGACGAGTGTTTGTGCTATCTGGTGATGCGTACACATACACGTACTCAGGTTCCAGAATATTTGAAAAAAAGACGGAAATCACTCCGAGACGATGGGCTATAGCCCATGGTCTCGAACGGCATACTATAGCATGCCGTTTTCCATCATTTTTGAGGATTTGAAAAAAAGACGAAAATCACTCCGAGACCATGGGCTATAGCCCATCGTCTCGGAGTCATTTTCGTCATTTTTTCAAATCCTTGTTTTTCATCATTTATGACCATGGGCTATAGCCCATATCGGACGGCATACTATAGCATGCCGTTTTTCATCATTATTTGAGGATTTGAAAAAAAGACGGAAATCACTCCGAGACGATGGGCTATAGCCCATGGTCTCGAACGGCATACTATAGCATGCCGTTTTCCATCATTTTTGAGGATTTGAAAAAAAGACGAAAATCACTCCGAGACCATGGGCTATAGCCCATCGTCTCGGAGTCATTTTCGTCATTTTTTCAAATCCTCGTTTTTCATCATTTATGACCATGGGCTATAGCCCATATCGGACCGCATACTATAGCATGCCTTTTTTCATCATTTTTGAGGATTTGAAAAAAAGACGGAAATCACTCCGAGACGATGGGCTATAGCCCATGGTCTCGAACGGCATACTATAGCATGCCGTTTTCCATCATTTTTGAGGATTTGAAAAAAAGACGAAAATCACTCCGAGACCATGGGCTATAGCCCATCGTCTCGGGGTCATTTTCGTCTTTTTTTCAAATCCTAAAAAATGATGCAAAACGGCATGCTATAGTATGCCGTCTGAGGCCATGGGCTGAACTTGAACCCACAACCTGTGGCTCACATAGACAGCAGCTTATCACAGAGTGCCACCATGCTCTCTGAGAATCTCCACAGCTTTCCATCTCTTTCCAGTTCTCTTCTGGATGTTATTCTCCAAAACATGCTGCAGAGTGAAAGTAGGAGGAACTCAGCTGGATTTGAACTCACAACCTCTGGCTCACATGGACGTCATCTTAACAAGGGTGCCACTGAGCTCTCAGTGACTTTTAGGTTGTAAGTCGTTCTTCTTGGTGTCACTTTTCAAATGGGGCCTTGGGATCATGTACAGAGCATTTGAATGAATGGTGCTGTGCATCAAAGGTGTCCTTAGTGCTTTTAAGTGTTATCGTGGATGTTAATCAGATAATACAGAGGAGAAACGGCATACTATAGCATGCCCTTTTGCATCATTTTTGAGGATTTGAAAAAAGACGAAAATCACTCCGAGACCATGGGCTATAGCCCATCGTCTCGGAGTCATTTTCGTCATTTTTTCAAATCCTCGTTTTTCATCATTTATGACCATGGGCTATAGCCCATATCGGACCGCATACTATGGCATGCCGTTTTTCATCATTTTTGAGGATTTGAAAAAAAGACGGAAATCACTCCGAGACGATGGGCTATAGCCCATGGTCTCGGACGGCATACTATAGCATGCCGTTTTGCATCATTTTTGAGGATTTGAAAAAAAGACGAAAATCACTCCGAGACCATGGGCTATAGCCCATCGTCTCGGAGTCATTTTCGTCATTTTTTCAAATCCTCGTTTTTCATCATTTATGACCATGGGCTATAGCCCATATCGGACGGCATACTATAGCATGCCGTTTTTCATCATTTTTGAGGATTTGAAAAAAAGACGGAAATCACTCCGAGACGATGGGCTATAGCCCATGGTCTCGAACGGCATACTATAGCATGCCGTTTACCATCATTTTTGAGGATTTGAAAAAAAGACGAAAATCACTCCGAGACCATGGGCTATAGCCCATCGTCTCGGAGTCATTTTCGTCATTTTTTCAAATCCTCTTTTTTCATCATTTATGACCATGGGCTATAGCCCATATCGGACCGCATACTATAGCATGCCTTTTTTCATCATTTTTGAGGATTTGAAAAAAAGACGGAAATCACTCCGAGACGATGGGCTATAGCCCATGGTCTCGGACGGCATACTATAGCATGCCGTTTTGCATAATTTTTGAGGATTTGAAAAAAAGACGAAAATCACTCCGAGACCATGGGCTATAGCCCATCGTCTCGGAGTCATTTTCGTCATTTTTTCAAATCCTCGTTTTTCATCATTTATGACCATGGGCTATAGCCCATATCGGACGGCATACTATAGCATGCCGTTTTTCATCATTTTTGAGGATTTGAAAAAAAGACGGAAATCACTCCGAGACGATGGGCTATAGCCCATGGTCTCGAACGGCATACTATAGCATGCCGTTTTCCATCATTTTTGAGGATTTGAAAAAAAGACGAAAATCACTCCGAGACCATGGGCTATAGCCCATCGTCTCGGAGTCATTTTCGTCATTTTTTCAAATCCTCGTTTTTCATCATTTATGACCATGGGCTATAGCCCATATCGGACGGCATACTATAGCATGCCGTTTTTCATCATTTTTGAGGATTTGAAAAAAAGACGGAAATCACTCCGAGACGATGGGCTATAGCCCATGGTCTCGAACGGCATACTATAGCATGCCGTTTTCCATCATTTTTGAGGATTTGAAAAAAAGACGAAAATCACTCCGAGACCATGGGCTATAGCCCATCGTCTCGGAGTCATTTTCGTCATTTTTTCAAATCCTCGTTTTTCATCATTTATGACCATGGGCTATAGCCCATATCGGACCGCATACTATGGCATGCCGTTTTTCATCATTTTTGAGGATTTGAAAAAAAGACGGAAATCACTCCGAGACGATGGGCTATAGCCCATGGTCTCGGACGGCATACTATAGCATGCCGTTTTGCATCATTTTTGAGGATTTGAAAAAAAGACGAAAATCACTCCGAGACCATGGGCTATAGCCCATCGTCTCGGAGTCATTTTCGTCATTTTTTCAAATCCTCGTTTTTCATCATTTATGACCATGGGCTATAGCCCATATCGGACGGCATACTATAGCATGCCGTTTTTCATCATTTTTGAGGATTTGAAAAAAAGACGGAAATCACTCCGAGACGATGGGCTATAGCCCATGGTCTCGAACGGCATACTATAGCATGCCGTTTACCATCATTTTTGAGGATTTGAAAAAAAGACGAAAATCACTCCGAGACCATGGGCTATAGCCCATCGTCTCGGAGTCATTTTCGTCATTTTTTCAAATCCTCGTTTTTCATCATTTATGACCATGGGCTATAGCCCATATCGGACGGCATACTATAGCATGCCGTTTTTCATCATTTTTGAGGATTTGAAAAAAAGACGGAAATCACTCCGAGACGATGGGCTATAGCCCATGGTCTCGAACGGCATACTATAGCATGCCGTTTTCCATCATTTTTGAGGATTTGAAAAAAAGACGAAAATCACTCCGAGACCATGGGCTATAGCCCATCGTCTCGGAGTCATTTTCGTCATTTTTTCAAATCCTCGTTTTTCATCATTTATGACCATGGGCTATAGCCCATATCGGACGGCATACTATAGCATGCCGTTTTTCATCATTTTTGAGGATTTGAAAAAAAGACGGAAATCACTCCGAGACGATGGGCTATAGCCCATGGTCTCGAACGGCATACTATAGCATGCCGTTTTCCATCATTTTTGAGGATTTGAAAAAAAGACGAAAATCACTCCGAGACCATGGGCTATAGCCCATCGTCTCGGAGTCATTTTCGTCATTTTTTCAAATCCTCGTTTTTCATCATTTATGACCATGGGCTATAGCCCATATCGGACGGCATACTATAGCATGCCGTTTTTCATCATTTTTGAGGATTTGAAAAAAAGACGGAAATCACTCCGAGACGATGGGCTATAGCCCATGGTCTCGAACGGCATACTATAGCATGCCGTTTTCCATCATTTTTGAGGATTTGAAAAAAAGACGAAAATCACTCCGAGACCATGGGCTATAGCCCATCGTCTCGGAGTCATTTTCGTCATTTTTTCAAATCCTCGTTTTTCATCATTTATGACCATGGGCTATAGCCCATATCGGACGGCATACTATAGCATGCCGTTTTTCATCATTATTTGAGGATTTGAAAAAAAGACGGAAATCACTCCGAGACGATGGGCTATAGCCCATGGTCTCGAACGGCATACTATAGCATGCCGTTTTCCATCATTTTTGAGGATTTGAAAAAAAGACGAAAATCACTCCGAGACCATGGGCTATAGCCCATCGTCTCGGAGTCATTTTCGTCATTTTTTCAAATCCTCGTTTTTCATCATTTATGACCATGGGCTATAGCCCATATCGGACGGCATACTATAGCATGCCGTTTTTCATCATTATTTGAGGATTTGAAAAAAAGACGGAAATCACTCCGAGACGATGGGCTATAGCCCATGGTCTCGAACGGCATACTATAGCATGCCGTTTTCCATCATTTTTGAGGATTTGAAAAAAAGACGAAAATCACTCCGAGACCATGGGCTATAGCCCATCGTCTCGGAGTCATTTTCGTCATTTTTTCAAATCCTCGTTTTTCATCATTTATGACCATGGGCTATAGCCCATATCGGACGGCATACTATAGCATGCCGTTTTTCATCATTTTTGAGGATTTGAAAAAAAGACGGAAATCACTCCGAGACGATGGGCTATAGCCCATGGTCTCGAACGGCATACTATAGCATGCCGTTTTCCATCATTTTTGAGGATTTGAAAAAAAGACGAAAATCACTCCGAGACCATGGGCTATAGCCCATCGTCTCGGAGTCATTTTCGTCATTTTTTCAAATCCTCGTTTTTCATCATTTATGACCATGGGCTATAGCCCATATCGGACGGCATACTATAGCATGCCGTTTTTCATCATTATTTGAGGATTTGAAAAAAAGACGGAAATCACTCCGAGACGATGGGCTATAGCCCATGGTCTCGAACGGCATACTATAGCATGCCGTTTTCCATCATTTTTGAGGATTTGAAAAAAAGACGAAAATCACTCCGCGACCATGGGCTATAGCCCATCGTCTCGGAGTCATTTTCGTCATTTTTTCAAATCCTCGTTTTTCATCATTTATGACCATGGGCTATAGCCCATATCGGACGGCATACTATAGCATGCCGTTTTTCATCATTATTTGAGGATTTGAAAAAAAGACGGAAATCACTCCGAGACGATGGGCTATAGCCCATGGTCTCGAACGGCATACTATAGCATGCCGTTTTCCATCATTTTTGAGGATTTGAAAAAAAGACGAAAATCACTCCGAGACCATGGGCTATAGCCCATCGTCTCGGAGTCATTTTCGTCATTTTTTCAAATCCTCGTTTTTCATCATTTATGACCATGGGCTATAGCCCATATCGGACGGCATACTATAGCATGCCGTTTTTCATCATTTTTGAGGATTTGAAAAAAAGACGGAAATCACTCCGAGACGATGGGCTATAGCCCATGGTCTCGAACGGCATACTATAGCATGCCGTTTTCCATCATTTTTGAGGATTTGAAAAAAAGACGAAAATCACTCCGAGACCATGGGCTATAGCCCATCGTCTCGGAGTCATTTTCGTCATTTTTTCAAATCCTCGTTTTTCATCATTTATGACCATGGGCTATAGCCCATATCGGACGGCATACTATAGCATGCCGTTTTTCATCATTATTTGAGGATTTGAAAAAAAGACGGAAATCACTCCGAGACGATGGGCTATAGCCCATGGTCTCGAACGGCATACTATAGCATGCCGTTTTCCATCATTTTTGAGGATTTGAAAAAAAGACGGAAATCACTCAGACGATGGGCTATAGCCCATGGTCTCGGACGGCATACTATAGCATGCCGTTTTGCATCATTTTTGAGGATTTGAAAAAAAGACGAAAATCACTCCGAGACCATGGGCTATAGCCCATCGTCTCGGAGTCATTTTCGTCATTTTTTCAAATCCTCGTTTTTCATCATTTATGACCATGGGCTATAGCCCATATCGGACGGCATACTATAGCATGCCGTTTTTCATCATTTTTGAGGATTTGAAAAAAAGACGGAAATCACTCCGAGACGATGGGCTATAGCCCATGGTCTCGAACGGCATACTATAGCATGCCGTTTTCCATCATTTTTGAGGATTTGAAAAAAAGACGAAAATCACTCCGAGACCATGGGCTATAGCCCATCGTCTCGGAGTCATTTTCGTCATTTTTTCAAATCCTTGTTTTTCATCATTTATGACCATGGGCTATAGCCCATATCGGACGGCATACTATAGCATGCCGTTTTTCATCATTATTTGAGGATTTGAAAAAAAGACGGAAATCACTCCGAGACGATGGGCTATAGCCCATGGTCTCGAACGGCATACTATAGCATGCCGTTTTCCATCATTTTTGAGGATTTGAAAAAAAGACGAAAATCACTCCGAGACCATGGGCTATAGCCCATCGTCTCGGAGTCATTTTCGTCATTTTTTCAAATCCTCGTTTTTCATCATTTATGACCATGGGCTATAGCCCATATCGGACCGCATACTATAGCATGCCTTTTTTCATCATTTTTGAGGATTTGAAAAAAAGACGGAAATCACTCCGAGACGATGGGCTATAGCCCATGGTCTCGAACGGCATACTATAGCATGCCGTTTTCCATCATTTTTGAGGATTTGAAAAAAAGACGAAAATCACTCCGAGACCATGGGCTATAGCCCATCGTCTCGGGGTCATTTTCGTCTTTTTTTCAAATCCTAAAAAATGATGCAAAACGGCATGCTATAGTATGCCGTCTGAGGCCATGGGCTGAACTTGAACCCACAACCTGTGGCTCACATAGACAGCAGCTTATCACAGAGTGCCACCATGCTCTCTGAGAATCTCCACAGCTTTCCATCTCTTTCCAGTTCTCTTCTGGATGTTATTCTCCAAAACATGCTGCAGAGTGAAAGTAGGAGGAACTCAGCTGGATTTGAACTCACAACCTCTGGCTCACATGGACGTCATCTTAACAAGGGTGCCACTGAGCTCTCAGTGACTTTTAGGTTGTAAGTCGTTCTTCTTGGTGTCACTTTTCAAATGGGGCCTTGGGATCATGTACAGAGCATTTGAATGAATGGTGCTGTGCATCAAAGGTGTCCTTAGTGCTTTTAAGTGTTATCGTGGATGTTAATCAGATAATACAGAGGAGAAACGGCATACTATAGCATGCCCTTTTGCATCATTTTTGAGGATTTGAAAAAAGACGAAAATCACTCCGAGACCATGGGCTATAGCCCATCGTCTCGGAGTCATTTTC
Organism: Electrona antarctica; assembly: GCF_951216825.1. Classification (NCBI taxonomy): domain Eukaryota; kingdom Metazoa; phylum Chordata; class Actinopteri; order Myctophiformes; family Myctophidae; genus Electrona; species Electrona antarctica. The sequence continues at coordinate 13,508,695 of NC_136789.1, forward strand.
GTCATTTTTTCAAATCCTCGTTTTTCATCATTTATGACCATGGGCTATAGCCCATATCGGACCGCATACTATGGCATGCCGTTTTTCATCATTTTTGAGGATTTGAAAAAAAGACGGAAATCACTCCGAGACGATGGGCTATAGCCCATGGTCTCGGACGGCATACTATAGCATGCCGTTTTGCATCATTTTTGAGGATTTGAAAAAAAGACGAAAATCACTCCGAGACCATGGGCTATAGCCCATCGTCTCGGAGTCATTTTCGTCATTTTTTCAAATCCTCGTTTTTCATCATTTATGACCATGGGCTATAGCCCATATCGGACGGCATACTATAGCATGCCGTTTTTCATCATTTTTGAGGATTTGAAAAAAAGACGGAAATCACTCCGAGACGATGGGCTATAGCCCATGGTCTCGAACGGCATACTATAGCATGCCGTTTACCATCATTTTTGAGGATTTGAAAAAAAGACGAAAATCACTCCGAGACCATGGGCTATAGCCCATCGTCTCGGAGTCATTTTCGTCATTTTTTCAAATCCTCTTTTTTCATCATTTATGACCATGGGCTATAGCCCATATCGGACCGCATACTATAGCATGCCTTTTTTCATCATTTTTGAGGATTTGAAAAAAAGACGGAAATCACTCCGAGACGATGGGCTATAGCCCATGGTCTCGGACGGCATACTATAGCATGCCGTTTTGCATAATTTTTGAGGATTTGAAAAAAAGACGAAAATCACTCCGAGACCATGGGCTATAGCCCATCGTCTCGGAGTAATTTTCGTCATTTTTTCAAATCCTCGTTTTTCATCATTTATGACCATGGGCTATAGCCCATATCGGACGGCATACTATAGCATGCCGTTTTTCATCATTTTTGAGGATTTGAAAAAAAGACGGAAATCACTCCGAGACGATGGGCTATAGCCCATGGTCTCGAACGGCATACTATAGCATGCCGTTTTCCATCATTTTTGAGGATTTGAAAAAAAGACGAAAATCACTCCGAGACCATGGGCTATAGCCCATCGTCTCGGAGTCATTTTCGTCATTTTTTCAAATCCTCGTTTTTCATCATTTATGACCATGGGCTATAGCCCATATCGGACGGCATACTATAGCATGCCGTTTTTCATCATTTTTGAGGATTTGAAAAAAAGACGGAAATCACTCCGAGACGATGGGCTATAGCCCATGGTCTCGAACGGCATACTATAGCATGCCGTTTTCCATCATTTTTGAGGATTTGAAAAAAAGACGAAAATCACTCCGAGACCATGGGCTATAGCCCATCGTCTCGGAGTCATTTTCGTCATTTTTTCAAATCCTCGTTTTTCATCATTTATGACCATGGGCTATAGCCCATATCGGACCGCATACTATGGCATGCCGTTTTTCATCATTTTTGAGGATTTGAAAAAAAGACGGAAATCACTCCGAGACGATGGGCTATAGCCCATGGTCTCGGACGGCATACTATAGCATGCCGTTTTGCATCATTTTTGAGGATTTGAAAAAAAGACGAAAATCACTCCGAGACCATGGGCTATAGCCCATCGTCTCGGAGTCATTTTCGTCATTTTTTCAAATCCTCGTTTTTCATCATTTATGACCATGGGCTATAGCCCATATCGGACGGCATACTATAGCATGCCGTTTTTCATCATTTTTGAGGATTTGAAAAAAAGACGGAAATCACTCCGAGACGATGGGCTATAGCCCATGGTCTCGAACGGCATACTATAGCATGCCGTTTTCCATCATTTTTGAGGATTTGAAAAAAAGACGAAAATCACTCCGAGACCATGGGCTATAGCCCATCGTCTCGGAGTCATTTTCGTCATTTTTTCAAATCCTCGTTTTTCATCATTTATGACCATGGGCTATAGCCCATATCGGACGGCATACTATAGCATGCCGTTTTTCATCATTATTTGAGGATTTGAAAAAAAGACGGAAATCACTCCGAGACGATGGGCTATAGCCCATGGTCTCGAACGGCATACTATAGCATGCCGTTTTCCATCATTTTTGAGGATTTGAAAAAAAGACGAAAATCACTCCGAGACCATGGGCTATAGCCCATCGTCTCGGAGTCATTTTCGTCATTTTTTCAAATCCTCGTTTTTCATCATTTATGACCATGGGCTATAGCCCATATCGGACCGCATACTATAGCATGCCTTTTTTCATCATTTTTGAGGATTTGAAAAAAAGACGGAAATCACTCCGAGACGATGGGCTATAGCCCATGGTCTCGAACGGCATACTATAGCATGCCGTTTTCCATCATTTTTGAGGATTTGAAAAAAAGACGAAAATCACTCCGAGACCATGGGCTATAGCCCATCGTCTCGGAGTCGTTTTCGTCATTTTTTCAAATCCTCGTTTTTCATAATTTATGACCATGGGCTATAGCCCATATCGGACGGCATACTATAGCATGCCGTTTTTCATCATTTTTGAGGATTTTTAAAAAAGACAAAAATCACTCCGAGACCATGGGCTATAGCCCATCGTCTCGGGGTCATTTTCGTCTTTTTTTCAAATCCTAAAAAATGATGCAAAACGGCATGCTATAGTATGCCGTCTGAGGCCATGGGCTGAACTTGAACCCACAACCTGTGGCTCACATAGACAGCAGCTTATCACAGAGTGCCACCATGCTCTCTGAGAATCTCCACAGCTTTCCATCTCTTTCCAGTTCTCTTCTGGATGTTATTCTCCAAAACATGCTGCAGAGTGAAAGTAGGAGGAACTCAGCTGGATTTGAACTCACAACCTCTGGCTCACATGGACGTCATCTTAACAAGGGTGCCACTGAGCTCTCAGTGACTTTTAGGTTGTAAGTCGTTCTTCTTGGTGTCACTTTTCAAATGGGGCCTTGGGATCATGTACAGAGCATTTGAATGAATGGTGCTGTGCATCAAAGGTGTCCTTAGTGCTTTTAAGTGTTATCGTGGATGTTAATCAGATAATACAGAGGAGAAACGGCATACTATAGCATGCCCTTTTGCATCATTTTTGAGGATTTGAAAAAAGACGAAAATCACTCCGAGACCATGGGCTATAGCCCATCGTCTCGGAGTCATTTTCGTCATTTTTTCAAATCCTCGTTTTTCATCATTTATGACCATGGGCTATAGCCCATATCGGACCGCATACTATGGCATGCCGTTTTTCATCATTTTTGAGGATTTGAAAAAAAGACGGAAATCACTCCGAGACGATGGGCTATAGCCCATGGTCTCGGACGGCATACTATAGCATGCCGTTTTGCATCATTTTTGAGGATTTGAAAAAAAGACGAAAATCACTCCGAGACCATGGGCTATAGCCCATCGTCTCGGAGTCATTTTCGTCATTTTTTCAAATCCTCGTTTTTCATCATTTATGACCATGGGCTATAGCCCATATCGGACGGCATACTATAGCATGCCGTTTTTCATCATTTTTGAGGATTTGAAAAAAAGACGGAAATCACTCCGAGACGATGGGCTATAGCCCATGGTCTCGAACGGCATACTATAGCATGCCGTTTACCATCATTTTTGAGGATTTGAAAAAAAGACGAAAATCACTCCGAGACCATGGGCTATAGCCCATCGTCTCGGAGTCATTTTCGTCATTTTTTCAAATCCTCTTTTTTCATCATTTATGACCATGGGCTATAGCCCATATCGGACCGCATACTATAGCATGCCTTTTTTCATCATTTTTGAGGATTTGAAAAAAAGACGGAAATCACTCCGAGACGATGGGCTATAGCCCATGGTCTCGGACGGCATACTATAGCATGCCGTTTTGCATAATTTTTGAGGATTTGAAAAAAAGACGAAAATCACTCCGAGACCATGGGCTATAGCCCATCGTCTCGGAGTAATTTTCGTCATTTTTTCAAATCCTCGTTTTTCATCATTTATGACCATGGGCTATAGCCCATATCGGACGGCATACTATAGCATGCCGTTTTTCATCATTTTTGAGGATTTGAAAAAAAGACGGAAATCACTCCGAGACGATGGGCTATAGCCCATGGTCTCGAACGGCATACTATAGCATGCCGTTTTCCATCATTTTTGAGGATTTGAAAAAAGACGAAAATCACTCCGAGACCATGGGCTATAGCCCATCGTCTCGGAGTCATTTTCGTCATTTTTTCAAATCCTCGTTTTTCATCATTTATGACCATGGGCTATAGCCCATATCGGACCGCATACTATGGCATGCCGTTTTTCATCATTTTTGAGGATTTGAAAAAAAGACGGAAATCACTCCGAGACGATGGGCTATAGCCCATGGTCTCGGACGGCATACTATAGCATGCCGTTTTGCATCATTTTTGAGGATTTGAAAAAAAGACGAAAATCACTCCGAGACCATGGGCTATAGCCCATCGTCTCGGAGTCATTTTCGTCATTTTTTCAAATCCTCGTTTTTCATCATTTATGACCATGGGCTATAGCCCATATCGGACGGCATACTATAGCATGCCGTTTTTCATCATTTTTGAGGATTTGAAAAAAAGACGGAAATCACTCCGAGACGATGGGCTATAGCCCATGGTCTCGAACGGCATACTATAGCATGCCGTTTACCATCATTTTTGAGGATTTGAAAAAAAGACGAAAATCACTCCGAGACCATGGGCTATAGCCCATCGTCTCGGAGTCATTTTCGTCATTTTTTCAAATCCTCTTTTTTCATCATTTATGACCATGGGCTATAGCCCATATCGGACCGCATACTATAGCATGCCTTTTTTCATCATTTTTGAGGATTTGAAAAAAAGACGGAAATCACTCCGAGACGATGGGCTATAGCCCATGGTCTCGGACGGCATACTATAGCATGCCGTTTTGCATAATTTTTGAGGATTTGAAAAAAAGACGAAAATCACTCCGAGACCATGGGCTATAGCCCATCGTCTCGGAGTAATTTTCGTCATTTTTTCAAATCCTCGTTTTTCATCATTTATGACCATGGGCTATAGCCCATATCGGACGGCATACTATAGCATGCCGTTTTTCATCATTTTTGAGGATTTGAAAAAAAGACGGAAATCACTCCGAGACGATGGGCTATAGCCCATGGTCTCGAACGGCATACTATAGCATGCCGTTTTCCATCATTTTTGAGGATTTGAAAAAAAGACGAAAATCACTCCGAGACCATGGGCTATAGCCCATCGTCTCGGAGTCATTTTCGTCATTTTTTCAAATCCTCGTTTTTCATCATTTATGACCATGGGCTATAGCCCATATCGGACCGCATACTATGGCATGCCGTTTTTCATCATTTTTGAGGATTTGAAAAAAAGACGGAAATCACTCCGAGACGATGGGCTATAGCCCATGGTCTCGGACGGCATACTATAGCATGCCGTTTTGCATCATTTTTGAGGATTTGAAAAAAATACGAAAATCACTCCGAGACCATGGGCTATAGCCCATCGTCTCGGAGTCATTTTCGTCATTTTTTCAAATCCTCGTTTTTCATCATTTATGACCATGGGCTATAGCCCATATCGGACGGCATACTATAGCATGCCGTTTTTCATCATTTTTGAGGATTTGAAAAAAAGACGGAAATCACTCCGAGACGATGGGCTATAGCCCATGGTCTCGAACGGCATACTATAGCATGCCGTTTACCATCATTTTTGAGGATTTGAAAAAAAGACGAAAATCACTCCGAGACCATGGGCTATAGCCCATCGTCTCGGAGTCATTTTCGTCATTTTTTCAAATCCTCTTTTTTCATCATTTATGACCATGGGCTATAGCCCATATCGGACCGCATACTATAGCATGCCTTTTTTCATCATTTTTGAGGATTTGAAAAAAAGACGGAAATCACTCCGAGACGATGGGCTATAGCCCATGGTCTCGGACGGCATACTATAGCATGCCGTTTTGCATATTTTTTGAGGATTTGAAAAAAAGACGAAAATCACTCCGAGACCATGGGCTATAGCCCATCGTCTCGGAGTCATTTTCGTCATTTTTTCAAATCCTCGTTTTTCATCATTTATGACCATGGGCTATAGCCCATATCGGACGGCATACTATAGCATGCCGTTTTTCATCATTTTTGAGGATTTGAAAAAAAGACGGAAAACACTCCGAGACGATGGGCTATAGCCCATGGTCTCGAACGGCATACTATAGCATGCCGTTTTCCATCATTTTTGAGGATTTGAAAAAAAGACGAAAATCACTCCGAGACCATGGGCTATAGCCCATCGTCTCGGAGTCATTTTCGTCATTTTTTCAAATCCTCGTTTTTCATCATTTATGACCATGGGCTATAGCCCATATCGGACGGCATACTATAGCATGCCGTTTTTCATCATTTTTGAGGATTTGAAAAAAAGACGGAAATCACTCCGAGACGATGGGCTATAGCCCATGGTCTCGAACGGCATACTATAGCATGCCGTTTTCCATCATTTTTGAGGATTTGAAAAAAAGACGAAAATCACTCCGAGACCATGGGCTATAGCCCATCGTCTCGGAGTCATTTTCGTCATTTTTTCAAATCCTCGTTTTTCATCATTTATGACCATGGGCTATAGCCCATATCGGACGGCATACTATAGCATGCCGTTTTTCATCATTATTTGAGGATTTGAAAAAAAGACGGAAATCACTCCGAGACGATGGGCTATAGCCCATGGTCTCGAACGGCATACTATAGCATGCCGTTTTCCATCATTTTTGAGGATTTGAAAAAAAGACGGAAATCACTCAGACGATGGGCTATAGCCCATGGTCTCGGACGGCATACTATAGCATGCCGTTTTGCATCATTTTTGAGGATTTGAAAAAAAGACGAAAATCACTCCGAGACCATGGGCTATAGCCCATCGTCTCGGAGTCATTTTCAACATTTTTTCAAATCCTCGTTTTTCATCATTTATGACCATGGGCTATAGCCCATATCGGACGGCATACTATAGCATGCCGTTTTTCATCATTTTTGAGGATTTGAAAAAAAGACGGAAATCACTCCGAGACGATGGGCTATAGCCCATGGTCTCGAACGGCATACTATAGCATGCCGTTTTCCATCATTTTTGAGGATTTGAAAAAAAGACGAAAATCACTCCGAGACCATGGGCTATAGCCCATCGTCTCGGAGTCATTTTCGTCATTTTTTCAAATCCTCGTTTTTCATCATTTATGACCATGGGCTATAGCCCATATCGGACGGCATACTATAGCATGCCGTTTTTCATCATTTTTGAGGATTTGAAAAAAAGACGGAAATCACTCCGAGACGATGGGCTATAGCCCATGGTCTCGAACGGCATACTATAGCATGCCGTTTTCCATCATTTTTGAGGATTTGAAAAAAAGACGAAAATCACTCCGAGACCATGGGCTATAGCCCATCGTCTCGGAGTCATTTTCGTCATTTTTTCAAATCCTCGTTTTTCATCATTTATGACCATGGGCTATAGCCCATATCGGACGGCATACTATAGCATGCCGTTTTTCATCATTATTTGAGGATTTGAAAAAAAGACGGAAATCACTCCGAGACGATGGGCTATAGCCCATGGTCTCGAACGGCATACTATAGCATGCCGTTTTCCATCATTTTTGAGGATTTGAAAAAAAGACGAAAATCACTCCGAGACCATGGGCTATAGCCCATCGTCTCGGAGTCATTTTCGTCATTTTTTCAAATCCTCGTTTTTCATCATTTATGACCATGGGCTATAGCCCATATCGGACGGCATACTATAGCATGCCGTTTTTCATCATTTTTGAGGATTTGAAAAAAAGACGGAAATCACTCCGAGACGATGGGCTATAGCCCATGGTCTCGAACGGCATACTATAGCATGCCGTTTTCCATCATTTTTGAGGATTTGAAAAAAAGACGAAAATCACTCCGAGACCATGGGCTATAGCCCATCGTCTCGGAGTCATTTTCGTCATTTTTTCAAATCCTCGTTTTTCATCATTTATGACCATGGGCTATAGCCCATATCGGACGGCATACTATAGCATGCCGTTTTTCATCATTATTTGAGGATTTGAAAAAAAGACGGAAATCACTCCGAGACGATGGGCTATAGCCCATGGTCTCGAACGGCATACTATAGCATGCCGTTTTCCATCATTTTTGAGGATTTGAAAAAAAGACGGAAATCACTCAGACGATGGGCTATAGCCCATGGTCTCGGACGGCATACTATAGCATGCCGTTTTGCATCATTTTTGAGGATTTGAAAAAAAGACGAAAATCACTCCGAGACCATGGGCTATAGCCCATCGTCTCGGAGTCATTTTCGTCATTTTTTCAAATCCTCGTTTTTCATCATTTATGACCATGGGCTATAGCCCATATCGGACGGCATACTATAGCATGCCGTTTTTCATCATTTTTGAGGATTTGAAAAAAAGACGGAAATCACTCCGAGACGATGGGCTATAGCCCATGGTCTCGAACGGCATACTATAGCATGCCGTTTTCCATCATTTTTGAGGATTTGAAAAAAAGACGAAAATCACTCCGAGACCATGGGCTATAGCCCATCGTCTCGGAGTCATTTTCGTAATTTTTTCAAATCCTCGTTTTTCATCATTTATGACCATGGGCTATAGCCCATATCGGACGGCATACTATAGCATGCCGTTTTTCATCATTTTTGAGGATTTGAAAAAAAGACGGAAATCACTCCGAGACGATGGGCTATAGCCCATGGTCTCGAACGGCATACTATAGCATGCCGTTTTCCATCATTTTTGAGGATTTGAAAAAAAGACGAAAATCACTCCGAGACCATGGGCTATAGCCCATCGTCTCGGAGTCATTTTCGTCATTTTTTCAAATCCTCGTTTTTCATCATTTATGACCATGGGCTATAGCCCATATCGGACGGCATACTATAGCATGCCGTTTTTCATCATTATTTGAGGATTTGAAAAAAAGACGGAAATCACTCCGAGACGATGGGCTATAGCCCATGGTCTCGAACGGCATACTATAGCATGCCGTTTTCCATCATTTTTGAGGATTTGAAAAAAAGACGAAAATCACTCCGAGACCATGGGCTATAGCCCATCGTCTCGGAGTCATTTTCGTCATTTTTTCAAATCCTCGTTTTTCATCATTTATGACCATGGGCTATAGCCCATATCGGACGGCATACTATAGCATGCCGTTTTTCATCATTTTTGAGGATTTGAAAAAAAGACGGAAATCACTCCGAGACCATGGGCTATAGCCCATCGTCTCGGAGTCATTTTCGTCATTTTTTCAAATCCTCGTTTTTCATCATTTATGACCATGGGCTATAGCCCATATCGGACGGCATACTATAGCATGCCGTTTTTCATCATTATTTGAGGATTTGAAAAAAAGACGGAAATCACTCCGAGACGATGGGCTATAGCCCATGGTCTCGAACGGCATACTATAGCATGCCGTTTTCCATCATTTTTGAGGATTTGAAAAAAAGACGGAAATCACTCAGACGATGGGCTATAGCCCATGGTCTCGGACGGCATACTATAGCATGCCGTTTTGCATCATTTTTGAGGATTTGAAAAAAAGACGAAAATCACTCCGAGACCATGGGCTATAGCCCATCGTCTCGGAGTCATTTTCGTCATTTTTTCAAATCCTCGTTTTTCATCATTTATGACCATGGGCTATAGCCCATATCGGACGGCATACTATAGCATGCCGTTTTTCATCATTTTTGAGGATTTGAAAAAAAGACGGAAATCACTCCGAGACGATGGGCTATAGCCCATGGTCTCGAACGGCATACTATAGCATGCCGTTTTCCATCATTTTTGAGGATTTGAAAAAAAGACGAAAATCACTCCGAGACCATGGGCTATAGCCCATCGTCTCGGAGTCATTTTCGTCATTTTTTCAAATCCTCGTTTTTCATCATTTATGACCATGGGCTATAGCCCATATCGGACGGCCTACTATAGCATGCCGTTTTTCATCATTTTTGAGGATTTGAAAAAAAGACGGAAATCACTCCGAGACGATAGGCTATAGCCCATGGTCTCGAACGGCATACTATAGCATGCCGTTTTCCATCATTTTTGAGGATTTGAAAAAAAGACGAAAATCACTCCGAGACCATGGGCTATAGCCCATCGTCTCAGAGTCATTTTCGTCATTTTTTCAAATCCTCGTTTTTCATCATTTATGACCATGGGCTATAGCCCATATCGGACGGCATACTATAGCATGCCGTTTTTCATCATTTTTGAGGATTTGAAAAAAAGACGGAAATCACTCCGAGACGATGGGCTATAGCCCATGGTCTCGAACGGCATACTATAGCATGCCGTTTTCCATCATTTTTGAGGATTTGAAAAAAAGACGAAAATCACTCCGAGACCATGGGCTATAGCCCATCGTCTCGGAGTAATTTTCGTCATTTTTTCAAATCCTCGTTTTTCATCATTTATGACCATGGGCTATAGCCCATATCGGACGGCATACTATAGCATGCCGTTTTTCATCATTATTTGAGGATTTGAAAAAAAGACGGAAATCACTCCGAGACGATGGGCTATAGCCCATGGTCTCGAACGGCATACTATAGCATGCCGTTTTCGATCATTTTTGAGGATTTGAAAAAAAGACGGAAATCACTCAGACGATGGGCTATAGCCCATGGTCTCGGACGGCATACTATAGCATGCCGTTTTGCATCATTTTTGAGGATTTGAAAAAAAGACGAAAATCACTCCGAGACCATGGGCTATAGCCCATCGTCTCGGAGTCATTTTCGTCATTTTTTCAAATCCTCGTTTTTCATCATTTATGACCATGGGCTATAGCCCATATCGGACGGCATACTATAGCATGCCGTTTTTCATCATTTTTGAGGATTTGAAAAAAAGACGGAAATCACTCCGAGACGATGGGCTATAGCCCATGGTCTCGAACGGCATACTATAGCATGCCGTTTTCCATCATTTTTGAGGATTTGAAAAAAAGACGAAAATCACTCCGAGACCATGGGCTATAGCCCATCGTCTCGGAGTCATTTTCGTCATTTATTCAAATCCTCGTTTTTCATCATTTATGACCATGGGCTATAGCCCATATCGGACGGCATACTATAGCATGCCGTTTTTCATCATTTTTGAGGATTTGAAAAAAAGACGGAAATCACTCCGAGACGATGGGCTATAGCCCATGGTCTCGAACGGCATACTATAGCATGCCGTTTTCCATCATTTTTGAGGATTTGAAAAAAAGACGAAAATCACTCCGAGACCATGGGCTATAGCCCATCGTCTCGGAGTCGTTTTCGTCATTTTTTCAAATCCTCGTTTTTCATAATTTATGACCATGGGCTATAGCCCATATCGGACGGCATACTATAGCATGCCGTTTTTCATCATTTTTGAGGATTTTAAAAAAAGACAAAAATAACTCCGAGACCATGGGCTATAGCCCATCGTCTCGGGGTCATTTTCGTCTTTTTTTCAAATCCTAAAAAATGATGCAAAACGGCATGCTATAGTATGCCGTCTGAGGCCATGGGCTGAACTTGAACCCACAACCTGTGGCTCACATAGACAGCAGCTTATCACAGAGTGCCACCATGCTCTCTGAGAATCTCCACAGCTTTCCATCTCTTTCCAGTTCTCTTCTGGATGTTATTCTCCAAAACATGCTGCAGAGTGAAAGTAGGAGGAACTCAGCTGGATTTGAACTCACAACCTCTGGCTCACATGGACGTCATCTTAACAAGGGTGCCACTGAGCTCTCAGTGACTTTTAGGTTGTAAGTCGTTCTTCTTGGTGTCACTTTTCAAATGGGGCCTTGGGATCATGTACAGAGCATTTGAATGAATGGTGCTGTGCATCAAAGGTGTCCTTAGTGCTTTTAAGTGTTATCGTGGATGTTAATCAGATAATACAGAGGAGAAACGGCATACTATAGCATGCCCTTTTGCATCATTTTTGAGGATTTGAAAAAAGACGAAAATCACTCCGAGACCATGGGCTATAGCCCATCGTCTCGGAGTCATTTTCGTCATTTTTTCAAATCCTCGTTTTTCATCATTTATGACCATGGGCTATAGCCCATATCGGACCGCATACTATGGCATGCCGTTTTTCATCATTTTTGAGGATTTGAAAAAAAGACGGAAATCACTCCGAGACGATGGGCTATAGCCCATGGTCTCGAACGGCATACTATAGCATGCCGTTTACCATCATTTTTGAGGATTTGAAAAAAAGACGAAAATCACTCCGAGACCATGGGCTATAGCCCATCGTCTCGGAGTCATTTTCGTCATTTTTTCAAATCCTCTTTTTTCATCATTTATGACCATGGGCTATAGCCCATATCGGACCGCATACTATAGCATGCCTTTTTTCATCATTTTTGAGGATTTGAAAAAAAGACGGAAATCACTCCGAGACGATGGGCTATAGCTCATGGTCTCGGTCTCGGACGGCATACTATAGCATGCCGTTTTGCATAATTTTTGAGGATTTGAAAAAAAGACGAAAATCACTCCGAGACCATGGGCTATAGCCCATCGTCTCGGAGTCATTTTCGTAATTTTTTCAAATCCTCGTTTTTCATCATTTATGACCATGGGCTATAGCCCATATCGGACGGCATACTATAGCATGCCGTTTTTCATCATTTTTGAGGATTTGAAAAAAAGACGGAAATCACTCCGAGACGATGGGCTATAGCCCATGGTCTCGAACGGCATACTATAGCATGCCGTTTTCCATCATTTTTGAGGATTTGAAAAAAAGACGAAAATCACTCCGAGACCATGGGCTATAGCCCATCGTCTCGGAGTCATTTTCGTCATTTTTTCAAATCCTCGTTTTTCATCATTTATGACCATGGGCTATAGCCCATATCGGACGGCATACTATAGCATGCCGTTTTTCATCATTATTTGAGGATTTGAAAAAAAGACGGAAATCACTCCGAGACGATGGGCTATAGCCCATGGTCTCGAACGGCATACTATAGCATGCCGTTTTCCATCATTTTTGAGGATTTGAAAAAAAGACGAAAATCACTCCGAGACCATGGGCTATAGCCCATCGTCTCGGAGTCATTTTCGTCATTTTTTCAAATCCTCGTTTTTCATCATTTATGACCATGGGCTATAGCCCATATCGGACGGCATACTATAGCATGCCGTTTTTCATCATTTTTGAGGATTTGAAAAAAAGACGGAAATCACTCCGAGACCATGGGCTATAGCCCATCGTCTCGGAGTCATTTTCGTCATTTTTTCAAATCCTCGTTTTTCATCATTTATGACCATGGGCTATAGCCCATATCGGACGGCATACTATAGCATGCCGTTTTTCATCATTATTTGAGGATTTGAAAAAAAGACGGAAATCACTCCGAGACGATGGGCTATAGCCCATGGTCTCGAACGGCATACTATAGCATGCCGTTTTCCATCATTTTTGAGGATTTGAAAAAAAGACGGAAATCACTCAGACGATGGGCTATAGCCCATGGTCTCGGACGGCATACTATAGCATGCCGTTTTGCATCATTTTTGAGGATTTGAAAAAAAGACGAAAATCACTCCGAGACCATGGGCTATAGCCCATCGTCTCGGAGTCATTTTCGTCATTTTTTCAAATCCTCGGTTTTCATCATTTATGACCATGGGCTATAGCCCATATCGGACGGCATACTATAGCATGCCGTTTTTCATCATTTTTGAGGATTTGAAAAAAAGACGGAAATCACTCCGAGACGATGGGCTATAGCCCATGGTCTCGAACGGCATACTATAGCATGCCGTTTTCCATCATTTTTGAGGATTTGAAAAAAAGACGAAAATCACTCCGAGACCATGGGCTATAGCCCATCGTCTCGGAGTCATTTTCGTCATTTTTTCAAATCCTCGTTTTTCATCATTTATGACCATGGGCTATAGCCCATATCGGACGGCATACTATAGCATGCCGTTTTTCATCATTTTTGAGGATTTGAAAAAAAGACGGAAATCACTCCGAGACGATGGGCTATAGCCCATGGTCTCGAACGGCATACTATAGCATGCCGTTTTCCATCATTTTTGAGGATTTGAAAAAAAGACGAAAATCACTCCGAGACCATGGGCTATAGCCCATCGTCTCGGAGTCATTTTCGTCATTTTTTCAAATCCTCGTTTTTCATCATTTATGACCATGGGCTATAGCCCATATCGGACGGCATACTATAGCATGCCGTTTTTCATCATTTTTGAGGATTTGAAAAAAAGACGGAAATCACTCCGAGACGATGGGCTATAGCCCATGGTCTCGAACGGCATACTATAGCATGCCGTTTTCCATCATTTTTGAGGATTTGAAAAAAAGACGAAAATCACTCCGAGACCATGGGCTATAGCCCATCGTCTCGGAGTAATTTTCGTCATTTTTTCAAATCCTCGTTTTTCATCATTTATGACCATGGGCTATAGCCCATATCGGACGGCATACTATAGCATGCCGTTTTTCATCATTATTTGAGGATTTGAAAAAAAGACGGAAATCACTCCGAGACGATGGGCTATAGCCCATGGTCTCGAACGGCATACTATAGCATGCCGTTTTCGATCATTTTTGAGGATTTGAAAAAAAGACGGAAATCACTCAGACGATGGGCTATAGCCCATGGTCTCGGACGGCATACTATAGCATGCCGTTTTGCATCATTTTTGAGGATTTGAAAAAAAGACGAAAATCACTCCGAGACCATGGGCTATAGCCCATCGTCTCGGAGTCATTTTCGTCATTTTTTCAAATCCTCGTTTTTCATCATTTATGACCATGGGCTATAGCCCATATCGGACGGCATACTATAGCATGCCGTTTTTCATCATTTTTGAGGATTTGAAAAAAAGACGGAAATCACTCCGAGACGATGGGCTATAGCCCATGGTCTCGAACGGCATACTATAGCATGCCGTTTTCCATCATTTTTGAGGATTTGAAAAAAAGACGAAAATCACTCCGAGACCATGGGCTATAGCCCATCGTCTCGGAGTCATTTTCGTCATTTATTCAAATCCTCGTTTTTCATCATTTATGACCATGGGCTATAGCCCATATCGGACGGCATACTATAGCATGCCGTTTTTCATCATTTTTGAGGATTTGAAAAAAAGACGGAAATCACTCCGAGACGATGGGCTATAGCCCATGGTCTCGAACGGCATACTATAGCATGCCGTTTTCCATCATTTTTGAGGATTTGAAAAAAAGACGAAAATCACTCCGAGACCATGGGCTATAGCCCATCGTCTCGGAGTCGTTTTCGTCATTTTTTCAAATCCTCGTTTTTCATAATTTATGACCATGGGCTATAGCCCATATCGGACGGCATACTATAGCATGCCGTTTTTCATCATTTTTGAGGATTTTTAAAAAAGACAAAAATAACTCCGAGACCATGGGCTATAGCCCATCGTCTCGGGGTCATTTTCGTCTTTTTTTCAAATCCTAAAAAATGATGCAAAACGGCATGCTATAGTATGCCGTCTGAGGCCATGGGCTGAACTTGAACCCACAACCTGTGGCTCACATAGACAGCAGCTTATCACAGAGTGCCACCATGCTCTCTGAGAATCTCCACAGCTTTCCATCTCTTTCCAGTTCTCTTCTGGATGTTATTCTCCAAAACATGCTGCAGAGTGAAAGTAGGAGGAACTCAGCTGGATTTGAACTCACAACCTCTGGCTCACATGGACGTCATCTTAACAAGGGTGCCACTGAGCTCTCAGTGACTTTTAGGTTGTAAGTCGTTCTTCTTGGTGTCACTTTTCAAATGGGGCCTTGGGATCATGTACAGAGCATTTGAATGAATGGTGCTGTGCATCAAAGGTGTCCTTAGTGCTTTTAAGTGTTATCGTGGATGTTAATCAGATAATACAGAGGAGAAACGGCATACTATAGCATGCCCTTTTGCATCATTTTTGAGGATTTGAAAAAAGACGAAAATCACTCCGAGACCATGGGCTATAGCCCATCGTCTCGGAGTCATTTTCGTCATTTTTTCAAATCCTCGTTTTTCATCATTTATGACCATGGGCTATAGCCCATATCGGACCGCATACTATGGCATGCCGTTTTTCATCATTTTTGAGGATTTGAAAAAAAGACGGAAATCACTCCGAGACGATGGGCTATAGCCCATGGTCTCGAACGGCATACTATAGCATGCCGTTTACCATCATTTTTGAGGATTTGAAAAAAAGACGAAAATCACTCCGAGACCATGGGCTATAGCCCATCGTCTCGGAGTCATTTTCGTCATTTTTTCAAATCCTCTTTTTTCATCATTTATGACCATGGGCTATAGCCCATATCGGACCGCATACTATAGCATGCCTTTTTTCATCATTTTTGAGGATTTGAAAAAAAGACGGAAATCACTCCGAGACGATGGGCTATAGCCCATGGTCTCGGACGGCATACTATAGCATGCCGTTTTGCATAATTTTTGAGGATTTGAAAAAAAGACGAAAATCACTCCGAGACCATGGGCTATAGCCCATCGTCTCGGAGTCATTTTCGTCATTTTTTCAAATCCTCGTTTTTCATCATTTATGACCATGGGCTATAGCCCATATCGGACGGCATACTATAGCATGCCGTTTTTCATCATTTTTGAGGATTTGAAAAAAAGACGGAAATCACTCCGAGACGATGGGCTATAGCCCATGGTCTCGAACGGCATACTATAGCATGCCGTTTTCGATCATTTTTGAGGATTTGAAAAAAAGACGGAAATCACTCAGACGATGGGCTATAGCCCATGGTCTCGGACGGCATACTATAGCATGCCGTTTTGCATCATTTTTGAGGATTTGAAAAAAAGACGAAAATCACTCCGAGACCATGGGCTATAGCCCATCGTCTCGGAGTCATTTTCGTCATTTTTTCAAATCCTCGTTTTTCATCATTTATGACCATGGGCTATAGCCCATATCGGACGGCATACTATAGCATGCCGTTTTTCATCATTTTTGAGGATTTGAAAAAAAGACGGAAATCACTCCGAGACGATGGGCTATAGCCCATGGTCTCGAACGGCATACTATAGCATGCCGTTTTCCATCATTTTTGAGGATTTGAAAAAAAGACGAAAATCACTCCGAGACCATGGGCTATAGCCCATCGTCTCGGAGTCATTTTCGTCATTTTTTCAAATCCTCGTTTTTCATCATTTATGACCATGGGCTATAGCCCATATCGGACGGCATACTATAGCATGCCGTTTTTCATCATTTTTGAGGATTTGAAAAAAAGACGGAAATCACTCCGAGACGATGGGCTATAGCCCATGGTCTCGAACGGCATACTATAGCATGCCGTTTTCCATCATTTTTGAGGATTTGAAAAAAAGACGAAAATCACTCCGAGACCATGGGCTATAGCCCATCGTCTCGGAGTCGTTTTCGTCATTTTTTCAAATCCTCGTTTTTCATAATTTATGACCATGGGCTATAGCCCATATCGGACGGCATACTATAGCATGCCGTTTTTCATCATTTTTGAGGATTTTTAAAAAAGACAAAAATAACTCCGAGACCATGGGCTATAGCCCATCGTCTCGGGGTCATTTTCGTCTTTTTTTCAAATCCTAAAAAATGATGCAAAACGGCATGCTATAGTATGCCGTCTGAGGCCATGGGCTGAACTTGAACCCACAACCTGTGGCTCACATAGACAGCAGCTTATCACAGAGTGCCACCATGCTCTCTGAGAATCTCCACAGCTTTCCATCTCTTTCCAGTTCTCTTCTGGATGTTATTCTCCAAAACATGCTGCAGAGTGAAAGTAGGAGGAACTCAGCTGGATTTGAACTCACAACCTCTGGCTCACATGGACGTCATCTTAACAAGGGTGCCACTGAGCTCTCAGTGACTTTTAGGTTGTAAGTCGTTCTTCTTGGTGTCACTTTTCAAATGGGGCCTTGGGATCATGTACAGAGCATTTGAATGAATGGTGCTGTGCATCAAAGGTGTCCTTAGTGCTTTTAAGTGTTATCGTGGATGTTAATCAGATAATACAGAGGAGAAACGGCATACTATAGCATGCCCTTTTGCATCATTTTTGAGGATTTGAAAAAAGACGAAAATCACTCCGAGACCATGGGCTATAGCCCATCGTCTCGGAGTCATTTTCGTCATTTTTTCAAATCCTCGTTTTTCATCATTTATGACCATGGGCTATAGCCCATATCGGACCGCATACTATAGCATGCCTTTTTTCATCATTTTTGAGGATTTGAAAAAAAGACGGAAATCACTCCGAGACGATGGGCTATAGCCCATGGTCTCGGACGGCATACTATAGCATGCCGTTTTGCATCATTTTTGAGGATTTGAAAAAAAGACGAAAATCACTCCGAGACCATGGGCTATAGCCCATCGTCTCGGAGTCATTTTCGTCATTTTTTCAAATCCTCGTTTTTCATCATTTATGACCATGGGCTATAGCCCATATCGGACGGCATACTATAGCATGCCGTTTTTCATCATTTTTGAGGATTTGAAAAAAAGACGGAAATCACTCCGAGACGATGGGCTATAGCCCATGGTCTCGAACGGCATACTATAGCATGCCGTTTTCCATCATTTTTGAGGATTTGATAAAAAGACGAAAATCACTCCGAGACCATGGGCTATAGCCTATCGTCTCGGAGTCGTTTTCGTCATTTTTTCAAATCCTCGTTTTTCATAATTTATGACCATGGGCTATAGCCCCTATCGGACGGCATACTATAGCATGCCGTTTTTCATCATTTTTGAGGATTTTAAAAAAAGACAAAAATCACTCCGAGACCATGGGCTATAGCCCATCGTCTCGGGGTCATTTTCGTCTTTTTTTCAAATCCTAAAAAATGATGCAAAACGGCATGCTATAGTATGCCGTCTGAGGCCATGGGCTGAACTTGAACCCACAACCTGTGGCTCACATAGACAGCAGCTTATCACAGAGTGCCACCATGCTCTCTGAGAATCTCCACAGCTTTCCATCTCTTTCCAGTTCTCTTCTGGATGTTATTCTCCAAAACATGCTGCAGAGTGAAAGTAGGAGGAACTCAGCTGGATTTGAACTCACAACCTCTGGCTCACATGGACGTCATCTTAACAAGGGTGCCACTGAGCTCTCAGTGACTTTTAGGTTGTAAGTCGTTCTTCTTGGTGTCACTTTTCAAATGGGGCCTTGGGATCATGTACAGAGCATTTGAATGAATGGTGCTGTGCATCAAAGGTGTCCTTAGTGCTTTTAAGTGTTATCGTGGATGTTAATCAGATAATACAGAGGAGAAACGGCATACTATAGCATGCCCTTTTGCATCATTTTTGAGGATTTGAAAAAAGACGAAAATCACTCCGAGACCATGGGCTATAGCCCATGGTCTCGAACGGCATACTATAGCATGCCGTTTTCCATCATTTTTGAGGATTTGAAAAAAAGACGAAAATCACTCCGAGACCATGGGCTATAGCCCATCGTCTCGGAGTCATTTTCGTCATTTTTTCAAATCCTCGTTTTTCATCATTTATGACCATGGGCTATAGCCCATATCGGACGGCATACTATAGCATGCCGTTTTTCATCATTTTTGAGGATTTGAAAAAAAGACGGAAATCACTCCGAGACGATGGGCTATAGCCCATGGTCTCGAACGGCATACTATAGCATGCCGTTTTCCATCATTTTTGAGGATTTGAAAAAAAGACGAAAATCACTCCGAGACCATGGGCTATAGCCCATCGTCTCGGAGTCATTTTCGTCATTTTTTCAAATCCTCGTTTTTCATCATTTATGACCATGGGCTATAGCCCATATCGGACGGCATACTATAGCATGCCGTTTTTCATCATTTTTGAGGATTTGAAAAAAAGACGGAAATCACTCCGAGACGATGGGCTATAGCCCATGGTCTCGGACGGCATACTATAGCATGCCGTTTTGCATCATTTTTGAGGATTTGAAAAAAAGACGAAAATCACTCCGAGACCATGGGCTATAGCCCATCGTCTCGGAGTCATTTTCGTCATTTTTTCAAATCCTCGTTTTTCATCATTTATGACCATGGGCTATAGCCCATATCGGACGGCATACTATAGCATGCCGTTTTTCATCATTTTTGAGGATTTGAAAAAAAGACGGAAATCACTCCGAGACGATGGGCTATAGCCCATGGTCTAGAACGGCATACTATAGCATTCCGTTTCCAACATTTTTGAGGATTTGAAAAAAAGACGAAAATCACTCCGAGACCATGGGCTATAGCCCATCGTCTCGGAGTCATTTTCGTCATTTTTTCAAATCCTCGTTTTTCATCATTTATGACCATGGGCTATAGCCCATATCGGACGGGATACTATAGCATGCCGTTTTTCATCATTATTTGAGGATTTGAAAAAAAGACGGAAATCACTCCGAGACGATGGGCTATAGCCCATGGTCTCGAACGGCATACTATAGCATGCCGTTTTCCATCATTTTTGAGGATTTGAAAAAAAGACGGAAATCACTCAGACGATGGGCTATAGCCCATGGTCTCGGACGGCATACTATAGCATGCCGTTTTGCATCATTTTTGAGGATTTGAAAAAAAGACGAAAATCACTCCGAGACCATGGGCTATAGCCCATCGTCTCGGAGTCATTTTCGTCATTTTTTCAAATCCTCGTTTTTCATCATTTATGACCATGGGCTATAGCCCATATCGGACGGCATACTATAGCATGCCGTTTTTCATCATTTTTGAGGATTTGAAAAAAAGACGGAAATCACTCCGAGACGATGGGCTATAGCCCATGGTCTCGAACGGCATACTATAGCATTCCGTTTCCAACATTTTTGAGGATTTGAAAAAAAGACGAAAATCACTCCGAGACCATGGGCTATAGCCCATCGTCTCGGAGTCATTTTCGTCATTTTTTCAAATCCTCGTTTTTCATCATTTATGACCATGGGCTATAGGCCATATCGGACGGCATACTATAGCATGCCGTTTTTCATCATTATTTGAGGATTTGAAAAAAAGACGGAAATCACTCCGAGACGATGGGCTATAGCCCATGGTCTCGAACGGCATACTATAGCATGCCGTTTTCCATCATTTTTGAGGATTTGAAAAAAAGACGGAAATCACTCCGAGACGATGGGCTATAGCCCATGGTCTCGGACGGCATACTATAGCATGCCGTTTTGCATCATTTTTGAGGATTTGAAAAAAAGACGAAAATCACTCCGAGACCATGGGCTATAGCCCATCGTCTCGGAGTCATTTTCGTCATTTTTTCAAATCCTCGTTTTTCATCATTTATGACCATGGGCTATAGCCCATATCGGACGGCATACTATAGCATGCCGTTTTTCATCATTATTTGAGGATTTGAAAAAAAGACGGAAATCACTCCGAGACGATGGGCTATAGCCCATGGTCTCGAACGGCATACTATAGCATGCCGTTTTCCATCATTTTTGAGGATTTGAAAAAAAGACGGAAATCACTCAGACGATGGGCTATAGCCCATGGTCTCGGACGGCATACTATAGCATGCCGTTTTGCATCATTTTTGAGGATTTGAAAAAAAGACGAAAATCACTCCGAGACCATGGGCTATAGCCCATCGTCTCGGAGTCATTTTCGTCATTTTTTCAAATCCTCGTTTTTCATCATTTATGACCATGGGCTATAGCCCATATCGGACGGCATACTATAGCATGCCGTTTTTCATCATTTTTGAGGATTTGAAAAAAAGACGGAAATCACTCCGAGACGATGGGCTATAGCCCATGGTCTCGAACGGCATACTATAGCATGCCGTTTTCCATCATTTTTGAGGATTTGAAAAAAAGACGAAAATCACTCCGAGACCATGGGCTATAGCCCATCGTCTCGGAGTCATTTTCGTAATTTTTTCAAATCCTCGTTTTTCATCATTTATGACCATGGGCTATAGCCCATATCGGACGGCATACTATAGCATGCCGTTTTTCATCATTTTTGAGGATTTGAAAAAAAGACGGAAATCACTCCGAGACGATGGGCTATAGCCCATGGTCTCGAACGGCATACTATAGCATGCCGTTTTCCATCATTTTTGAGGATTTGAAAAAAAGACGAAAATCACTCCGAGACCATGGGCTATAGCCCATCGTCTCGGAGTCATTTTCGTCATTTTTTCAAATCCTCGTTTTTCATCATT
Organism: Electrona antarctica; assembly: GCF_951216825.1. Lineage (NCBI taxonomy): Eukaryota > Metazoa > Chordata > Actinopteri > Myctophiformes > Myctophidae > Electrona > Electrona antarctica. The sequence continues at coordinate 13,530,926 of NC_136789.1, forward strand.
TATGACCATGGGCTATAGCCCATATCGGACGGCATACTATAGCATGCCGTTTTTCATCATTATTTGAGGATTTGAAAAAAAGACGGAAATCACTCCGAGACGATGGGCTATAGCCCATGGTCTCGAACGGCATACTATAGCATGCCGTTTTCCATCATTTTTGAGGATTTGAAAAAAAGACGAAAATCACTCCGAGACCATGGGCTATAGCCCATCGTCTCGGAGTCATTTTCGTCATTTTTTCAAATCCTCGTTTTTCATCATTTATGACCATGGGCTATAGCCCATATCGGACGGCATACTATAGCATGCCGTTTTTCATCATTTTTGAGGATTTGAAAAAAAGACGGAAATCACTCCGAGACCATGGGCTATAGCCCATCGTCTCGGAGTCATTTTCGTCATTTTTTCAAATCCTCGTTTTTCATCATTTATGACCATGGGCTATAGCCCATATCGGACGGCATACTATAGCATGCCGTTTTTCATCATTATTTGAGGATTTGAAAAAAAGACGGAAATCACTCCGAGACGATGGGCTATAGCCCATGGTCTCGAACGGCATACTATAGCATGCCGTTTTCCATCATTTTTGAGGATTTGAAAAAAAGACGGAAATCACTCAGACGATGGGCTATAGCCCATGGTCTCGGACGGCATACTATAGCATGCCGTTTTGCATCATTTTTGAGGATTTGAAAAAAAGACGAAAATCACTCCGAGACCATGGGCTATAGCCCATCGTCTCGGAGTCATTTTCGTCATTTTTTCAAATCCTCGTTTTTCATCATTTATGACCATGGGCTATAGCCCATATCGGACGGCATACTATAGCATGCCGTTTTTCATCATTTTTGAGGATTTGAAAAAAAGACGGAAATCACTCCGAGACGATGGGCTATAGCCCATGGTCTCGAACGGCATACTATAGCATGCCGTTTTCCATCATTTTTGAGGATTTGAAAAAAAGACGAAAATCACTCCGAGACCATGGGCTATAGCCCATCGTCTCGGAGTCATTTTCGTCATTTTTTCAAATCCTCGTTTTTCATCATTTATGACCATGGGCTATAGCCCATATCGGACGGCATACTATAGCATGCCGTTTTTCATCATTTTTGAGGATTTGAAAAAAAGACGGAAATCACTCCGAGACGATGGGCTATAGCCCATGGTCTCGAACGGCATACTATAGCATGCCGTTTTCCATCATTTTTGAGGATTTGAAAAAAAGACGAAAATCACTCCGAGACCATGGGCTATAGCCCATCGTCTCGGAGTCATTTTCGTCATTTTTTCAAATCCTCGTTTTTCATCATTTATGACCATGGGCTATAGCCCATATCGGACGGCATACTATAGCATGCCGTTTTTCATCATTTTTGAGGATTTGAAAAAAAGACGGAAATCACTCCGAGACGATGGGCTATAGCCCATGGTCTCGAACGGCATACTATAGCATGCCGTTTTCCATCATTTTTGAGGATTTGAAAAAAAGACGAAAATCACTCCGAGACCATGGGCTATAGCCCATCGTCTCGGAGTAATTTTCGTCATTTTTTCAAATCCTCGTTTTTCATCATTTATGACCATGGGCTATAGCCCATATCGGACGGCATACTATAGCATGCCGTTTTTCATCATTATTTGAGGATTTGAAAAAAAGACGGAAATCACTCCGAGACGATGGGCTATAGCCCATGGTCTCGAACGGCATACTATAGCATGCCGTTTTCGATCATTTTTGAGGATTTGAAAAAAAGACGGAAATCACTCAGACGATGGGCTATAGCCCATGGTCTCGGACGGCATACTATAGCATGCCGTTTTGCATCATTTTTGAGGATTTGAAAAAAAGACGAAAATCACTCCGAGACCATGGGCTATAGCCCATCGTCTCGGAGTCATTTTCGTCATTTATTCAAATCCTCGTTTTTCATCATTTATGACCCTGGGCTATAGCCCATATCGGACGGCATACTATAGCATGCCGTTTTTCATCATTTTTGAGGATTTGAAAAAAAGACGGAAATCACTCCGAGACGATGGGCTATAGCCCATGGTCTCGAACGGCATACTATAGCATGCCGTTTTCCATCATTTTTGAGGATTTGAAAAAAAGACGAAAATCACTCCGAGACCATGGGCTATAGCCCATCGTCTCGGAGTCGTTTTCGTCATTTTTTCAAATCCTCGTTTTTCATAATTTATGACCATGGGCTATAGCCCATATCGGACGGCATACTATAGCATGCCGTTTTTCATCATTTTTGAGGATTTTAAAAAAAGACAAAAATAACTCCGAGACCATTGGCTATAGCCCATCGTCTCGGGGTCATTTTCGTCTTTTTTTCAAATCCTAAAAAATGATGCAAAACGGCATGCTATAGTATGCCGTCTGAGGCCATGGGCTGAACTTGAACCCACAACCTGTGGCTCACATAGACAGCAGCTTATCACAGAGTGCCACCATGCTCTCTGAGAATCTCCACAGCTTTCCATCTCTTTCCAGTTCTCTTCTGGATGTTATTCTCCAAAACATGCTGCAGAGTGAAAGTAGGAGGAACTCAGCTGGATTTGAACTCACAACCTCTGGCTCACATGGACGTCATCTTAACAAGGGTGCCACTGAGCTCTCAGTGACTTTTAGGTTGTAAGTCGTTCTTCTTGGTGTCACTTTTCAAATGGGGCCTTGGGATCATGTACAGAGCATTTGAATGAATGGTGCTGTGCATCAAAGGTGTCCTTAGTGCTTTTAAGTGTTATCGTGGATGTTAATCAGATAATACAGAGGAGAAACGGCATACTATAGCATGCCCTTTTGCATCATTTTTGAGGATTTGAAAAAAGACGAAAATCACTCCGAGACCATGGGCTATAGCCCATCGTCTCGGAGTCATTTTCGTCATTTTTTCAAATCCTCGTTTTTCATCATTTATGACCATGGGCTATAGCCCATATCGGACCGCATACTATGGCATGCCGTTTTTCATCATTTTTGAGGATTTGAAAAAAAGACGGAAATCACTCCGAGACGATGGGCTATAGCCCATGGTCTCGAACGGCATACTATAGCATGCCGTTTTGCATAATTTTTGAGGATTTGAAAAAAAGACGAAAATCACTCCGAGACCATGGGCTATAGCCCATCGTCTCGGAGTCATTTTCGTAATTTTTTCAAATCCTCGTTTTTCATCATTTATGACCATGGGCTATAGCCCATATCGGACGGCATACTATAGCATGCCGTTTTTCATCATTTTTGAGGATTTGAAAAAAAGACGGAAATCACTCCGAGACGATGGGCTATAGCCCATGGTCTCGAACGGCATACTATAGCATGCCGTTTTCCATCATTTTTGAGGATTTGAAAAAAAGACGAAAATCACTCCGAGACCATGGGCTATAGCCCATCGTCTCGGAGTCATTTTCGTCATTTTTTCAAATCCTCGTTTTTCATCATTTATGACCATGGGCTATAGCCCATATCGGACGGCATACTATAGCATGCCGTTTTTCATCATTATTTGAGGATTTGAAAAAAAGACGGAAATCACTCCGAGACGATGGGCTATAGCCCATGGTCTCGAACGGCATACTATAGCATGCCGTTTTCCATCATTTTTGAGGATTTGAAAAAAAGACGAAAATCACTCCGAGACCATGGGCTATAGCCCATCGTCTCGGAGTCATTTTCGTCATTTTTTCAAATCCTCGTTTTTCATCATTTATGACCATGGGCTATAGCCCATATCGGACGGCATACTATAGCATGCCGTTTTTCATCATTTTTGAGGATTTGAAAAAAAGACGGAAATCACTCCGAGACCATGGGCTATAGCCCATCGTCTCGGATTCATTTTCGTCATTTTTTCAAATCCTCGTTTTTCATCATTTATGACCATGGGCTATAGCCCATATCGGACGGCATACTATAGCATGCCGTTTTTCATCATTATTTGAGGATTTGAAAAAAAGACGGAAATCACTCCGAGACGATGGGCTATAGCCCATGGTCTCGAACGGCATACTATAGCATGCCGTTTTCCATCATTTTTGAGGATTTGAAAAAAAGACGGAAATCACTCAGACGATGGGCTATAGCCCATGGTCTCGGACGGCATACTATAGCATGCCGTTTTGCATCATTTTTGAGGATTTGAAAAAAAGACGAAAATCACTCCGAGACCATGGGCTATAGCCCATCGTCTCGGAGTCATTTTCGTCATTTTTTCAAATCCTCGTTTTTCATCATTTATGACCATGGGCTATAGCCCATATCGGACGGCATACTATAGCATGCCGTTTTTCATCATTTTTGAGGATTTGAAAAAAAGACGGAAATCACTCCGAGACGATGGGCTATAGCCCATGGTCTCGAACGGCATACTATAGCATGCCGTTTTCCATCATTTTTGAGGATTTGAAAAAAAGACGAAAATCACTCCGAGACCATGGGCTATAGCCCATCGTCTCGGAGTCATTTTCGTCATTTTTTCAAATCCTCGTTTTTCATCATTTATGACCATGGGCTATAGCCCATATCGGACGGCATACTATAGCATGCCGTTTTTCATCATTTTTGAGGATTTGAAAAAAAGACGGAAATCACTCCGAGACGATGGGCTATAGCCCATGGTCTCGAACGGCATACTATAGCATGCCGTTTTCCATCATTTTTGAGGATTTGAAAAAAAGACGAAAATCACTCCGAGACCATGGGCTATAGCCCATCGTCTCGGAGTCATTTTCGTCATTTTTTCAAATCCTCGTTTTTCATCATTTATGACCATGGGCTATAGCCCATATCGGACGGCATACTATAGCATGCCGTTTTTCATCATTTTTGAGGATTTGAAAAAAAGACGGAAATCACTCCGAGACGATGGGCTATAGCCCATGGTCTCGAACGGCATACTATAGCATGCCGTTTTCCATCATTTTTGAGGATTTGAAAAAAAGACGAAAATCACTCCGAGACCATGGGCTATAGCCCATCGTCTCGGAGTAATTTTCGTCATTTTTTCAAATCCTCGTTTTTCATCATTTATGACCATGGGCTATAGCCCATATCGGACGGCATACTATAGCATGCCGTTTTTCATCATTATTTGAGGATTTGAAAAAAAGACGGAAATCACTCCGAGACGATGGGCTATAGCCCATGGTCTCGAACGGCATACTATAGCATGCCGTTTTCGATCATTTTTGAGGATTTGAAAAAAAGACGGAAATCACTCAGACGATGGGCTATAGCCCATGGTCTCGAACGGCATACTATAGCATGCCGTTTTCCATCATTTTTGAGGATTTGAAAAAAAGACGAAAATCACTCCGAGACCATGGGCTATAGCCCATCGTCTCGGAGTCATTTTCGTCATTTATTCAAATCCTCGTTTTTCATCATTTATGACCATGGGCTATAGCCCATATCGGACGGCATACTATAGCATGCCGTTTTTCATCATTTTTGAGGATTTGAAAAAAAGACGGAAATCACTCCGAGACGATGGGCTATAGCCCATGGTCTCGAACGGCATACTATAGCATGCCGTTTTCCATCATTTTTGAGGATTTGAAAAAAAGACGAAAATCACTCCGAGACCATGGGCTATAGCCCATCGTCTCGGAGTCGTTTTCGTCATTTTTTCAAATCCTCGTTTTTCATAATTTATGACCATGGGCTATAGCCCATATCGGACGGCATACTATAGCATGCCGTTTTTCATCATTTTTGAGGATTTTTAAAAAAGACAAAAATAACTCCGAGACCATGGGCTATAGCCCATCGTCTCGGGGTCATTTTCGTCTTTTTTTCAAATCCTAAAAAATGATGCAAAACGGCATGCTATAGTATGCCGTCTGAGGCCATGGGCTGAACTTAAACCCACAACCTGTGGCTCACATAGACAGCAGCTTATCACAGAGTGCCACCATGCTCTCTGAGAATCTCCACAGCTTTCCATCTCTTTCCAGTTCTCTTCTGGATGTTATTCTCCAAAACATGCTGCAGAGTGAAAGTAGGAGGAACTCAGCTGGATTTGAACTCACAACCTCTGGCTCACATGGACGTCATCTTAACAAGGGTGCCACTGAGCTCTCAGTGACTTTTAGGTTGTAAGTCGTTCTTCTTGGTGTCACTTTTCAAATGGGGCCTTGGGATCATGTACAGAGCATTTGAATGAATGGTGCTGTGCATCAAAGGTGTCCTTAGTGCTTTTAAGTGTTATCGTGGATGTTAATCAGATAATACAGAGGAGAAACGGCATACTATAGCATGCCCTTTTGCATCATTTTTGAGGATTTGAAAAAAGACGAAAATCACTCCGAGACCATGGGCTATAGCCCATCGTCTCGGAGTCATTTTCGTCATTTTTTCAAATCCTCGTTTTTCATCATTTATGACCATGGGCTATAGCCCATATCGGACCGCATACTATGGCATGCCGTTTTTCATCATTTTTGAGGATTTGAAAAAAAGACGGAAATCACTCCGAGACGATGGGCTATAGCCCATGGTCTCGAACGGCATACTATAGCATGCCGTTTACCATCATTTTTGAGGATTTGAAAAAAAGACGAAAATCACTCCGAGACCATGGGCTATAGCCCATCGTCTCGGAGTCATTTTCGTCATTTTTTCAAATCCTCTTTTTTCATCATTTATGACCATGGGCTATAGCCCATATCGGACCGCATACTATAGCATGCCTTTTTTCATCATTTTTGAGGATTTGAAAAAAAGACGGAAATCACTCCGAGACGATGGGCTATAGCCCATGGTCTCGGACGGCATACTATAGCATGCCGTTTTGCATAATTTTTGAGGATTTGAAAAAAAGACGAAAATCACTCCGAGACCATGGGCTATAGCCCATCGTCTCGGAGTCATTTTCGTCATTTTTTCAAATCCTCGTTTTTCATCATTTATGACCATGGGCTATAGCCCATATCGGACGGCATACTATAGCATGCCGTTTTTCATCATTTTTGAGGATTTGAAAAAAAGACGGAAATCACTCCGAGACGATGGGCTATAGCCCATGGTCTCGAACGGCATACTATAGCATGCCGTTTTCGATCATTTTTGAGGATTTGAAAAAAAGACGGAAATCACTCAGACGATGGGCTATAGCCCATGGTCTCGGACGGCATACTATAGCATGCCGTTTTGCATCATTTTTGAGGATTTGAAAAAAAGACGAAAATCACTCCGAGACCATGGGCTATAGCCCATCGTCTCGGAGTCATTTTCGTCATTTTTTCAAATCCTCGTTTTTCATCATTTATGACCATGGGCTATAGCCCATATCGGACGGCATACTATAGCATGCCGTTTTTCATCATTTTTGAGGATTTAAAAAAAAGACGGAAATCACTCCGAGACGATGGGCTATAGCCCATGGTCTCGAACGGCATACTATAGCATGCCGTTTTCCATCATTTTTGAGGATTTGAAAAAAAGACGAAAATCACTCCGAGACCATGGGCTATAGCCCATCGTCTCGGAGTCATTTTCGTCATTTTTTCAAATCCTCGTTTTTCATCATTTATGACCATGGGCTATAGCCCATATCGGACGGCATACTATAGCATGCCGTTTTTCATCATTTTTGAGGATTTGAAAAAAAGACGGAAATCACTCCGAGACGATGGGCTATAGCCCATGGTCTCGAACGGCATACTATAGCATGCCGTTTTCCATCATTTTTGAGGATTTGAAAAAAAGACGAAAATCACTCCGAGACCATGGGCTATAGCCCATCGTCTCGGAGTCGTTTTCGTCATTTTTTCAAATCCTCGTTTTTCATAATTTATGACCATGGGCTATAGCCCATATCGGACGGCATACTATAGCATGCCGTTTTTCATCATTTTTGAGGATTTTTAAAAAAGACAAAAATAACTCCGAGACCATGGGCTATAGCCCATCGTCTCGGGGTCATTTTCGTCTTTTTTTCAAATCCTAAAAAATGATGCAAAACGGCATGCTATAGTATGCCGTCTGAGGCCATGGGCTGAACTTGAACCCACAACCTGTGGCTCACATAGACAGCAGCTTATCACAGAGTGCCACCATGCTCTCTGAGAATCTCCACAGCTTTCCATCTCTTTCCAGTTCTCTTCTGGATGTTATTCTCCAAAACATGCTGCAGAGTGAAAGTAGGAGGAACTCAGCTGGATTTGAACTCACAACCTCTGGCTCACATGGACGTCATCTTAACAAGGGTGCCACTGAGCTCTCAGTGACTTTTAGGTTGTAAGTCGTTCTTCTTGGTGTCACTTTTCAAATGGGGCCTTGGGATCATGTACAGAGCATTTGAATGAATGGTGCTGTGCATCAAAGGTGTCCTTAGTGCTTTTAAGTGTTATCGTGGATGTTAATCAGATAATACAGAGGAGAAACGGCATACTATAGCATGCCCTTTTGCATCATTTTTGAGGATTTGAAAAAAGACGAAAATCACTCCGAGACCATGGGCTATAGCCCATCGTCTCGGAGTCATTTTCGTCATTTTTTCAAATCCTCGTTTTTCATCATTTATGACCATGGGCTATAGCCCATATCGGACCGCATACTATAGCATGCCTTTTTTCATCATTTTTGAGGATTTGAAAAAAAGACGGAAATCACTCCGAGACGATGGGCTATAGCCCATGGTCTCGGACGGCATACTATAGCATGCCGTTTTGCATCATTTTTGAGGATTTGAAAAAAAGACGAAAATCACTCCGAGACCATGGGCTATAGCCCATCGTCTCGGAGTCATTTTCGTCATTTTTTCAAATCCTCGTTTTTCATCATTTATGACCATGGGCTATAGCCCATATCGGACGGCATACTATAGCATGCCGTTTTTCATCATTTTTGAGGATTTGAAAAAAAGACGGAAATCACTCCGAGACGATGGGCTATAGCCCATGGTCTCGAACGGCATACTATAGCATGCCGTTTTCCATCATTTTTGAGGATTTGATAAAAAGACGAAAATCACTCCGAGACCATGGGCTATAGCCTATCGTCTCGGAGTCGTTTTCGTCATTTTTTCAAATCCTCGTTTTTCATAATTTATGACCATGGGCTATAGCCCCTATCGGACGGCATACTATAGCATGCCGTTTTTCATCATTTTTGAGGATTTTAAAAAAAGACAAAAATCACTCCGAGACCATGGGCTATAGCCCATCGTCTCGGGGTCATTTTCGTCTTTTTTTCAAATCCTAAAAAATGATGCAAAACGGCATGCTATAGTATGCCGTCTGAGGCCATGGGCTGAACTTGAACCCACAACCTGTGGCTCACATAGACAGCAGCTTATCACAGAGTGCCACCATGCTCTCTGAGAATCTCCACAGCTTTCCATCTCTTTCCAGTTCTCTTCTGGATGTTATTCTCCAAAACATGCTGCAGAGTGAAAGTAGGAGGAACTCAGCTGGATTTGAACTCACAACCTCTGGCTCACATGGACGTCATCTTAACAAGGGTGCCACTGAGCTCTCAGTGACTTTTAGGTTGTAAGTCGTTCTTCTTGGTGTCACTTTTCAAATGGGGCCTTGGGATCATGTACAGAGCATTTGAATGAATGGTGCTGTGCATCAAAGGTGTCCTTAGTGCTTTTAAGTGTTATCGTGGATGTTAATCAGATAATACAGAGGAGAAACGGCATACTATAGCATGCCCTTTTGCATCATTTTTGAGGATTTGAAAAAAGACGAAAATCACTCCGAGACCATGGGCTATAGCCCATGGTCTCGAACGGCATACTATAGCATGCCGTTTTCCATCATTTTTGAGGATTTGAAAAAAAGACGAAAATCACTCCGAGACCATGGGCTATAGCCCATCGTCTCGGAGTCATTTTCGTCATTTTTTCAAATCCTCGTTTTTCATCATTTATGACCATGGGCTATAGCCCATATCGGACGGCATACTATAGCATGCCGTTTTTCATCATTTTTGAGGATTTGAAAAAAAGACGGAAATCACTCCGAGACGATGGGCTATAGCCCATGGTCTCGAACGGCATACTATAGCATGCCGTTTTCCATCATTTTTGAGGATTTGAAAAAAAGACGAAAATCACTCCGAGACCATGGGCTATAGCCCATCGTCTCGGAGTCATTTTCGTCATTTTTTCAAATCCTCGTTTTTCATCATTTATGACCATGGGCTATAGCCCATATCGGACGGCATACTATAGCATGCCGTTTTTCATCATTTTTGAGGATTTGAAAAAAAGACGGAAATCACTCCGAGACGATGGGCTATAGCCCATGGTCTCGAACGGCATACTATAGCATTCCGTTTCCAACATTTTTGAGGATTTGAAAAAAAGACGAAAATCACTCCGAGACCATGGGCTATAGCCCATCGTCTCGGAGTCATTTTCGTCATTTTTTCAAATCCTCGTTTTTCATCATTTATGACCATGGGCTATAGCCCATATCGGACGGCATACTATAGCATGCCGTTTTTCATCATTATTTGAGGATTTGAAAAAAAGACGGAAATCACTCCGAGACGATGGGCTATAGCCCATGGTCTCGAACGGCATACTATAGCATGCCGTTTTCCATCATTTTTGAGGATTTGAAAAAAAGACGGAAATCACTCCGAGACGATGGGCTATAGCCCATGGTCTCGGACGGCATACTATAGCATGCCGTTTTGCATCATTTTTGAGGATTTGAAAAAAAGACGAAAATCACTCCGAGACCATGGGCTATAGCCCATCGTCTCGGAGTCATTTTCGTCATTTTTTCAAATCCTCGTTTTTCATCATTTATGACCATGGGCTATAGCCCATATCGGACGGCATACTATAGCATGCCGTTTTTCATCATTTTTGAGGATTTGAAAAAAAGACGGAAATCACTCCGAGACGATGGGCTATAGCCCATGGTCTCGAACGGCATACTATAGCATGCCGTTTTCCATCATTTTTGAGGATTTGAAAAAAAGACGAAAATCACTCCGAGACCATGGGCTATAGCCCATCGTCTCGGAGTCATTTTCGTCATTTTTTCAAATCCTCGTTTTTCATCATTTATGACCATGGGCTATAGCCCATATCGGACGGCATACTATAGCATGCCGTTTTTCATCATTTTTGAGGATTTGAAAAAAAGACGGAAATCACTCCGAGACGATGGGCTATAGCCCATGGTCTCGAACGGCATACTATAGCATTCCGTTTCCAACATTTTTGAGGATTTGAAAAAAAGACGAAAATCACTCCGAGACCATGGGCTATAGCCCATCGTCTCGGAGTCATTTTCGTCATTTTTTCAAATCCTCGTTTTTCATCATTTATGACCATGGGCTATAGCCCATATCGGACGGCATACTATAGCATGCCGTTTTTCATCATTATTTGAGGATTTGAAAAAAAGACGGAAATCACTCCGAGACGATGGGCTATAGCCCATGGTCTCGAACGGCATACTATAGCATGCCGTTTTCCATCATTTTTGAGGATTTGAAAAAAAGACGGAAATCACTCCGAGACGATGGGCTATATATAGCCCATGGTCTCGGACGGCATACTATAGCATGCCGTTTTGCATCATTTTTGAGGATTTGAAAAAAAGACGAAAATCACTCCGAGACCATGGGCTATAGCCCATCGTCTCGGAGTCATTTTCGTCATTTTTTCAAATCCTCGTTTTTCATCATTTATGACCATGGGCTATAGCCCATATCGGACGGCATACTATAGCATGCCGTTTTTCATCATTTTTGAGGATTTGAAAAAAAGACGGAAATCACTCCGAGACGATGGGCTATAGCCCATGGTCTAGAACGGCATACTATAGCATTCCGTTTCCAACATTTTTGAGGATTTGAAAAAAAGACGAAAATCACTCCGAGACCATGGGCTATAGCCCATCGTCTCGGAGTCATTTTCGTCATTTTTTCAAATCCTCGTTTTTCATCATTTATGACCATGGGCTATAGCCCATATCGGACGGGATACTATAGCATGCCGTTTTTCATCATTATTTGAGGATTTGAAAAAAAGACGGAAATCACTCCGAGACGATGGGCTATAGCCCATGGTCTCGAACGGCATACTATAGCATGCCGTTTTCCATCATTTTTGAGGATTTGAAAAAAAGACGGAAATCACTCAGACGATGGGCTATAGCCCATGGTCTCGGACGGCATACTATAGCATGCCGTTTTGCATCATTTTTGAGGATTTGAAAAAAAGACGAAAATCACTCCGAGACCATGGGCTATAGCCCATCGTCTCGGAGTCATTTTCGTCATTTTTTCAAATCCTCGTTTTTCATCATTTATGACCATGGGCTATAGCCCATATCGGACGGCATACTATAGCATGCCGTTTTTCATCATTTTTGAGGATTTGAAAAAAAGACGGAAATCACTCCGAGACGATGGGCTATAGCCCATGGTCTCGAACGGCATACTATAGCATGCCGTTTTCCATCATTTTTGAGGATTTGAAAAAAAGACGAAAATCACTCCGAGACCATGGGCTATAGCCCATCGTCTCGGAGTCATTTTCGTCATTTTTTCAAATCCTCGTTTTTCATCATTTATGACCATGGGCTATAGCCCATATCGGACGGCATACTATAGCATGCCGTTTTTCATCATTTTTGAGGATTTGAAAAAAAGACGGAAATCACTCCGAGACGATGGGCTATAGCCCATGGTCTCGAACGGCATACTATAGCATTCCGTTTTCCATCATTTTTGAGGATTTGAAAAAAAGACGAAAATCACTCCGAGACCATGGGCTATAGCCCATCGTCTCGGAGTCATTTTCGTCATTTTTTCAAATCCTCGTTTTTCATCATTTATGACCATGGGCTATAGCCCATATCGGACGGCATACTATAGCATGCCGTTTTTCATCATTATTTGAGGATTTGAAAAAAAGACGGAAATCACTCCGAGACGATGGGCTATAGCCCATGGTCTCGAACGGCATACTATAGCATGCCGTTTTCCATCATTTTTGAGGATTTGAAAAAAAGACGGAAATCACTCAGACGATGGGCTATAGCCCATGGTCTCGGACGGCATACTATAGCATGCCGTTTTGCATCATTTTTGAGGATTTGAAAAAAAGACGAAAATCACTCCGAGACCATGGGCTATAGCCCATCGTCTCGGAGTCATTTTCGTCATTTTTTCAAATCCTCGTTTTTCATCATTTATGACCATGGGCTATAGCCCATATCGGACGGCATACTATAGCATGCCGTTTTTCATCATTTTTGAGGATTTGAAAAAAAGACGGAAATCACTCCGAGACGATGGGCTATAGCCCATGGTCTCGAACGGCATACTATAGCATGCCGTTTTCCATCATTTTTGAGGATTTGAAAAAAAGACGAAAATCACTCCGAGACCATGGGATATAGGCAGCCCATCGTCTCGGAGTCATTTTCGTCATTTTTTCAAATCCTCGTTTTTCATCATTTATGACCATGGGCTATAGCCCATATCGGACGGCATACTATAGCATGCCGTTTTTCATAATTTTTGAGGATTTGAAAAAAAGACGGAAATCACTCCGAGACGATGGGCTATAGCCCATGGTCTCGAACGGCATACTATAGCATTCCGTTTCCAACATTTTTGAGGATTTGAAAAAAAGACGAAAATCACTCCGAGACCATGGGCTATAGCCCATCGTCTCGGAGTCATTTTCGTCATTTTTTCAAATCCTCGTTTTTCATCATTTATGACCATGGGCTATAGCCCATATCGGACGGCATACTATAGCATGCCGTTTTTCATCATTATTTGAGGATTTGAAAAAAAGACGGAAATCACTCCGAGACGATGGGCTATAGCCCATGGTCTCGAACGGCATACTATAGCATGCCGTTTTCCATCATTTTTGAGGATTTGAAAAAAAGACGGAAATCACTCAGACGATGGGCTATAGCCCATGGTCTCGGACGGCATACTATAGCATGCCGTTTTGCATCATTTTTGAGGATTTGAAAAAAAGACGAAAATCACTCCGAGACCATGGGCTATAGCCCATCGTCTCGGAGTCATTTTCGTCATTTTTTCAAATCCTCGTTTTTCATCATTTATGACCATGGGCTATAGCCCATATCGGACGGCATACTATAGCATGCCGTTTTTCATCATTTTTGAGGATTTGAAAAAAAGACGGAAATCACTCCGAGACGATGGGCTATAGCCCATGGTCTCGAACGGCATACTATAGCATGCCGTTTTCCATCATTTTTGAGGATTTGAAAAAAAGACGAAAATCACTCCGAGACCATGGGCTATATAGCCCATCGTCTCGGAGTCATTTTCGTCATTTTTTCAAATCCTCGTTTTTCATCATTTATGACCATGGGCTATAGCCCATATCGGACCGCATACTATGGCATGCCGTTTTTCATCATTTTTGAGGATTTGAAAAAAAGACGGAAATCACTCCGAGACGATGGGCTATAGCCCATGGTCTCGAACGGCATACTATAGCATTCCGTTTTCCATCATTTTTGAGGATTTGAAAAAAAGACGAAAATCACTCCGAGACCATGGGCTATAGCCCATCGTCTCGGAGTCATTTTCGTAATTTTTTCAAATCCTCGTTTTTCATCATTTATGACCATGGGCTATAGCCCATATCGGACGGCATACTATAGCATGCCGTTTTTCATCATTATTTGAGGATTTGAAAAAAAGACGGAAATCACTCCGAGACGATGGGCTATAGCCCATGGTCTCGAACGGCATACTATAGCATGCCGTTTTCCATCATTTTTGAGGATTTGAAAAAAAGACGGAAATCACTCAGACGATGGGCTATAGCCCATGGTCTCGGACGGCATACTATAGCATGCCGTTTTGCATCATTTTTGAGGATTTGAAAAAAAGACGAAAATCACTCCGAGACCATGGGCTATAGCCCATCGTCTCGGAGTCATTTTCGTCATTTTTTCAAATCCTCGTTTTTCATCATTTATGACCATGGGCTATAGCCCATATCGGACGGCATACTATAGCATGCCGTTTTTCATCATTTTTGAGGATTTGAAAAAAAGACGGAAATCACTCCGAGACGATGGGCTATAGCCCATGGTCTCGAACGGCATACTATAGCATGCCGTTTTCCATCATTTTTGAGGATTTGAAAAAAAGACGAAAATCACTCCGAGACCATGGGCTATAGCCCATCGTCTCGTAGTCATTTTCGTCATTTTTTCAAATCCTCGTTTTTCATCATTTATGACCATGGGCTATAGCCCATATCGGACCGCATACTATGGCATGCCGTTTTTCATCATTTTTGAGGATTTGAAAAAAAGACGGAAATCACTCCGAGACGATGGGCTATAGCCCACAGTCTCGGACGGCATACTATAGCATGCCGTTTTGCATAATTTTTGAGGATTTGAAAAAAAGACGAAAATCACTCCGAGACCATGGGCTATAGCCCATCGTCTCGGAGTCATTTTCGTCATTTTTTCAAATCCTCGTTTTTCATCATTTATGGCCATGGGCTATAGCCCATATCGGACGGCATACTATAGCATGCCGTTTTTCATCATTTTTGAGGATTTGAAAAAAAGACGGAAATCACTCCGAGACGATGGGCTATAGCCCATGGTCTCGAACGGCATACTATAGCATGCCGTTTTCCATCATTTTTGAGGATTTGAAAAAAAGACGAAAATCACTCCGAGACCATGGGCTATAGCCCATCGTCTCGGAGTCATTTTCGTCATTTTTTCAAATCCTCGTTTTTCATCATTTATGACCATGGGCTATAGCCCATATCGGACGGCATACTATAGCATGCCGTTTTTCATCATTTTTGAGGATTTGAAAAAAAGACGGAAATCACTCCGAGACGATGGGCTATAGCCCATGGTCTCGAACGGCATACTATAGCATTCCGTTTTCCATCATTTTTGAGGATTTGAAAAAAAGACGAAAATCACTCCGAGACCATGGGCTATAGCCCATCGTCTCGTAGTCATTTTCGTCATTTTTTCAAATCCTCGTTTTTCATCATTTATGACCATGGGCTATAGCCCATATCGGACCGCATACTATGGCATGCCGTTTTTCATCATTTTTGAGGATTTGAAAAAAAGACGGAAATCACTCCGAGACGATGGGCTATAGCCCACAGTCTCGGACGGCATACTATAGCATGCCGTTTTGCATAATTTTTGAGGATTTGAAAAAAAGACGAAAATCACTCCGAGACCATGGGCTATAGCCCATCGTCTCGGAGTCATTTTCGTCATTTTTTCAAATCCTCGTTTTTCATCATTTATGGCCATGGGCTATAGCCCATATCGGACGGCATACTATAGCATGCCGTTTTTCATCATTTTTGAGGATTTGAAAAAAAGACGGAAATCACTCCGAGACGATGGGCTATAGCCCATGGTCTCGAACGGCATACTATAGCATGCCGTTTTCCATCATTTTTGAGGATTTGAAAAAAAGACGAAAATCACTCCGAGACCATGGGCTATAGCCCATCGTCTCGGAGTCATTTTCGTCATTTTTTCAAATCCTCGTTTTTCATCATTTATGACCATGGGCTATAGCCCATATCGGACGGCATACTATAGCATGCCGTTTTTCATCATTTTTGAGGATTTGAAAAAAAGACGGAAATCACTCCGAGACGATGGGCTATAGCCCATGGTCTCGAACGGCATACTATAGCATTCCGTTTTCCATCATTTTTGAGGATTTGAAAAAAAGACGAAAATCACTCCGAGACCATGGGCTATAGCCCATCGTCTCGGAGTCATTTTCGTCATTTTTTCAAATCCTCGTTTTTCATCATTTATGACCATGGGCTATAGCCCATATCGGACGGCATACTATAGCATGCCGTTTTTCATCATTATTTGAGGATTTGAAAAAAAGACGGAAATCACTCCGAGACGATGGGCTATAGCCCATGGTCTCGAACGGCATACTATAGCATGCCGTTTTCCATCATTTTTGAGGATTTGAAAAAAAGACGGAAATCACTCAGACGATGGGCTATAGCCCATGGTCTCGGACGGCATACTATAGCATGCCGTTTTGCATCATTTTTGAGGATTTGAAAAAAAGACGAAAATCACTCCGAGACCATGGGCTATAGCCCATCGTCTCGGAGTCATTTTCGTCATTTTTTCAAATCCTCGTTTTTCATCATTTATGACCATGGGCTATAGCCCATATCGGACGGCATACTATAGCATGCCGTTTTTCATCATTTTTGAGGATTTGAAAAAAAGACGGAAATCACTCCGAGACGATGGGCTATAGCCCATGGTCTCGAACGGCATACTATAGCATGCCGTTTTCCATCATTTTTGAGGATTTGAAAAAAAGACGAAAATCACTCCGAGACCATGGGCTATAGCCCATCGTCTCGGAGTCATTTTCGTCATTTTTTCAAATCCTCGTTTTTCATCATTTATGACCATGGGCTATAGCCCATATCGGACGGCATACTATAGCATGCCGTTTTTCATCATTATTTGAGGATTTGAAAAAAAGACGGAAATCACTCCGAGACGATGGGCTATAGCCCATGGTCTCGAACGGCATACTATAGCATGCCGTTTTCCATCATTTTTGAGGATTTGAAAAAAAGACGAAAATCACTCCGAGACCATGGGCTATAGCCCATCGTCTCGGAGTCATTTTCGTCATTTTTTCAAATCCTCGTTTTTCATCATTTATGACCATGGGCTATAGCCCATATCGGACGGCATACTATAGCATGCCGTTTTTCATCATTTTTGAGGATTTGAAAAAAAGACGGAAATCACTCCGAGACGATGGGCTATAGCCCATGGTCTCGAACGGCATACTATAGCATGCCGTTTTCCATCATTTTTGAGGATTTGAAAAAAAGACGAAAATCACTCCGAGACCATGGGCTATAGCCCATCGTCTCGGAGTCATTTTCGTCATTTTTTCAAATCCTCGTTTTTCATCATTTATGACCATGGGCTATAGCCCATATCGGACGGCATACTATAGCATGCCGTTTTTCATCATTATTTGAGGATTTGAAAAAAAGACGGAAATCACTCCGAGACGATGGGCTATAGCCCATGGTCTCGAACGGCATACTATAGCATGCCGTTTTCCATCATTTTTGAGGATTTGAAAAAAAGACGAAAATCACTCCGAGACCATGGGCTATAGCCCATCGTCTCGGAGTCATTTTCGTCATTTTTTCAAATCCTCGTTTTTCATCATTTATGACCATGGGCTATAGCCCATATCGGACCGCATACTATAGCATGCCTTTTTTCATCATTTTTGAGGATTTGAAAAAAAGACGGAAATCACTCCGAGACGATGGGCTATAGCCCATGGTCTCGGACGGCATACTATAGCATGCCGTTTTGCATCATTTTTGAGGATTTGAAAAAAAGACGAAAATCACTCCGAGACCATGGGCTATAGCCCATCGTCTCGGAGTCATTTTCGTCATTTTTTCAAATCCTCGTTTTTCATCATTTATGACCATGGGCTATAGCCCATATCGGACGGCATACTATAGCATGCCGTTTTTCATCATTTTTGAGGATTTGAAAAAAAGACGGAAATCACTCCGAGACGATGGGCTATAGCCCATGGTCTCGAACGGCATACTATAGCATGCCGTTTTCCATCATTTTTGAGGATTTGAAAAAAAGACGAAAATCACTCCGAGACCATGGGCTATAGCCCATCGTCTCGGAGTCGTTTTCGTCATTTTTTCAAATCCTCGTTTTTCATAATTTATGACCATGGGCTATAGCCCATATCGGACGGCATACTATAGCATGCCGTTTTTCATCATTTTTGAGGATTTTTAAAAAAGACAAAAATCACTCCGAGACCATGGGCTATAGCCCATCGTCTCGGGGTCATTTTCGTCTTTTTTTCAAATCCTAAAAAATGATGCAAAACGGCATGCTATAGTATGCCGTCTGAGGCCATGGGCTGAACTTGAACCCACAACCTGTGGCTCACATAGACAGCAGCTTATCACAGAGTGCCACCATGCTCTCTGAGAATCTCCACAGCTTTCCATCTCTTTCCAGTTCTCTTCTGGATGTTATTCTCCAAAACATGCTGCAGAGTGAAAGTAGGAGGAACTCAGCTGGATTTGAACTCACAACCTCTGGCTCACATGGACGTCATCTTAACAAGGGTGCCACTGAGCTCTCAGTGACTTTTAGGTTGTAAGTCGTTCTTCTTGGTGTCACTTTTCAAATGGGGCCTTGGGATCATGTACAGAGCATTTGAATGAATGGTGCTGTGCATCAAAGGTGTCCTTAGTGCTTTTAAGTGTTATCGTGGATGTTAATCAGATAATACAGAGGAGAAACGGCATACTATAGCATGCCCTTTTGCATCATTTTTGAGGATTTGAAAAAAGACGAAAATCACTCCGAGACCATGGGCTATAGCCTATAGCCCATCGTCTCGGAGTCATTTTCGTCATTTTTTCAAATCCTCGTTTTTCATCATTTATGACCATGGGCTATAGCCCATATCGGACCGCATACTATGGCATGCCGTTTTTCATCATTTTTGAGGATTTGAAAAAAAGACAGAAATCACTCCGAGACGATGGGCTATAGCCCATGGTCTCGGACGGCATACTATAGCATGCCGTTTTGCATCATTTTTGAGGATTTGAAAAAAAGACGAAAATCACTCCGAGACCATGGGCTATAGCCCATCGTCTCGGAGTCATTTTCGTCATTTTTTCAAATCCTCGTTTTTCATCATTTATGACCATGGGCTATAGCCCATATCGGACGGCATACTATAGCATGCCGTTTTTCATCATTTTTGAGGATTTGAAAAAAAGACGGAAATCACTCCGAGACGATGGGCTATAGCCCATGGTCTCGAACGGCATACTATAGCATGCCGTTTTCAATCATTTTTGAGGATTTGAAAAAAATACGAAAATCACTCCGAGACCATGGGCTATAGCCCATCGTCTCGGAGTCATTTTCGTCATTTTTTCAAATCCTCTTTTTTCATCATTTATGACCATGGGCTATAGCCCATATCGGACCGCATACTATAGCATGCCTTTTTTCATCATTTTTGAGGATTTGAAAAAAAGACGGAAATCACTCCGAGACGATGGGCTATAGCCCATGGTCTCGGACGGCATACTATAGCATGCCGTTTTGCATAATTTTTGAGGATTTGAAAAAAAGACGAAAATCACTCCGAGACCATGGGCTATAGCCCATCGTCTCGGAGTCATTTTCGTCATTTTTTCAAATCCTCGTTTTTCATCATTTATGACCATGGGCTATAGCCCATATCGGACGGCATACTATAGCATGCCGTTTTTCATCATTTTTGAGGATTTGAAAAAAAGACGGAAATCACTCCGAGACGATGGGCTATAGCCCATGGTCTCGAACGGCATACTATAGCATGCCGTTTTCAATCATTTTTGAGGATTTGAAAAAAAGACGAAAATCACTCCGAGACCATGGGCTATAGCCCATCGTCTCGGAGTCATTTTCGTCATTTTTTCAAATCCTCTTTTTTCATCATTTATGACCATGGGCTATAGCCCATATCGGACCGCATACTATAGCATGCCTTTTTTCATCATTTTTGAGGATTTGAAAAAAAGACGGAAATCACTCCGAGACGATGGGCTATAGCCCATGGTCTCGGACGGCATACTATAGCATGCCGTTTTGCATAATTTTTGAGGATTTGAAAAAAAGACGAAAATCACTCCGAGACCATGGGCTATAGCCCATCGTCTGAGTCATTTTCGTCATTTTTTCAAATCCTCGTTTTTCATCATTTATGACCATGGGCTATAGCCCATATCGGACGGCATACTATAGCATGCCGTTTTTCATCATTTTTGAGGATTTGAAAAAAAGACGGAAATCACTCCGAGACGATGGGCTATAGCCCATGGTCTCGAACGGCATACTATAGCATGCCGTTTTCCATCATTTTTGAGGATTTGAAAAAAAGACGAAAATCACTCCGAGACCATGGGCTATAGCCCATCGTCTCGGAGTCATTTTCGTCATTTTTTCAAATCCTCGTTTTTCATCATTTATGACCATGGGCTATAGCCCATATCGGACGGCATACTATAGCATGCCGTTTTTCATCATTTTTGAGGATTTGAAAAAAAGACGAAAATCACTCCGAGACCATGGGCTATAGCCCATCGTCTCGGAGTCATTTTCGTCATTTTTTCAAATCCTCGTTTTTCATCATTTATGACCATGGGCTATAGCCCATATCGGACGGCATACTATAGCATGCCGTTTTTCATCATTTTTGAGGATTTGAAAAAAAGACGGAAATCACTCCGAGACGATGGGCTATAGCCCATGGTCTCGAACGGCATACTATAGCATGCCGTTTTGCATCATTTTTCAGGATTTGAAAAAAAGACGAAAATCACTCAGAGACCATGGGCTATAGCCCATCGTCTCGGAGTCATCTTCGTCATTTTTTCAAATCCTCGTTTTTCATAATTTATGACCATGGGCTATAGCCCATATCGGACGGCACTATAGCATGCCGTTTTTCATCATTTTTGAGGATTTTAAAAAAAGACAAAAATCACTCCGAGACCATGGGCTATAGCCCATCGTCTCGGGGTCATTTTCGTCTTTTTTTCAAATCCTAAAAAATGATGCAAAACGGCATGCTATAGTATGCCGTCTGAGGCCATGGGCTGAACTTGAACCCACAACCTGTGGCTCACATAGACAGCAGCTTATCACAGAGTGCCACCATGCTCTCTGAGAATCTCCACAGCTTTCCATCTCTTTCCAGTTCTCTTCTGGATGTTATTCTCCAAAACATGCTGCAGAGTGAAAGTAGGAGGAACTCAGCTGGATTTGAACTCACAACCTCTGGCTCACATGGACGTCATCTTAACAAGGGTGCCACTGAGCTCTCAGTGACTTTTAGGTTGTAAGTCGTTCTTCTTGGTGTCACTTTTCAAATGGGGCCTTGGGATCATGTACAGAGCATTTGAATGAATGGTGCTGTGCATCAAAGGTGTCCTTAGTGCTTTTAAGTGTTATCGTGGATGTTAATCAGATAATACAGAGGAGAAACGGCATACTATAGCATGCCCTTTTGCATCATTTTTGAGGATTTGAAAAAAGACGAAAATCACTCCGAGACCATGGGCTATAGCCCATGGTCTCGGAGTCATTTTCGTCATTTTTTCAAATCCTCGTTTTTCATCATTTATGACCATGGGCTATAGCCCATATCGGACGGCATACTATAGCATGCCGTTTTTCATCATTTTTGAGGATTTGAAAAAAAGACGGAAATCACTCCGAGACGATGGGCTATAGCCCATGGTCTCGAACGGCATACTATAGCATGCCGTTTTCCATCATTTTTGAGGATTTGAAAAAAAGACGAAAATCACTCCGAGACCATGGGCTATAGCCCATCGTCTCGGAGTCATTTTCGTCATTTTTTCAAATCCTCTTTTTTCATCATTTATGACCATGGGCTATAGCCCATATCGGACCGCATACTATAGCATGCCTTTTTTCATCATTTTTGAGGATTTGAAAAAAAGACGGAAATCACTCCGAGACGATGGGCTATAGCCCATGGTCTCGGACGGCATACTATAGCATGCCGTTTTGCATCATTTTTGAGGATTTGAAAAAAAGACGAAAATTACTCCGAGACCATGGGCTATAGCCCATCGTCTCGGAGTCATTTTCGTCATTTTTTCAAATCCTCGTTTTTCATCATTTATGACCATGGGCTATAGCCCATATCGGACGGCATACTATAGCATGCCGTTTTTCATCATTTTTGAGGATTTGAAAAAAAGACGGAAATCACTCCGAGACGATGGGCTATAGCCCATGGTCTCGAACGGCATACTATAGCATGCCGTTTTCAATCATTTTTGAGGATTTGAAAAAAAGACGAAAATCACTCCGAGACCATGGGCTATAGCCCATCGTCTCGGAGTCATTTTCGTCATTTTTTCAAATCCTCGTTTTTCATCATTTATGACCATGGGCTATAGCCCATATCGGACGGCATACTATAGCATGCCGTTTTTCATCATTTTTGAGGATTTGAAAAAAAGACGAAAATCACTCCGAGACCATGGGCTATAGCCCATCGTCTCGGAGTCATTTTCGTCATTTTTTCAAATCCTCGTTTTTCATCATTTATGACCATGGGCTATAGCCCATATCGGACGGCATACTATAGCATGCCGTTTTTCATCATTTTTGAGGATTTGAAAAAAAGACGGAAATCACTCCGAGACGATGGGCTATAGCCCATGGTCTCGAACGGCATACTATAGCATGCCGTTTTGCATCATTTTTCAGGATTTGAAAAAAAGACGAAAATCACTCAGAGACCATGGGCTATAGCCCATCGTCTCGGAGTCATCTTCGTAATTTTTTCAAATCCTCGTTTTTCATAATTTATGACCATGGGCTATAGCCCATATCGGACGGCATACTATAGCATGCCGTTTTTCATCATTTTTGAGGATTTGAAAAAAAGACGGAAATCACTCCGAGACGATGGGCTATAGCCCATGGTCTCGAACGGCATACTATAGCATGCCGTTTTCAATCATTTTTGAGGATTTGAAAAAAAGACGATAATCACTCCGAGACCATGGGCTATAGCCCATCGTCTCGGAGTCATTTTCGTCATTTTTTCAAATCCTCGTTTTTCATCATTTATGACCATGGGCTATAGCCCATATCGGACGGCATACTATAGCATGCCGTTTTTCATAATTTTTGAGGATTTGAAAAAAAGACGAAAATCACTCCGAGACCATGGGCTATAGCCCATCGTCTCGGAGTCATTTTCGTCATTTTTTCAAATCCTCGTTTTTCATCATTTATGACCATGGGCTATAGCCCATATCGGACGGCATACATGCCGTTTTTCATCATTTTTGAGGATTTGAAAAAAAGACGGAAATCACTCCGAGACGATGGGCTATAGCCCATGGTCTCGAACGGCATACTATAGCATGCCGTTTTGCATCATTTTTCAGGATTTGAAAAAAAGACGAAAATCACTCAGAGACCATGGGCTATAGCCCATCGTCTCGGAGTCATCTTCGTCATTTTTTCAAATCCTCGTTTTTCATAATTTATGACCATGGGCTATAGCCCATATCGGACGGCATACTATAGCATGCCGTTTTTCATCATTTTTGAGGATTTTAAAAAAAGACAAAAATCACTCCGAAACCATGGGCTATAGCCCATCGTCTCGGGGTCATTTTCGTCTTTTTTTCAAATCCTAAAAAATGATGCAAAACGGCATGCTAAAGTATGCCGTCTGAGGCCATGGGCTGAACTTGAACCCACAACCTGTGGCTCACATAGACAGCAGCTTATCACAGAGTGCCACCATGCTCTCTGAGAATCTCCACAGCTTTCCATCTCTTTCCAGTTCTCTTCTGGATGTTATTCTCCAAAACATGCTGCAGAGTGAAAGTAGGAGGAACTCAGCTGGATTTGAACTCACAACCTCTGGCTCACATGGACGTCATCTTAACAAGGGTGCCACTGAGCTCTCAGTGACTTTTAGGTTGTAAGTCGTTCTTCTTGGTGTCACTTTTCAAATGGGGCCTTGGGATCATGTACAGAGCATTTGAATGAATGGTGCTGTGCATCAAAGGTGTCCTTAGTGCTTTTAAGTGTTAGCGTGGATGTTAATCAGATAATACAGAGGAGAAACGGCATACTATAGCATGCCCTTTTGCATCATTTTTGAGGATTTGAAAAAAGACGAAAATCACTCTGAGACCATGGGCTATATATAGCCCATCGTCTCGGAGTCATTTTCGTCATTTTTTCAAATCCTCGTTTTTCATCATTTATGACCATGGGCTATAGCCCATATCGGACCGCATACTATAGCATGCCTTTTTTCATCATTTTTGAGGATTTGAAAAAAAGACGGAAATCACTCCGAGACGATGGGCTATAGCCCATGGTCTCGGACGGCATACTATAGCATGCCGTTTTCCATCATTTTTGAGGATTTGAAAAAAAGACGAAAATCACTCCGAGACCATGGGCTATAGCCCATCGTCTCGGAGTCATTTTCGTCATTTTTTTCAAATCCTCGTTTTTCATCATTTATGACCATGGGCTATAGCCCATATCGGACCGCATACTATAGCATGCCTTTTTTCATCATTTTTGAGGATTTGAAAAAAAGACGGAAATCACTCCGAGACGATGGGCTATAGCCCATGGTCTCGGACGGCATACTATAGCATGCCGTTTTGCATCATTTTTGAGGATTTGAAAAAAGACGAAAATCACTCCGAGACCATGGGCTATAGCCCACTGTCTCGGAGTCATTTTCGTCATTTTTTCAAATCCTCGTTTTTCATCATTTATGACCATGGGCTATAGCCCATATCGGACGGCATAGCATGCCGTTTTTCATCATTTTTGAGGATTTGAAAAAAAGACGGAAATCACTCCGAGACGATGGGCTATAGCCCATGGTCTCGAACGGCATACTATAGCATGCCGTTTTCCATCATTTTTGAGGATTTGAAAAAAAGACGAAAATCACTCCGAGACCATGGGCTATAGCCCATCGTCTCGGAGTCATTTTCGTCATTTTTTCAAATCCTCGTTTTTCATCATTTATGACCATGGGCTATAGCCCATATCGGACGGCATACTATAGCATGCCGTTTTTCATCATTTTTGAGGATTTGAAAAAAAGACGGAAATCACTCCGAGACGATGGGCTATAGCCCATGGTCTCGAACGGCATACTATAGCATGCCGTTTTCCATCATTTTTGAGGATTTGAAAAAAAGACGAAAATCACTCCGAGACCATGGGCTATAGCCCATCGTCTCGGAGTCATTTTCGTCATTTTTTCAAATCCTCGTTTTTCATCATTTATGACCATGGGCTATAGCCCATATCGGACGGCATACTATAGCATGCCGTTTTGCATCATTTTTGAGGATTTGAAAAAAAGACGAAAATCACTCCGAGACCATGGGCTATAGCCCATCGTCTCGGGGTCATTTTCGTCTTTTTTTCAAATCCTAAAAAATGATGCAAAACGGCATGCTAAAGTATGCCGTCTGAGGCCATGGGCTGAACTTGAACCCACAACCTGTGGCTCACATAGACAGCAGCTTATCACAGAGTGCCACCATGCTCTCTGAGAATCTCCACAGCTTTCCATCTCTTTCCAGTTCTCTTCTGGATGTTATTCTCCAAAACATGCTGCAGAGTGAAAGTAGGAGGAACTCAGCTGGATTTGAACTCACAACCTCTGGCTCACATGGACGTCATCTTAACAAGGGTGCCACTGAGCTCTCAGTGACTTTTAGGTTGTAAGTCGTTCTTCTTGGTGTCACTTTTCAAATGGGGCCTTGGGATCATGTACAGAGCATTTGAATGAATGGTGCTGTGCATCAAAGGTGTCCTTAGTGCTTTTAAGTGTTATCGTGGATGTTAATCAGATAATACAGAGGAGAAACGGCATACTATAGCATGCCCTTTTGCATCATTTTTGAGGATTTGAAAAAAGACGAAAATCACTCCGAGACCATGGGCTATATATAGCCCATCGTCTCGGAGTCATTTTCGTCATTTTTTCAAATCCTCGTTTTTCATCATTTATGACCATGGGCTATAGCCCATATCGGACCGCATACTATAGCATGCCTTTTTTCATCATTTTTGAGGATTTGAAAAAAAGACGGAAATCACTCCGAGACGATGGGCTATAGCCCATGGTCTCGGACGGCATACTATAGCATGCCGTTTTCCATCATTTTTGAGGATTTGAAAAAAAGACGAAAATCACTCCGAGACCATGGGCTATAGCCCATCGTCTCGGAGTCATTTTCGTCATTTTTTTCAAATCCTCGTTTTTCATCATTTATGACCATGGGCTATAGCCCATATCGGACCGCATGCCTTTTTTCATCATTTTTGAGGATTTGAAAAAAAGACGGAAATCACTCCGAGACGATGGGCTATAGCCCATGGTCTCGGACGGCATACTATAGCATGCCGTTTTGCATCATTTTTGAGGATTTGAAAAAAGACGAAAATCACTCCGAGACCATGGGCTATAGCCCACTGTCTCGGAGTCATTTTCGTCATTTTTTCAAATCCTCGTTTTTCATCATTTATGACCATGGGCTATAGCCCATATCGGACGGCATAGCATGCCGTTTTTCATCATTTTTGAGGATTTGAAAAAAAGACGGAAATCACTCCGAGACGATGGGCTATAGCCCATGGTCTCGAACGGCATACTATAGCATGCCGTTTTCCATCATTTTTGAGGATTTGAAAAAAAGACGAAAATCACTCCGAGACCATGGGCTATAGCCCATCGTCTCGGAGTCATTTTCGTCATTTTTTCAAATCCTCGTTTTTCATCATTTATGACCATGGGCTATAGCCCATATCGGACGGCATACTATAGCATGCCGTTTTTCATCATTTTTGAGGATTTGAAAAAAAGACGGAAATCACTCCGAGACGATGGGCTATAGCCCATGGTCTCGAACGGCATACTATAGCATGCCGTTTTGCATCATTTTTGAGGATTTGAAAAAAAGACGAAAATCACTCCGAGACCATGGGCTATAGCCCATCGTCTCGGAGTCATTTTCGTCATTTTTTCAAATCCTCGTTTTTCATAATTTATGACCATGGGCTATAGCCCATATCGGACGGCATACCGTTGCCGTTTTTCATCATTTTTGAGGATTTGATGAAAAGACAAAAATCACTCCGAGACCATGGGCTATAGCCCATCGTCTCGGGGTCATTTTCGTCTTTTTTTCAAATCCTAAAAAATTATGCAAAACGGCATGCTAAAGTATTCCGTCTGAGGCCATGGGCTGAACTTGAACCCACAACCTGTGGCTCACATAGACAGCAGCTTATCACAGAGTGCCACCATGCTCTCTGAGAATCTCCACAGCTTTCCATCTCTTTCCAGTTCTCTTCTGGATGTTATTCTCCAAAAGATGCTGCAGAGTGAAAGTAGGAGGAACTCAGCTAGATTTGAACTCACAACCTCTGGCTCACATGGACGTCATCTTAACAAGGGTGCCACTGAGCTCTCAGTGATTTTTAGGTCGTAAGTTGTTCTTCTTGGTGTTACTTTTCAAATGGGGCCTTGGGATCATGTACAGAGCATTTGAATGAATGGTGCTGTGCATCAAAGGTGTCCTTAGTGCTTTTAAGTGTTATCGTGGATGTTAATCAGATAATACAGAGGAGAAACCATGACAGGACACAGACAGCCTCCCCATTGGTGGATGTGATCCTGGCAGCCAGCCCAGGTGTATTCTGGTCCTGTTGATTGAGCTGAGAAGGACCTATAAACCTTATAGGTCCTGCTCTGCTCAATCAACAGGACCAGAACACACACTCGTTACTTTTCTTCCAGTTTATTATACTCGTCGTCACGCTACTAGTCCTACATACTTACACCTAGAAACCCCATTCAAACCTACTTAGGTTCATCTTACGGTGGACATGTTTGCCTGAAAAGGAATCTTTGAAATGTTTCATAGTTTTAGAAATATAGTGCTTTCAAATTTGAGAAATCTACAATGGGGCTCAATGGCAGATATTGGCACGTCAAAAAAGCACTTTCACCTAGAAACTGCATTCACACTGTTTCAGTTTCAGCTTACTGTGGAGACACATGCTGGAACTTTTTACTTTGAAATGTTTTGTAGTTTCTAACTTAAACGCCCAATGCATTCTCAATGGCAATAGCACAAACTTTGGCATGCTACTAGTCCTACATACTTACACCTAGAAACCCCATTCAAACCTATTTAGGTTCATCTTACTGTGGACATGTTTGCCTGAAAAGGAATCTTTGAAATGTTTCATAGTTTTAGAAATATAGTGCTTTTAAATTTGAGAAATTCAGAATGGGGGTCAATGGCAGATTTTGGCAAGTAAAGATTTGAGTGGGGTTTGAACCCACAACCTCCAGATCATGCAGCCAGTGTGCTAAGTCACTGACCTACTTGCTACCTGCCACAATGCAGTCTGCTTTTCCCTTTGAGTAACAACATTGATACAAATATAAAATACAAAAAATAAAATAACAGGAGATTTGTCTATTGTCTCTTTTGCTGTGGTTTATCTCTAGACGTTTGAATGTTTATGAACCACAATGGAAACAAGTCTCTGGCTCTTCTGTCATTATCTATTCAGCCTTTTGAGAACAGCATGCACAGTGGCTCACTGGGTATAGAGCCTGTCTAGGAATCAGGAGGCCGCAGGTTCAAGTCCTGGCTCTGATATATGTGTCCCAAAATCATGAAAATATGATATACTATAGTATGACGTCCGGAGCCATGGACTATATAGTATGTTGTTTTTTCATGATTTTCATCTTTTTTTCAAATCCTCCAAAATCACGAAAAACGACATGCTATAGTATGCAGTCCGAAACCATGAACTATTGTATGTCGTTTTTTCATGATTTTCATATTTTTTTCAAATCCTCCAAAATCACGAAAAACGACATGCTATAGTATGCCGTCCGAAACCATGAACTATAGTATGTCGTTTTTTCATGCTTTTCATCTTTTTTTCAAATCCTCCAAAATCACGAAAAACGACATGCTTAGTATGCCGTCCGAAACCAAATATGAGAAATGTATAACTTTGGCATGCTACTAGTCCTACACACTTACACCTAGAAACCCCATTTAAACCTATTTAGGTTCATCTTACTGTGGACATGTTTGCCTGAAAAGGAATCTTTGAAATGTTTCATAGTTTTAGAAATATAGTGCTTTCAAATTTGAGAAATTTATAATGGCAGATAGTGGCACGTCAAAAAATCACTTTCACCTAGAAACTCCATTCACACTTTGTATAAATCAGCTTACTGTGGAGACACATGCTGTAACTTTTTACTTTGAAATGTTTTATAGTTTCTGAGTTTTTTAACTTAAACGCCCAATGTATTCTCAATGGCAATAGCATAAACTTTGGCATGCTACTAGTCCTACATACTTACACCTAGAAACCCCATTCAAACCTATTTAGGTTCATCTTACGGTGGACATGTTTGCAGTGGCGTGCACAGATAGACACTAGGGGGTGCTAGAGCACCCCCTGCCCTTTTGGCAATGTGCCCTTGGAAAAAAAAAAGTTTTTGTACAGTTACACTTGACAGTATGTGGACCATGGTAACATTGATCAATTCTTGATAAAAAGCTTCTAATATATTATTTAGGCCCCACAATCTATAAATCTCACACTATTAAGGCAACCGGCCGGTTCCACGCGCTGCACAAAGTGCCCTTTTATTCCACTTGAGCACCTGCCCCTCTAAATGTCTGTGCACGCCACTGCATGTTTGCCTGAAAAGGAATCTTTGAAATGTTTCATAGTTTTAGAAATGTAGTGCTTTTAAATTTGAGAAATTCAGAATGGGGGTCAATGGCAGATTTTGGCAAGTAAAGATTTGAGTGGGGTTTGTACCCACAACCTCCAGATCATGCAGCCAGTGTGCTAAGTCACTGACCTACTTGCTACCTGCCACAATGCAGTCTGCTTTTCCCTTTGAGTAACAACATTGATACAAAACTCTTTATCCTGGTCAACCAATCCCTTCTCACAGGCACATTCCCCAAATCACTCAAAACTGCTATTGTAAAACGAATCCACAAAAAGAATAACCTGGATAGTCTACTCCTCAGTAATTATCGGCCCATATCAAATCTTCCCTTTTTAAGTAAGATTTTAGAAAAACTGGTCTTTAATCAACTACATGAGTTTTTAACTAATAATAATACCTGTATATTATATGATTTAGACCAAATCACAGCACAGAGACGGCCCTAGTCAAGGTCATAAATTACCTTAGAATGAACGCTGACACTAAACACCTGTCCGTCCTTGTTCAGCGTTCGATATGATCGACCACAACAATCTTTTGGACAGACTTGAGAGCCACGTTGGTCTCTCTGGCACTGTCCTCAAGTGGTCCATATCCTATCTGACAAGACGAGATTCCTTTGTGGCCCTGGGTGACCATACATCTGAAAAGATGGAGATAACATGTGGGGTGCCCCAAGGCTCTATCCTAGGTCCTATGCTTTTTAATCTGTATATGCTGCCATTTCCATACCTAGGCTGGTATGGAAATCATAAAACTTTATATATCCATATCCCCTAAGGACCTCAGCCTCATTGACACCCTAACAAACTGCATCTCGGATATCAATGTCTGGATTTCTCCAGTTGAACAAAGACAAAACCGAAATCCTAGTTATTGGGGATGACCCCCACAGGGAACAAGTCTCTGCTAAATTAAAAGCAGGTAAAAAACCTTGGTGTCATAATTTACTCCAATCTAAACTTCAAGGCCCATATCAGTAACATCACTAAAGTGTCTTTTTATCATTTAAGGAATATTGTCAGAGTCTGTGGGTTTCTCTCACACGCTGACACAGAAAGGTTAATGCACGCATTTATCACTAGCAGGCTAGATTACTATAATGCTCTCCTATCTGGTGTCCCAAAAAAAGAAGTTGCCCGGCTACAACTAGTCCAGAATGCAGCAGCACGCGTACTGATCAAGACCAGACGGTGAGCACACATCACACCCATTTTAAAGTCACTTCACTGGTTGCCTGTTTCTTCTAGAATTGATTTTAAGGTCCTTCTGCTGGTTTTTAAATCTATTCATGGAAATGCACCTGCATATTTGTCTGAAATGCTCCCTGGGTGTGTGCCTGGAAGAGCTCTGAGATCCTCAGGAACTGGTCTTTTAGAGGTTCCTAAGGCTAGACCCAAAACTAAAAGGCATGGAGAAGCAGCCTTTAGCTATTATGGTCGTATAATGTGCTGGAACAGCCTGCCTGTAAACCTGCGACTCTCTGAATCCACAGACATTTTCAAGATAAATCTTAAGACATACCTTTTTAGCATTGCTTATGTTTATTCGCAATGTCAAATATTTTCTTGTTTCTTTTAAATGTCTCTTCTATTTGTAATCTGTGAAGCACATTGGGTTGCACTTGCTGTATGAAATGTGCTATACAAATAAAGTTTTGATTGATTGATTGAGTACAGTACAGTACAGTACAGTACAGTACAGTACAGTACAGTACAGTACAGTACAGTACAGTACAGTACAGTACAGTACAGGGACCCTCTGGGCACCCTGGGCGTGTTCCTGGGGGTCTTGATGTTCCGGGGACCCCCACACAGAGTTGCACCACTCACTTCACACAGGTGTGATTGTTTATTTCTTTTGTCCCTTTTTTTTTACAGTATGCGTGGAAATCCTACTGAGACCAAGGTCTCATTTACAATGGTGCCCTGTTTACAAGTAACTAAATCATTGTTACTCGATAATAACAGAAAACGAACAATAGGTTGGGGAATTGCACCTTACCCTCTGCCTGCATGTTGGCAGAGTCACGCAGCGGCTCACCTACATTGCAAAACGTACTTACTTAGCAGAAATCTACACGACTTGGAATTGTTTTGAAAAAAAGAAAAACGGTTCAAATGAGCAATTATCTTTGTCTCACACTGGTAACACCTGAAGGGGTGGCTGGAAGACAATAATAGCCATGATTAACCAGATGCTTAACACAAAATAACCTCAAAAGCTAAATGGCATGGCAACCCATGCAGCCGGGGTCTCTCACCTATATGAAATGAAAAAGAAACATTATGTGACGTTAATGCGGGTAATCAGTGTTCTTATTAGTGCACATAATGTACACTCTTTCTTTCTTTCAGAGTAACAAATGTTTTATTGTGACATTAGAAGTAATGAACTCATCATGAGATAATTAATTTATAGGTGTCACTTATAGAATACAAAAAAGTGTATCAATCTGACACTGGTGATGAATAAACATCTGACAATTCGAAAGTGTGT
Organism: Electrona antarctica; assembly: GCF_951216825.1. NCBI lineage: Eukaryota > Metazoa > Chordata > Actinopteri > Myctophiformes > Myctophidae > Electrona > Electrona antarctica. The sequence goes on from NC_136789.1 coordinate 13,563,867, forward strand.
CAGATTCTCCTCTTCGTTGTTACATTTTCCAACGCTCACATTTCTAGAAATATATGGATCAATGAAAGTCTTAGCACTGCCGCTGTATATCAATTATTGGTGACTGTGAGCGCTAACAAAACCAATAGGATTGTTGACACGGTCCCCCCTCGGAGTCAAAGCACATTCATGATGTGTTTATTGACATTTTGCAAGTGATGACATGCGTTGAGCAGCATCCCGCTGATCAGAGGTCTACAAAACATGGCACTGTTGGTGTAGTGAAAGCTTCATGAGCAGGGGTCTTCAACAGGGATACTAGACAAGAAAATAGACAAGCTAATAGACAAGAAAATTGCGAAGGCTTATTACTGCCATCTCGGCAGTAAGAAGAAAAAAGGAAAGAAAAAACGCTGGTGTGGGCGGGGCAATTTTCTGACATTAATCTTAGAGATTTCTGAGAAAGATGTCACAAATGTCTGACTTTATAATCTCACAGATTTGCCACATTAAACTCGCAAATCTGCGAGTCTCTAAACTAGAAAAATTCCGAAAACTATTGGTGTGAACTAGCAGCACCTAATTCGGCATCCGCTCTAAATGTCCACAACATGGCCCATGATATATATCGTGATTGTATTGTCTCTGTATCAAACGATTTCGAAAAATAACACTTTGGAATGGCGGGGTTTCCCATATTTGGTTTAAGAACCCACCACGGTGACAATAATTATTTATTAGGCTATTATTTGGTAAGGACACCGCACACCGCAGTTTGACTGCCTTTTAGGGTGAGGTCGCTTCTCGCCCTCAGGGTTTTAGTGTTCGTTTAAAAAAAAAATACCAGCTGCTGTGTAAGCACAGCTGGTCAATGTGAAAGCACTGCACTCTCTGCGGTGCTTTCACGCCCACTTGCTGTAGTTGAGACCTATGTTTCTCATTGGCTGTACGACAACCTATTGTCCTGATTGGCTGCCTCGTCTTTAGGCAACCACACACCTTTTGGCTCTAGCCGACCTCTCAGCCATGGGATATAAGGCAGCAGCTGGTTATTCACCCTTTGTCAAGTCCCGCCCGTGGTTGTGCCCCTCTTCGCACCCATTGGCTGCCGTTTCTTGGTTGGACAAAAATCCTTTCTCTCCATCCACTACTATTGAAATAACATGTTTTTCAGTTGCTCCATATTGATATTCTGTGCACTCTTATTTTAAACTTGGTGTCAGTAAAAAGGAACATCACAGGTGCAGCATGGTGACTGGGCATATCATGTTTGTTTTTAGTTTTTTCCAAAAAATATTTTTTAGCAAATTCAACATAAACAAGGTGGAACCAGGGCGGAACAAGGCAGAAAGAGCCTGCTGGTTAGTCAGTCAGGGACCAATCAGAAGGCTGACAAAGGGTGAATTAATTGATTGATTTTTTTAATACTTGGGGTTATTTGCCAGGTGCAGGATTGAAAAGGTATAGGTATTGTGTAGTAAAAACTTAAAGATGGAGTGCCGTGATTTTTTTCCACCTTAAAACATGATCATCAGGTCTTATTGTTATATAAGGAGTGTACAGCATTTGTTAAAACGTTGTTTTTATGTGGGCACGCCCACCAGTTCATTAAGTATGCCTGGTTTGCCTGGTGGGTGGTGATGGGTGGTGATCCACCTGAACTGAAGCCGTACCCACAGCTGTAGTTGTATGATAAAGGGGGAGGGGTTAGGGGAGGGGCTGATAGTGTGGTGTCACTATATTACTGTTTATTTCATTGGCCTGTTTGACTGTCAAGAGTTCAGCCTCCAGGAAGAAACCCTAAATTCAAAGTTAATACACTATTGCACATAAAAACGACTCCAGGGTGTCTAATGAAGTACTGTCACCTCATAGACATGAAAAACTGGAAAAATAAAAGATACAAATGTATTCAGCTACAGATGAACCCAGGGGCGCCGGATGGGGGGTCAGAAGGGTCTGAATGTCCGAATAACGGGGGATGACTGGTCTATTTATCTATTTTTCTCCACTGCTGCTGGAGGTCTAGCACTGTTTCTATTTTGCTGTACAATCGTTGTCATGTATTGGCTGCATACGTGCAGTTGCTCTTAGCCAAAGTACAACTATAACTAATACACAACAATGTGAGTCATGACGTTCTCTTAGGTCCTTGGCCTGAAAAACGTTGAGGGTTTTTATTCCACAAAATTGAAAATCTGTCCAAATAATTCATCAGCCGTGGGTCTATCATATTCCCATTGTGTGTGTGTGTGCGTGCGTGCGTGCGTGCGTGCGTGCGTGCGTGCGTGCGTGCAGGGGGATCTTTTATCTAATAAACCTTGCACGTAACAGGTGTGTTGAAAAGATCACAGGATTCTAAATGGTGCTTCTGAAAGGACTATCGAATGATCAAAAATAATAATAATAATCGCGCTCTCGATGAGAACTTGAAAATGTTCTTTTTCCTCTGTGCATTTACATTTTTTGGTCCTTCTATTTGATGATGACATTTCGAAGAAGACCTTGAAACAGAATTGGAATACAGTAGAACGTAATGAAAGGTGTCACCACTTTCAAATGGAATAAGTTGTGCTGTGATAGTGAGCGTGGTTATGCTGATCAGAGTTTCAGCTTCATGGAATGACATTCATAGTTGACTAAGCTACATAGCTACTTCATGAATGACTCTGTAGTGCTTTCCACCCTAAAACATGATCATCAGGTCTTATTATAATATAAGGAGGTATAATTTTTTCAAAAAAGTGTACAGTATTTGTTAAAATCATGCTTTTATGTGGACACGCCCACCAGTTCATTAAGTATGCCTGATTTGCCTGGTGGGTGGTGATGGATGGTGATCCACCTGAACTGAAGCCTCACCCACAGCTGTAGTTGTATGATAAAGGGGGAGGGGTTAGGGGAGGGGCTGATAGTGTAATGTCACTATATTACTGTTTATTTCATTGGCCCGTTTGACTGTCAAGGGTTCAGCCTCCAGGAAGAAACCCTAAATACAAAGTTAATACACCATTGCACATAAAAACGACTCCAGGGTGTCTAATGAAGTACTGTCACCTCATAGACACATGAAAAACTGGAAAAATACAAAAATTGTGGCACATCTTTAAGGATACACAAGTGCTATCAAATAGATGCCTGCACACAGTTGCTATCCCCCATTAAAGTCATCAAAGCATCTAGCGCTCAGTTAAATTTCAGCATACAGCCTAACTTCACTGTGATGTAAAAAACAAAACAAAAAAAATAAACAAACACAAAACTGTAGTGGTTTGTTATGCATCTGCTGTCATACAGCCATGGGCTCTCAGGTAATAATTATGTTTTCTGGTTGCACGTCAGACAGCACCCAATGGTGCGAACGATATACTCCCTTTTGGACATGCCTGCTCACTCAGAAAAGGAATACAGAAATCTCCATAGTCAATATGGAGATCATAAAAAGTTGCACTGAGCAAGATTAGCCACTTAAACCCTACACTCCTACAGGGCTCAAGGTCACAACTACTACACATTGTGAGTTTCTAGACTCGGCTATTTCCACTGCTCCACCCCCCAGAATATAGGGACGTTATGGTTTAAGTGGTTAGTGGGAGCCAGGAAATGTGTTGAAATAACATTTTGGCAACAATGGGTGTTTTTTGTTGAGAAATACAGCATGCAGGCGGCCTTTTACCCCACACTACCCTACCTAAAAATATATTTTTAGGCCAATCCCAGCTAGTGTAGTTCATGTCATGCCCTGTTGTATTTCCATCTATTTCTCTTGTATTGGCTGGGATTCCATTCTCTTGCAATTCTCTTTGCATCGGTAGACAATATAGATCTTTAGTCCGCCACAGTGAGTCTAAACTGAACCAGGCGCGTGTACGCCTGTGGAGACAAACAACTGTCACATGATCAAAGTTTAACATCCTCATCACGTTGATCCGCTGCATCTGACTGAAGTCTGGAGACACAGGATGGCATGTTTACAACTAGACTTGCAGTCAATGAGAGGTGAGAGTTCCTCTCTGCCAAACGTTTTATATATATATATATATATATATATATACACACACACAGGTATATACCTTGCAGCACTTTCTACATTTCTTTGGTGTGTTTAGTTTTTTCTTTTCTTTTTTTTTCATCCCCAGTGCCTGTGACGCTGGATTAGATTACTCACTGTCAGTTGCAAAACATCTCTGATTAATGTTGACATTTGCAGCATTTGAGCAAAACAAGTCTGGGCCTAAGATTGCAGACATATCTCTCCCTTCCTTCATGGTATGATTTCTTAATGACATGGTCAGACAAACACACCCAATAGCACTGAACTGAATTATCCCTGACTCATCTGCAAGCGAGCCAATAGACACGGGGAGAATCTATGACAGAATTTCTCACAGGGTCCGGGCACCCCCAAGGGGTTAATACATTTGTTGGCTATTCCATCAGATATAGAAGCTCACAGCTTATAGAGAGAAAAAAATCATTAGCATTTTTGAGTGGTGCAACCACTCCCTTACGGAGCTATGTGTGTGTGTGGGTGGGTGGCTGGCTGGGTGGGTGGCTGGCTGGGTGGGTGGCTGGCTGGCTGGGTGCGTCTGAGCACGAAAATAGCATGGTTGTTTTTCACCACCTGTGCGCAACCTAACACACACAAACACACACGCACATATTAACTGTATATATGGTGATTTCGGGTGTGCCAGTAGTACAGTGACAGTACAGTACAGTAGAGGGTACAGTAGAGGGACCCCCACACGGTAACTCTGTCATTTCTCAACCGTTTCGGACGTGGGGCGGCTCGCCGGAATCGGGCCGCACCCTGGGTGCGTTCCTGTGGGTCTGGAGCTCCCCCCCCCCCCCCCCCCCACACACACACACACGGAGTTGCACCACTCACTTCACACGGGTGTGATTTTCAAGTGGTGCAACCACTTCATTAAGGAGCTTTGTGTGTCCGTGGGTGGTGGCTGGGTGGCTGGCTGGCTGGCTGGCTGGGTCTGTCCGAGCACGAAAATAGGGTTTGGTTGGTTTTCACAACCAAGTGATTTCGGGTGTGATAGTACAGTACAGTACAGTACAGTAGAGGGACCCCCTGGGGACCCCCACACGGTAACTCTGTCATTTCTCAACCCTTTCGGACACGGGGCGGCTCACCGGAACCGGCCCGACCCCCTGGGCGCGTTCCTGGGGGTCTGGATGTTCCGGGGACCCCCCGGGGACGCCCACACAGAGTTGCACCACTTACTTCACACGGGTGTGATTTTTAAACACAAATCTCCTCTTATGTGGCTCCCCCCCCCCCCCCATCACTGTCATTGCAGCATATTTGCACCAATTGAACATAGATGTGTCAGGGTTGCATTCTACATTTAACACCCTCTCTTCATTAGGTAGAAAACCAAACTTAATATTAATGAAGTTGTTTAATGAGAGGAGTTAGTAATGTGTGAGATGGGTTGTTATAGGGCTGTCACGATTATTTTCCTGGCGATTGTTCCATCGATTCGTTTTTCGATCAATCAAATCACAGAGAAGCATTTTCTACCATGCATCGTGCCAAAATCTAATGAAAATAGCAGATCTACAAGCTCACATTATGCTCACCCAGCCATACCTCAGCCATACCTCAGCCATACCTCCCGGTCACTGCTGTGGAACTTTCGGTGGCTGATGTGTGGCTGATTTTCCAGCAGTAAGCTGGAAAACGTGCATCTGTGAAAGTCACAACTTAACATCAAAATGATTGCCCTAACTAGCACTAGGAATGACTCATGGAGGAGAGGGCTGTCAAAACTATAAATTCACAATTCCCACGATGTGTGAATTCTTGGCACAGAACATCTGCTTGCTTGGCTGAATCACTTCCCCTGCAGTAAACATCTTAAAGCACCTCTCACATTACACAGATGTGACTTAGGTATTAAACTCAATAGTGAAAGCACCTACACCACACTCACCTAGGAGATTGGTATGCGGGAGAAGGAGCCTTCAAAGCTGGTTTGTATATAGATCAGTGGTTCTCAAACTTTTTGGTCACACGGCATCCCTGAATGACATTGTTACTTTAGCACACTTGCATTTATGTTATATTATGGAATGGTACGTAAATGTAAATGTTTCCGCCTATATAGATACAGTATGTAACGAGGAAAACTTGAGAGAATATCCGTTTCCATTAGGGCAGATTGAAAAAAACTTTATACTGGACATTTAACCACTTGAACACGAGACGTCAACCATGAAAAGGAAATGATGAAAATCCTGAAAAACTGATTTTCGACTATGAAAAAAGAATTTCTGAATATCATGACATATGACATACTATAGTATGTAGTTTTTGATGACATATAGGGTGTCGCTTTTCATGATTTTCGACGATGAAATAAAATTGGAAAAATGTATGAACCCACAACTTGACCTTTTGACCTCTGACCTTTAGATCACCCGCCATTTTGAATTATATGAAAAAGAGTTCAAATCTATCTCCTCCCAGGATCTTTGATCAAAATGCACGAAAGCTTCTACACGTGAACTTTGGACCTATACGGACAAAAAAAGGTTTCATGAGGCAATGAAAATTGCTGTTTTGTGAAAATTATTCTTCTGCCCATAATACATACATGCAGTGTCAAACGTTTATGAAACTTTACAGTATGGTAGAGGGTCATGCCAAATAGCACTGAAACCAGTCTTACTCCAATTGGCCGAGGGGGGCGCTATAGCAATTTTTTGAAAATGAAACATTTGAACAGGCATGACTCATGCCTTGTTTGGCCAAAAGTCATGGCACATTTCCACATGTTCCTTGACTCATGGGGAACACATCTGTCACTTTGACCAGTAAACTCCGCCTTCAGATATTCCACCATTTTGAGCAGTTTGAAAAATGCTTATACCTGATTTTCTGCCTGGATTTTTTTAGCAATTTGCGTGAAACGTTCTACACACAATCTATAGACCATTATCTGAAATCCCAGTTGAAGAGAAGTTTGTAGGCTACTTGAAAACATGAACAGTGACCACAATGGATAATGACATCCCCCAAATAGGCCATATTGTGAGGTCCCTTTTCATTCAGTTTCGTTCCCACGTCGTGGGCACTACTCATTCAATGCATTTTTGCATAGACAACTGGCTGGGGGGACATTAGGGGGTAACTGGGGGGAAACTGGCTGGGGGAACACTGGCATGTATATCATTTGTCATGTTTTTAATAATTTCTTTAGCGTCGAAAACCATAAAAAATACATACTAACTCTGTAGATATCGTGTTTTATATTTTGTGATGATATTAAATGTTGTTGTTATATTTCATACATAGGACCTGAATGGAAAGAAGACTGTACTCTGTTGCTGTTTGCATTTCTGTCTAATAATGTATTCCATCCATCAATCAATCAATCAATCAATCAATCAATCAATCAATCAATGGCAACATGGGAAAACTTTGCTCATCTAACAGTAGCTGTGAATTTCCCACATTAAAATAAACAGGCTGCAGCCTATTTTAAACTCCTACGCATTGTTTCATGTCATGTCAAATTTAATAACAGTGTAACACCAAAGCATGGCATCCAAATACATTTTGGAGCTTGTATTTTGCACATTGCACTTCCACCCCATCCCCTCCACATTATTATGAATTTTGATTGAGTCATAACGCTACCCTCCAATATATGCTTGTGTTGGCCATTCCACGTTGTTGTTGCTTTTCCCCCTCCATTCTAATTTAAGCATGCTGTCAAAATCTGGCTTAATTGTCTAATGCACATTATTGATTACTGCATTGTACTGCAGTGGTGATGTCTTCAGCAACTTAAGATAGATTTTACGACAAATAGCAAACGTTCTTGGCTCATCTACACGTATTGTGAGCTTGTAGATCTACTATTTTTGCTATAGCGATTTGTTTATTTCGCTGTAATGGCATGGTCAATATTTGTGCGCCAGGTTGAAAGTCGCTATGAACCCCTATAAAAAAAGCTTACAGTACAACCGTTGGAAGAAATGTCTTCTTCAGATATCTCCAGATTACTTTGATAAAGAACTCAAACAAACGGAATAGTAAACCTAATAAAATATTATGATTATTATATTCACTGATATAATAATCACATCACAAATTTGTACATCACAAATATGTACGCTAATACATTACAAAACTCCTAAAAGCTATTCAACTGCCCACATGGAACAGAAATGGAAGAAGGAATGGGGCCTGGAGATGAGGGGGACAGGGAAGGTCAGTGCTATGAGCGCCAACTCAATGCGATGATGGTGTCAATTCTGCTGGAAGAACATATCGAGATATTTTATGGCCCCAAAACTGAAATTTATACAGCAGGGTCTCTTCAGGGACAGGAAGAGTGTGGGAGGCAGCGAGTTAAATCAATGCCAGGCCATTTTCATATACAGTATTTTGGACCTGTCCTGAGAGCTAACAAAAGAAATAAGGAACTTAAAAAAGAGAAAGAAAGAAAAATTAAATTCATTGCTCTTTTGTCACGCTGTGTACATACATACATACATACGTATACATACGTATACATACATACATACATACATACATACATACATACATACATACATACATACATACATACATACATACATACATACATACATACATACATACATACATACATACATGTCAGTATCATGGTCAGTATCATGTCAGTATCATGGTCAGTAACTCAGTATCATGTCAATATCATGGTCAGTATCAAGTCAGTATAATGTCAATATCATGGTCAGTATCATGTCAGTATCATGTCACATGATGCTGACCATGACACTGTAGAATACGTAACGATGTTTGGCTGTGGTGATGTTATGTGACAAATCTTCTTTGGGGGTCCATGGCACAACAACTTTTCCGACATATTCATTCCGACATATTCATTGGGTGTCCTTGACATGGAAAGGTTTGAGAACGCCTGCAGTGAAGTTGTTGGGGATAGAGAGCCTGTGGGGGAGGCGTTACAGGGGGGAGGGGAAAGCAGAATATTGTTTCTGAAACACAATAGCTTGTTATCATGATTCCTTTTTACCCATCTGTGGGTCATGGGCACATTTGTATGGGTCCCTTTGTTTTGTTTTTCCCCAAATTGTTTCCATGAAATTAAATCAAAACTCAATGATGTTTTCAGTCATTTCAGGAAGATCTAGAAAAATCTAAGAAATTCCATAAATTAGAAAACATGTTAAAGAAGTAGAACAAGCTGATTGTGAGCGTGTAGGTTGGCTATTTTCACTAGTTTGGGTCCCGGACAAACGTCTAATTTCTCTTTTGGGTCACGGGCTAAAATGTTTGGGAACCAACTATGCTAGAGTATATCTAGAACGGATCCAAGGAACCAGCAAGACGGTGTGTCCTTGAGGTGTCCCCATGCAGCTACACAAGTTAATATAGCATAAAAATCAGTTAAACAACTTTCACCCATCACTGACTATTTGAAAATCTACAAGCTCACATCGCAACAACACAATATGCAGCTATAAACAAAATTTAAAAAAAATAAACACCGGAAGTTTTAGTTACTCTACTGCGCCCTCTACAGATCTTATCAATAGAAAAATCCCAATGACCAGATTTTTACTTTCGGTGAAATAATTGTCTCCACCAGGCCGAAGGCATGGGGAGAGAGTATGTTTTGCACTCCGTCCGTCCGTGTGCCCGTGTGTCCGTCCGTCCGTCCGTGTGTCCGTCTGTGAACAGCTAATCTCCGGCACCGTTAACCCGGTCGATGCCAAATTTTGCACACACACTCCCTGGATGCCAACGATGAACCTCTGCCCCAAAATTTCCAGAACGGCCTGTTATAGCGCCACCAGGAGGCCGCTTTGTGCAAAACAAGTTTTTGGACAGTACACCTACAGATTTTGTCCAAACATCACGCAAATTGGTACACAGTTTCTCTAGAGCCATTCAACGAAACCGGTCTTTCAGATTTCTCAGACTCCATCCTGATTGGCTAAGATTGCCTTCCAAAGTTCGCAGGAGTGCTCAGTTTCAAAGAAAATGCTGCAAATCATGAACACATCGTGTGATTTCCGTGAAATGGTGCACGCACATTCCCACTAGGCCGAGGAGGAAATGCCACATGAACATTTTCAACTCAGCCTCATGGTGGCGCTATAACTGGCCGAAAAGTGTTTTTACCTCTAACTGCACGGATCTGTGGATAACTTTGTATGTCAACTCCCTAGAGGCCAAGGAAAAACCTTTGCCTGGAATTTTTCACATCTGCTCTTTATAGCGCCACCAGGAGGCCGAGATATGTAAAACACATTTTCTAATATTACTCCTTCAGATTTTATCCAAATTTCACGCAAATCAGTACACAATACACATGCTCTTCATAGTTATGTGATCAAGACAGGTTTGTTTGATTTCTCATAATCCACCCTCATTGGCTACGATTGGCTTCTAAACCTTTCAGGAGTAGCCCGCTTTGTACAAATCGCCACAACTACTCAACGCAGCGTCCGATTGTGGTGAAACTGTGCATGCATATTCCCACTAGGCTTTGGAAGAAATGCCACTTGACAGTTTTCAAATCAGCTTCATGGTGGCGCTACAACAGGCCAAGCCGCGTCACACACACACACACACACACACACACACACACACACACACACACACACACACACACACACACACACACACACACACACACACACACACACACACACACACACACACACACACACACACACACACACACACACACACACACACACACACACACACACACACACACACACACACACACACACACACACCCACACACACGTTTATATTGCTCCTAAACATTTTGCCAAACATCACACACACACTCCTATCCTCCTGGTGGAGACCTTTTTCTAGTTTATTTTATTTTCTGGCCAAAAAGTGCATTTTATGTGTGGTGGGGAGCTCAGAGTGCATCCACTAGGGAAAGTACTGTAGACTCCACAAAACCATCTCTGTATTGTTTTTTTTGTTTCGTTTTTTGCGGCAGCAGCAGTCGACAGGCAGCCTTTCGTGCATGCGCAGGAAGTTGAAAGTACCATAGCGTTAAGTTAAGGAGACGTCCTCCTTTCTTTCAATCATTTTATTTTTCATTTCTTCACAAACTGATACATGGCAGTGAGTGCAACAGTGGAGGGAATGAGCTTGTGACACTTTGAATCACTTAACATTATTCTTTATATTATTATTTCTAACACAAAATCTTAACATTTCTCCTATTCTTTGATGCCAGTATGAAAACTTCCGGCGTGTCATTATTACACGTTCAAATCATTATGAACTGATTTGACATGCCTTCTGTTGCTGTTGTAACAGACCAAAGCATCTCTGTTTAAGCCGTTAAGGAATATCAACACTAATATCCATATGGATACAGAGGAGCCCCCCCCACCACCACCATAAATCTTGCTGCCTATTTCATCACCTTTTTTTTCATTATTCCTTTCTTCAGAAAGAGTGCAGCTGAGAGATGCAAAGTTGGTAATATGCACAGCTAGGCCTTGTGCTGACTCCCACTGGTGGATTACTGGCTATATGTACACAGTTGCAATATATACACCAAGTATTGTGTACATAGCTACAAGGACAGACCGGAGGGTGTTGCTACAGGCCAACAGGGTGTGTGTGTGTGTGTGTGTGTGTGTGTGTGTGTGTGTGTGTGTGTGTGTGTGTGTGTGTGTGTATGTGTGTATGTGTGTGTGTGTGTGTGTGTGTGTGTCCTCGTCCAATCACATAAATTCAGTTGTTTTTTTTTTTACTTTAGGCATAAGGTTAGGTTTAGGCATAGTTTTACTGAGGCTACGTTTAGGAATAAGGTTAGGTTTAGGCATAGTTTTACTGAGGTTACGTCATGGAATACCTGGTGGTGAGTGGTGACCGTTCCAAGGCCACCGGATTTGACTCGGGGCAAACATGTTTTGGGGCGAGCGTTTTTCTATTCCATGGGAAAGACAGAGCAGCTGGTGGTGAACTAGGCCTACCGATGGAGCAAGAAGAGACCCCAACTCCCATCACCATTCGAGGTGGAGGTGATGGACAGCTATACGAATCCCAGAGAGCACATGTGAATTGTGAACAATAAACTGGACGGAACTAACAACTCCGAGGCCCAGCTCTACAGAAAGGGACGGAGCAAGCTGTTCTCCCTGAGGACGTTGAAGTCCTTCATGTGCAACGTGCTGCAGCTGAATTCTCTACCAGTCTGCCGTATAGCCGGCGTCCTCTTCTTTCCCGTGGTTTTGTTGGGGGATAGCAGGAGGATAGCATCAACCAATCAAGTGATGCCAATTAGCTGAACAAGCTGGTGAGAAAGGCTATAGCTCCATTGTTGGAGTTGAACCCGACAGGTTGTTGTTGTGGAGGGGACGATGAGGAGGAAGCTGGATGATATTCTGGTTAAAGGAGAATTCCGGAGTAGCCGTTTTTCCCCAACGGGACTTTTGGGACTTTTTCCCCAACGGGACTTTTGGGACTTTTTCCCCAACGGGACTTTTTCCCCAACGGGACTTTTGGGACTTTTTCCCCAACGGGACTTTTGGGACTTTTTCCCCAACGGGACTTTTGGGACTTTTTCCCCAACGGGACTTTTGGGACTTTTTCCCCAACGGGACTTTTGGGACTTTTTCCCCAACGGGACTTTTGGGACTTTTTCCCCAATGGGACTTTTGGGACTTTTTCCCCAACGGGACTTTTGGGACTTTTTCCCCAACGGGACTTTTTCCCCAACGGGACTTTTGGGACTTTTTCCCCAACGGGACTTTTGGGACTTTTTCCCCAACGGGACTTTTGGGACTTTTTCCCCAACGGGACTTTTTCCCCAACGGGACTTTTGGGACTTTTTCCCCAACGGGACTTTTGGGACTTTTTCCCCAATGGGACTTTTGGGACTTTTTCCCCAACGGGACTTTTGGGACTTTTTCCCCAACGGGACTTTTGGGACTTTTTCCCCAACGGGACTTTTTCCCCAACGGGACTTTTTCCCCAACGGGACTTTTGGGACTTTTTCCCCAACGGGACTTTTGGGACTTTTTCCCCAACGGGACTTTTTCCCCAACGGGACTTTTGGGACTTTTTCCCCAACGGGACTTTTGGGACTTTTTGGACTTTTTCCCCAACGGTACTTTTGGGACTTTTTCCCCAACGGGACTTTTTCCCCAACGGTACTTTTGGGACTTTTTCCCCAACGGGACTTTTTCCCAAACGGGACTTTTTCCCCAGCGGGACTTTTTCCCCAACGGGACTTTTTCCCCAACGGGACTCGGGACTTTTTCCCCAGCGGGACTTTTTCCCCAACGGGACTTTTTCCCCAACGGTACTTTTGGGACTTTTTCCACAACGGGACTTTTTCCCCAACGGGACTCGGGACTTTTTCCCCAGCGGGACTTTTTCCCCAACGGTACTTTTGGGACTTTTTCCACAACGGGACTTTTTCCCCAACGGGACTTTTGGGACTTTTTCCCCAACGGGACTTTTGGGACTTTTTCCACAACGGGACTTTTTCCCCAACGGTACTTTTGGGACTTTTTCCCCAACGGGACTTTTTCCCCAACGGGACTTTTTCCCCAACGGGACTTTTTCCCCAGCGGGACTTTTCCCGTGGTTTTGTTCAGTGGTGACAGATGTATAGATGTATAGTATAGTGATAGATATACAGTATATCCATCCATACATACATACAGTATTTTTGATAGAAGCTGCATTATGTTCACTCAATCAGAGATCTATTGCAGATATCTAGGGCCAGCAGTAGAATCTGAATCAACTCGATTTTCACATCACACAGTTGCATGTGTAAACTAGATAAAGTGCCCCACAGGTCTCCACTAGGGCAGGTCAGGTTGTGGCCACCTGTTGGTGACACTATAACAGGCCAATGTGAAATGGGTGGGATATATTCCTCAGCCTAGTAGGAAAGTCTGTGAAAGATTTCACGTAAATTGCACGCTGCGTTCATGATTTGAGGCATTTTTTTCCAAAAATGTGTTTAGCAAAAATCCACCTGTTGGTGGCGCTATAACAGGCCAATGTGAAAAGGGTGGGATATATTCCTCAGCCTAGTAGGAAAGTCTGTGAAAGATTTCACGTAAATTGCACGCTGCGTTCATGATTTGAGGCATTTTTTTTTCAAAAATGTGTTTAGCAAAAATCCACCTGTTGGTGGCGCTATAACAGGCCAATGTGAAAAGGGTGGGATATATTCCTCAGCCTAGTAGGAAAGTCTGTGAAAGATTTCACGTAAATTGCACGCTGCGTTCATGATTCAAGGCTTTTTGTTCAAAACGGGCCAATCCTGCAAAATATGAAATATAGGACAGATCCGACTTGAACACATGACTATAGAGATAGTGTGTAACAATTTTCGGGATTTTTGGACAGAATCTGGAGGAGTAACATCAACAAATGTGTTTTTCAAAAGTCGGCCTCGTGGTGGCGCTATAACAGGCCGTTCTGGAAAGTTTGAGCCAGAGGTTCATCGTTGGCATCCAGGAAGTGTGTGTGCAAAATTTGGTATCGTCCGGGTTAACGGTGCCGGAGATTAGCTGTACACAGACGGACGGATGGACACACACGGAGGACAGACGGACCCACATACGGATGGAGTGCAAAACATAATCTCTCCCCATGCCTTCAGCCTGGTGGAGACAAAGAGTGGGTGAATGTATTTTTGGTGCAAGCTCTCAAAACGGCAGCAACAAGTGTTTGAATAGGGAAAGAGAAGAAAGCTACATAAAACACTGAACAAATGTAACAGGAAGGCACCGTCCAAAGCTATATAAAGTATTTTGTTTGTAATTTGTGTTTATTTGTATTCTTTATTTGGTTTGGTTTGGTTCTTACCTGCATGCACCTCTGCCTATCATTTTCGCTGCTGTTGCAGCTACCTGTACAAGAAACCAGAATGTCTCTCCAGGGATCAGTAAAGGTTTATCTGAACTTATCTGACTGCCAACACAAAGGAAGAACAACAGGCCTTTTTACAGTGTAAAGGATAGACAAGAATGTCACTTACTCTACCACTGTATAGCACGGTTACAAAACCACATATCATTGTCTCCACCAGACGAAGGAGTGCAAAAAAAAGAGTATGTTTTGAACTCCGTCCGTCCGTCCGTGTCTTGATCGCAGCCAAACTCTGCACATAAACTCCCTGGACACCAGAGCTGAACCTCTGCCCCAAATCTTTCACATGGGCCTGTTATAGCGCCACCAGGAGGCCGATATTTGCAAAACACATTTTTTGACAATACACCTACAGATTTTGTCCAAACATCATGCATACTCCATCCTGATTGGCTAAGATTGGCTTCCAAAGTTTGTGCTCCGTTTTGAACAAAATGCCGCAAATCATGAACACTGTGTGATTTCCGTGAACTTTTGCATGCACATTCCCACTAGGCCGAGGAACAAATGCTGCTTGAAACTTCTCAAATCAACCTCATGGTGGAGCTATAACTGGCCTATCCGTAGTTTTTCTACAGTAGAATCACCCACTTCAAATGTGATCAACCGATAATCACCAGTAGATTATCAAGATGATCTTAGTCAGTAGTCTGGGAGCCTACTGGCTGCGATTAGGAAACACGGAAGTGACTGCGCTGCTCCATGCTTGCGGTTAGGTTTAGGTAAGGGCAGCGGTCCCCAAACATTTTTGGCCGTGCACCCTGTTACCTCCTGACCTAGCTGACACCCCCCCCAACGCTCAGTCTCGTTGTATTTGGCCGAAAATGATACACTTTAATATGATTATGGCAAATAATCACGAAATGATCACTGCACTGAGAGACAAACAGCTATTGTGTACTCCCGCAGCTGCTCTATACATCTCCTTACAACAGTGTTTACCGGATTTTTCCTTTTGTGTTAAATACACAATAAAATTGCCATTATCCTTTTCATGTCACACACCCCCTAGAGGGCGTTCGCGCACCACAAGGGGTGCACGCACCACAGTTTGGGAACCCCTGAGATGAGGTGGGTTGTCGTTCTCAGTAGGCTCCCAGCATGTAGGTCGATAATATCGTCTTGATAAGTAACCTACTGGTGATTATCGGTTGATTTTCACTACTGGTCTGGACTGTATGTTACAGGTCTACCACACACAAACCCTTCAAGTTAACGACATACTATAGTATGCCATCCGAAACAATTAACTATATATAGTATGTCGTCTTTTTGTGTTTTAAATTTTTTTTTCAAACCCTCCAAAATCATGGTCTGAATCCATGAACTATAATGATTTTCATGTATTCCCCTATACTGGTAGTATACTGGTAGTATACTACTTACTATAACAATGACATACTATAGTACAGTATAGTACAACTTCTGTTGTTTATTAAAGCAAACAAAGTGCTATAGCTTTAATGTTTTAAAATTAAATTAAAAGTGGGTCACAAAAAAAAGTGCTATAGGGCAATAAGGCCCTGCAGTGCAATACTTCCAAGTAGTGAATGAATGCCGGTGTCTCATCCACCTCCATGTTTAGTTTGTTTACTTCTCTTGCAGTCTAACACGAGTCACACACTAGTTTGTTGTTCAGCGTTCCGGACGGGTTAAGGCCCGCCCTTCTGCATCCGATACTTCACACGTACAGACGAGTGTGCATCGTTTCCGTATCCGCCCTAGAGTCTAGACTCTAGATCTAGAGCGGATCAGCAGCCTGCAAAGCAACTCGACCCCAACCTAGTCTACCATTATAAATAAACACTCAAACCCACAGTTCCAAGGTCCGTGAAAATAGTAACTAGTATTACTGAAAGTAATATATTACTTTAGTTACTTGACAACACTGTTGAGGAATAATAGCAAACCATTGCCTCTTGCATTTGTGTTCTATGTCCTGTCTAGAAGTGGAAGACATTTTTCTAATAGAAAATATGTTTGGGTTTTACATTATCATTTGTCTTGCGAGGGTATTGTAACATCCTGCAATTCAATATTAGGACTTTATTACAGAGCTGCGGCCAACAGTAAAAGCAGACACTGCAGCAAGAGTGGGTGAGCTTTTATATTTTTGTTCCTAGACTCTCTTTAAAATTATCTGCCTCCACTTTTAGAATATTGTTGTAACTAAAGCCGTACCTTCATCTTGGTAGGTAGGATACACGGTGAGATCTGGCGTGTTAATTCAACTCTAACTAGTGTTGATTTTGATTTAGTTTTAGTTGTCTGTTGAGTAAAACAGTATTTAGTTTTAGTCATTTTAGTCACCTGAAATAAATTATGTTAGTATTAGTTTAGTTTTAGTCGACTAAATATTGTAAGATACTAATTCTACAGATTTTGGCAGGCCTTGATGGTGTCAAAGTGGCAGATTATACACTTGGTTGAATGCTGAAAATAGCAGATCTACAAGCTTACAACGCATTGCGAGCTTGTAGATCTGCTATTTTCAAGATTTGTATTGCGACCATAGGTCGCAGTTTACTATGAAAACATGCATCTTCCATCAGTCAGTCCGTCAGTTATGCCTCGCGACACGCTCCATATATGGCCAATCCCAAATTCATTCCATATGTTGACCTGACCTCATCAAACCCTGTACACTCAATTCACGCTCCACATACATCTGACCTCACAGACACCAGATTAATAGTTTAACTCCTGCTTCTTAACTGTGCCGTATTAAGAAGCTCTGTTGTTTCAGTGCAACCTTGCCCTTTAGGGCTGGTACATACTGGTACATTTCATACATTTGAAAACTTGTAAAATGGGACATTCTGCATAATGAGTACTTTCTACTTTTGGTACTTTAAGCATATTGTGAAGTACATTTTGAATTCCAGACATTGTACTTGCAACGGCTGTAGTATATCTTCATTGCCGTATTGATGCTGTGAGTACTTTTTCCATCACTGAGTTTTCATTTACGTTACGGTATGTCATTTCGGAGGCTGGGCTTGCATGGCACGTTA
Source organism: Electrona antarctica (assembly GCF_951216825.1). Classification (NCBI taxonomy): domain Eukaryota; kingdom Metazoa; phylum Chordata; class Actinopteri; order Myctophiformes; family Myctophidae; genus Electrona; species Electrona antarctica. Next base: position 13,581,768 of record NC_136789.1, read on the forward strand.
AAGACATCAGTACAGTCCTTTTTTTAGTAGAACCCTGGGCTGTGATAATGTGTAAATGTAAATGACCACGAATTGGAATACCTGCTGTAACACAGGATGTGTTTTGAAGCCTTAGGTGCAAGAGAGACAGAGCCCAGACACCAGCTGCAGTTGACAATGGCCTGTTTTTTGTCTCTCCTTCTACCAAAATGTCACCAGAGTACACACAGCACAGCCACACGAATAACCCAGCATGCTTAATATCATCAACACAAACACAACACCTTGTGTTACAACAGCCCATTTTCCATCTCCTTTGTGTCTCCATCTGTCCGTCTGATGTCTTCTGTTTTCATGGTGTGCCTCACTTTGTGCCAAATCATCTCAACAAAGGCAATGATGACGCATCGTATAGGAAACAACGCAAGCAAACACTTTCTTGACAAAGAAAACTGTCAGAGATTAAATCAATTTTTTTTTGTTATGTCAAACATTGTATTTCTCTGCGGTAGGCCCTACTGTAGCTAGACAAAGTGCCACAGCAGGTGGCATATACTGTAGTCAGAGACAGAATGATTACGGATTGTGCTCATGTCAAGTCAAAGAGTGGGAACAAATAACGAGCTTGGCGTTTATTAGATACAACTAAAGGAATCCGTCCTTTTCATTATTATTTACCATTTACTTGCATGATAGGCACACACCCGTGTGAAGTGAGGGGCGCTCTTATCATCTTACAACATTGAGTACAAAACAAACATTAACCTCTATTCATTGTCAATGGCATTTTTAATGTTTGTTTAAGGAAAAACAAACATTAAACCTTTATATAGAGAGACTCAATAACATTGAGTCTGTGCTTGCTGGGCAACACTGGTTGTTTGAAGAGTATATAAGACTGACAAATATGCCTCATGTATATAAACAATGGAAAGTAGAGAGATATATAACGCAGGAGCAGTTTGCAACCCCAGACCTTAGCATGCAATGCAAATAATCTCTTCTGAGCAAGTGGATCGTGGGAAAGACTTTGGCACCATCTACTGGAAGAAGAGGGAATTAACTATCCATCACAAAGAACCAACTTGTACTTGTTTAGAACAATGTCCGACTACAGTGTTTATTTTATGCTGTGTGTAGATAGATGTTCTTTTTTTTTTTCTTCATTGATTTGGAGAAATGGCTATATAGTGTAGTGCTTGAGCGGCTATTCAAAGCCAATCACCTCCTCACTGGTCACCATAATAATAGACCCACTACAGCTTGGCTACAAATGAAACCAGCAACGGACAACATCCTCAGTGTGACTCTCCACACTGCTCTCTCTCCCACCTGGTACTTTAACACGTTACTATAGCACAGTGGTTCACAAACTCTTTTGCTCGTGACCCGAAAGAAAGATTTGAGGTCTCCCTGGCTGGGACCCTAACTAGTGAAAATAGCCGATCTACAAGCTTGTAGATTGTCACTAGCTCTTAAACATTTGTGTTCTAATTAATAGAATTTCTTAGGGTTATTTTGTTGTTGCTTGGAAGGAGAAAAAAAACGAAAATAGGAAACGGATATTTACTCCATACAAATGGATACCAACCCAATGTTTGGGACCAAGTGTTAAATTGTGCATTTATATAGTGCTTTTATCCAAAGCACTTTACATAGATTGTGCATTACATTCACCCATTCACACACACATTCATACACCGATAGCAGAGGAAACCATGCAAGGCAGCAACCTGCTCATCAGGAGCAATTAGGGGTTCAGAGTCTTGCTCAAGGACACTGACTCCGGCATGGGGGAGCCCGGGATCGAACTGGGAACCTTACGGTTCCCATCCGGCTGCTCTACCGGCCACTCTACCCCTGAACCACTGCCGCCCCACAAAGTATAGACTAGGCATACAGTAAGAATTCTGTTCTCTACGGTGCAGCATTCAACACCATTGTTTATGTCCAAGCTCCGTCATGAAGCTCAGAGACCTACAGTAGGTCTCAACACTCTCTGTGCAACTGGATTCTGGACTTCCTGACAGACTGATTGACACAGCAGCTCTTCACTGCACCATGGGGTCCCACAGAGCTGTGCGCTCACTCAACCCCCTCCTGTGCACTCACTCAACCACCTCCTGTGTGGCCAGTTGGTCACGCACACATGCACGCACTGTCATCGCCTGACTATAGACCATGACCCATTTAAAACACTGTTTCCCAAACTTGTGACCCAATAAGGGCCTTTCTCGGCCCCACCTCTCTCCGTGTTTTAGGATCCAGTGCGCACACATGCACGCACCGTCATCGCCTGATTATAGACCATGATGACCCATTTAAAACACTGTTTCCCAAACTTGTGACCCAATAAGGGCCTTTCTCTGCCCCACCTCTTTCCCTGTGTTTTAGGATCCCAGATGGCCGCAGCACCAGGAGGGGGTGGCCTTACTGGGCTGCGTTTACAAATTCCAGACACCTGTCTTGCGTTTGTCTTGTGTCTGTGTTTAATGGCCACTCCAATGCATTTCCAATGGAACCCCATATAGTTTGACCAAACATTTTGTTTGATGGGGGGGAGGGGGGCAGAACACATCCATCAAAGCTGTGTTCAGACACAAGTCAGGTGTCAGACACAAGGCAAGTGTCTTGAATGCAGCCCAGTAAGGTCATATGTCGACCCCGCCCGCTCACCTCTGCCCCACCCCCTCCTGGTGTTGTGGCCATCTTGGATCCTAAAACACAGGGAGAGAGGTGGGGCCGAGAAAGGCCCTTATTTGTATGTAAAACAAATATACAGTATTAAGGGCCTTTCAAACGTGAAGCGATATAACGCGCCTATAGTTCATTTTCAATGAGACCTGCGTTTTTGAGCGGAGCACTGAGAGCAGTCACAGTGCGACAACGCAAGCGTATTTACATGAGCGCGGTCCGGTGAATTTGTTGCGCGCATGCTCGTTTCGTGCACACGCCCGCAACTCACCAGACCTGGATTCTGTTTAGCTTTTTTTTACGCTTGCGTTGTCGCGCCCCTCTTGAGAAGACCTGTAGCAGACCTCTCGTTGATCCAGGCAACAACTTGTGCGTTCCTCGCTTCCCGTTTGAAAGGCCCTTTAAGGTGTAGGCTATATCAAAAGTTAAAAAATTATAATAATAATAATAAAAGTAGTGAAAATAGTTGAACAAGCTCACAGTGTGGCGTGGCGCAATGCGTCGTGAGCTTGTAGATCTGCTATTTTCACTAGTTTGGGTCCCGGGCATACGTCTAATCTCTCTTTTGGGCTCTAGAAGGTTTGGGAAGCACTGGTTTAAAACACTGTAGCACATCACCAGGACTCAGCTGCCGGCCCTGGCAGGCTACCACCAGAGGAGAAAGGGTAGGCTGGAACCTCAAGGACACATCCCAGAAATGGACTGCTCACTACACCCTGACTGCTACCTGTCTGGCAATGAATCCTAATTGGATTTTACACTTTCATTGATAATCATTTAATTGTTCGTATTATTTATGATGATCCTACATGACTATTTCTATACATTTGATGTATTAACTTGTGTTGTTTGTCCTTGCTTACTGTAAATCGCTCTGGACTGGATTAAGAACGTCTGCTAAAAACCTAAATTGTTTGTTTCTACAGTTGCAATAATGTTATGAATGCTCCTCCTTCTTGGCATTATTATTATTAATACAATTGCTGTTGGCAGTTTGTGCATTTCAGACATAATCCCTTTTCACAAGTACTTAACCTCCCCGTCATCCACATGTAAACTATTCAAACATACAAAATAGATATACATGGATATGCAATACATTTTACATGAGTCTAAGTTGAGGGAACTAAAACCTGGCAGATAGGCCACAGAATGCATCAATGATGCTAAATGTAGACAACTTGTTAGCATGAACTTTTTGCCATGCTTGGGTGCCCTCTAGTGTCCCTCTATGATATTCCAGACGAAAGGATATTTCCAATGCGATGCATTTTTCTTACAAATGCATACATCCTCTCTAGTGTCTAGATTATGTAAAATAACAGAATTGCCTATTATGACCAGACACTAGGAATTTAACTGGTCCTGTCTTTTGCTTTTCTTTAGTTAAGTATGTGTATTTATGTATTTCTCCTTTGCACAGTGACTGTTTTTTGTAACATGAAACACTGTTTCCCAAAATTGTGAATGTAAAACAAATATACAATTTATTTTTTTAAATCACACCCGTGAAGTGAGTGGTGCACCCTCTACTGTACTGTACTGGCACACCCGAAATCACCATAGAGTTAATATGTGCGTGTGTGTTAGGTTGCGCACAGGTGGTGAAAAACAACCATGCTGTTTTCGTGCTCAGACGCACCCACCCAGCCAGCCACCCACCCACACACATAGCTCCGTAAGGGAGTGGTTACACCACTCAAAAAAGAAACAGCCTCATTGACTGTCTGGTGCCCCTGGCCTAAGCAGACAACATGGCATCAGTGGTGGGACTTGGGCCTTAGTCTGTTCCAATCCGTATAAGACAAGCCGAATGGGTGGATGATGACAAAAGCAAGTTTAGAGAAAGTGCAGAGGTCGTCTCCAGATCACCCCCCCACCCCCCTCCCCCAACCAGTCACCGAAAGCGCCAAAGCGATGACAGCCAGCCAGGTCAACATGTCCAGTCTAGCTGCTACCGATGTGGGAAACCGGGGCACACTGCATGTCACTGTCGCGCTCCAGAACCTCTGAGCGGTTCCAGTCACCGGCACTGCTGTGTTAAACAGAAGGGAGGCGTACAGTCCCATCTTCCCTTCCCTCACACCGAACATGCACTCAGTTGGATAGGCCGAGCCAAAGGGCTACATCTGGCCTGCAAGCTGAACAACGCTAAGTGGCAGGCCCTTATCGACACGCGAGGGCTTGGACACCGGGCAGAATCCACTCTCTCAGGGCATATAGTGCATTCATTTCTACTAAATGTAATGCCTTCTAAACCAGTTCTCACTCTCAATTTTTTTGCAAAAATAGCAGATGTAAAAGCTCGCAGGCAGCACGGCACAAGTGATGCACTGTATATCTATTTTTGAATAGCCACGGCAAAAATCAAAAATGACACGTTGGAGAAAAAAAAGCTGTCTCCATTGTGCATCTTTCCTGCTCTCCAGTTTGCTCATAACATTAAGCAGTGCTATCAGGCGCTCCGCTGCGGTGTTTATATATGTCTATGGTTGAGTGTGTGTGGTCTGGGCCATAGATATTAAAAAATCACACCTGTGTGAACTGAGTGGTGTAAGGTCTTATATAGACTGATCAACTGTGGTCTGACGTAATGTCTGACGTAATGAAATCACACCCATGTGAACTGGGTGACCATAGCAACCATGCTCATTTTTTGGTACGAACAGACACGTAAACTAACAAAGCCAGTTGTAGGAGTGGTTTACACCACTCAATTTGGTACGAACAGACACGTAAACTAACAAAGCCAGTTGTAGGAGTGGTTTACACCACTCAAAAAATATAGATGCCTCTTTAATGTCAAACAACTGCATGACACAGTATTCGTATTCTACCACAATTGGTTCTGGTGTTTGTTTCTTAATTCTTATCCCTTAGAACATTTATAAGTAATTTTTATTTTTAATTCTGTTGACTGTTTGAGAAAGTCACAGATGTTACTGTATACATTTTACCGCTGATCATATCCCCCTGAAGTGACATTAGTTTTATATTTCCGAGGTCCTAATGGATTTCCCAAGTCTCTGGAAATTGTGACCATGATCACCCCATTCGACTGTTATCTCTCTATTGAATAGACAAAATCATCCGTTATCAGCACCTCCGAATAGGGCCAATATGGCCATACTGGCATACTCACTGTTTCAGTATGTCATTATCACCTATTGTCATTATCACTGATGTCCTGACGGAGGTCTGGTGGCCTTGAGCTACGTGAGGTCCCGCCGAGCGAGGCGCTAGCCGAGCGAGTCGCCGTGCCGAGCGATGCGACGGCCACCAGACCCGACTCAGCGCCGTCCGAGTTACGTCCCGATAGGCAGAGAATAGTATATATTAGTAGCCCCTAGTTTCCATGCGCTGACAATAGTTGGAAATGACACGTCCACCAGGGGGAAACCTTGACCAGGCTATGGTGAGTATGCCAGTATGGCCATAAGGTGCTGATAACGGATGATTTCGCCTATTCAATAGAGATAACGCTCGAATCCGCTGCCATGATTGGCTTGTCTCAATCATTTCCCCAGGACCTAAAATCTTGGTTGTAAGCTTAAGACACTTGTGCTATTCCAATTAGATTAAATATTTTAGCATTGAGTCAGGCAACTCCAGTGTTATTTCTCTCAACAACCCATTTATTGTAGTTGTCGTTTTGTAACAAAAAGGGTTAACAATAACTCAAGTCTGAGACAAAATTGGCCAAACGAATACAAGCCTTTTTCTCTGTGCAACAGAGTGCCAATGGCAACTTTTAGAATTTAACTTTGAGGTACGTAGCTTTCTTTTCAACCCGTTTTAAACATCAACCTTGATCCGAGCAATGAAACCTTAAAAGATTTGGACCATATAGAAATAAAAAGATTCATTCTGGAACTACACAAGAATACTAATAAATGAACAAAAACAAAGAAGACAAACAATCATAATTTTTAACAATTAAAGCAGCTTTTTCCCCCCCATCATTCCATTTTTACGAACCAAACAACAGAAGGAGGCATGCTCTCATCCAGTGGTGGACGTGTCCGTGTTGCTCGCTCCGTTCTCCAGGAGCTTGCGTTTCTTCTCCTCCGACGGTGATTTGAACACGTTGGCTCTGTAGTACTGCAGCTCTTTGATGCTCTCCTGGATGTCAACCAGGGCTCTGCAGAGCACGGTTTGGACGTTAGGCAAAATGAAGACCGCAGGCTTCTAAATCATGACAGTTTTCCAAAAAACCTATACTTCTATGTCAGTGGTTCTCAAAGTTTTTTCATGTCAAGGTCCCCCAGAATGATATGTATTTGGACGCAGACGACCCATCTCAAAATATGTTGTTCCAGAAACACCCCAGAAGCAAAGAATTGTTAAAAACGTTCGCTGGGAAAGAATATATATTCAAAGATTTGCACACGTTTTCACAATTTAAAAAAAAAAATCACACCCGTGTGAACTGAGTGGTTCAACTCCATGTGTGGGTCACGGGGGGGTCCCCGGAACTTCCGGACCCACAGGAACGCACGCACCCAGGGTTCCGGCCCGTTTCCCGGCGAGCCGCCCCACGTCCGAAATGGTCGAGAAATGACCATGTTACCATGTGGTTGCACCACTCAAAAATAGCAGATCTACAAGCTCGTAGTGCAGCACTCGTGCCGCACTATGAGCTTGTAGATTTGCTATTTTTCAACAGCTAAAGTTTAAAATAATGGTTAATGTGGTGCAACTGGGTTCTACACATTTTCAAGATTTTCAAGATTTATTTGAAAAATGTTCAAAAATAGCAGATGTACATGTTCGCAGCGTGGCACGAAGTGACGCGTTGTGAGATTATAAATCTGCCATGTTCTTCATAGCCCAACGCTCAAATCTACAATGACACAGATGCCTTCCCGCTTTCATTGGGTTAAAAGTAAAGGCGCAGCTTTCGAACTAATCAACTCAATTCATTATAAAATAACATCAGCAAAAAGCGCACACCTGTAAACTCACAATGTGTCAAGATTTGATGTGTTGTGAATTGTAGATCTGAGTTTCTCAATTATTAGACTAATCTATAGAGCGTCAGTTTCTTGCGTCGTAAGAAAAAAAGGGCAGGGTACAACACATTGTTGTTTTTCTTCTTTGTAATTATTTGTTCGGCCCAAAATATTGTGTTTGTTGTCATGATTTGTCACGATCCGAGTTGGCTTTGTTCGAGGCTAACAGATCTTTAAATAAATACTTTTTGAAATGTCTATGGGGAATTATTTCCTGGGCCTGTCGTCGTCATGAAAGGGGGCTGGACTGCGACGCTCTATTGATGGAATAATCTTCTCAAAGTAAATAATCATAAAGTCGTGATCTCACTCCTTGCATGACACATTCAAACTGTACAGTGTTTATGTAATGTATGAGTCAGTGCATATTGCATAAGGATCATTCATAGAGTAACAGAGGAAAGAAACAATGTTTAAGGGTTCTTGCCTGTGGGATGCTTTCTTCTGAGGTGCCCGCTTATATTCTGCTACAAACCAGCGTCTGAGGGCATTTAGATCAGTGTTGTGTCAGTTATGTCATATCACAGTGACTTCATCAGCATCTTGATTAAGTCACTATTGAGTCACCTCTATCTTGAGTCACCTCTATCTTGAGTCACTATTGAGTCACCTCTATCTTGAGTCACCTCTATCTTGAGTCACTATTGAGTCACCTCTATCTTGAGTCACCTCTATCTTGAGTCACTATTGAGTCACCTCTATCTTGAGTCACTATTGAGTCACCTCTATCATTCAGTCTCTTCTCTGGCACATGTATTAATGGCAGAGAACCTTATCAGGAGGGTTTTAGTGAAAAGCAATCCATTAATCAGTAGGGAAAAGTATGTTAGACAATAATATATAGTCTACAAATCGTTATAGCATAGCATAATTGCCTAAGATCTTTTGGGGCCAAATTGACATTACATTTCTGCCTAACTCTATTCTCCTAACACAGCTGCTTGCAAACACAATTGCAAACACAATTCTTTCTCCCACATTACAGACACAGCTAGTCAACACAGACTCGTGGCCAGGCATAGGAAGAGGGGGAACAACATTTGGAAAATATTCAAATGCTACCCCCTAATAGGGTGATACCATCTAAGACGGAGCAGTTTGTGAGAGTCATCAACATCTCAAGAACAAGCTCCTCAACGAGCAGTACAAGTGAAAAGGTTCTCATGTATGAGATGTAGACAAAAGCTCAAACTGACAAGCAGTAGCCCTCTGGACTAGAGGAGTGGTTTCCAAACCTATTAGCTCAAGACCCAAAAGAGAAAGTAGACCTTTGCCAGGGACCCAAACTAGTGAAAATAGCAAATCTAGTTCCCCCTCTTCCTGTCACGACCCACTGTTTGGGAAATAGTGCTCTAGAACAAGGGAATTATAGTTTACGAAAACTAACAAAATAATGAAAACTAAAATTGAAAATAAAAAAAAATAAAAAAACGTTTTTGTTGACTGAACCAAATAAAAACTAAAATAAAAGATAACTAACTGAGACTGTATTGTGCGTTTACAAAACTAACTAAAACAAACTATAAACTATAAAACAAATTATAGTACAGTAACAGTAACTGAATATATACTGTATATTTCTTGAAATGGTATCTTTTGTTGAGGTTTTATTACACAATACAATAGGCCTACCTGCACCTGACAAATAACCCAAAGTATGAAAAAAACACTAAAACTAAACCGAACTAAACTAAAAACTAATCTGAACTAACTAAAACTAAACTATAATTAACTAGATAAAGTGCCCCTCGGGGCACAGGTCTCCACCAGGGCAGGTCAGGTTGTGGCCTCCTGGTGGCGCTATAATAGGCCAATGTGAAAAGGTTGCCATTTCTTCTTACGCCTTTGATGGCAATTGGATGATTTGAGGCATTTTGTTCCAAAAATGGGTGTTCGCAAAATTCCACCTGTTGGTGGCACTATAACAGGCCAATGTGAAAAGGGTGGGATATATTCCTCAGCCTAGTAGGAGAGTCTGTGAAAGATTTCATGTAAATTGCAAATTTGTTCAAAACGGACAAATCCTGCAAACTTTGAAAGCCAATGTTAGCCAATTAGGATGGAATATGAAATATCAGGCAGATCCATCTTGAACACATGACTATAGAGATAGTGACAGAATCTGGAGGAGTAATTCAAAAGTCGCCTCCTGGTGGCACTATAACAGGCCGTTCTGGAAAATTTGGGGCAGAGGTTCATCGTTGGTATCCAGTGTGTGTGCAAAATTTGGCATCGACCGGATTAACAGTGCCGGAGATTAGCTGGTAACAGACAGACGGACGGACGGACTCACACACACACACACACACACACACACACACACACACACACGGAGTGCAAAACATACTCTCTCCCCATGCCCTCGGCCTGTTGGAGACAAAAATCCTAAACTATATATTATAACCTTGCTCCAGACTAGAGGGCCCGACATCAACAGAACATTAGACAAACAAAAGCTCACCTGCAAAGCTCCTTGATAGTGCTGACATCAATGATTCTATAGTGGAGGTGGTGCATGAACTGGGGCATGAATTTGTCCAGGAACTTCTTATCCGCATGCACAGAGTTACCTGTGAAATATATAATAATATATTTTCAAATCGAAGCCAATGAATCAACAAGCTCCCAACACGTTGCATCACAATGCACTGTGAGCTTGTAGATCTGCTATGTGTTGAGGTGAATAAAGGTGTGTCTTGAGATTTTGAATTGCCCATTGATGTGCCTCGCTTGGCCACAAACAAACCAGTGCACTAAAACCAGTCTCGCTCTGTGTGTGTGTGTGTGTGTTAGCCTGGCTAATAAGCCAGACCGAATCAGCCGTTGGCAAAAACAAATTGCCTGCCGGCGGATTACGGTCTGGAGAGGCTCAATTGTACGCCCATTTCCTACACCAGAGAACTGGTGTGGCCAATCGGGACACGGTATGCAATATGGGCGGGCTTTGGTACAGTGACGTTCAATGCTTGAGACCTTTGACTGACAGTAGCTTTAACCAATTGCGTCAAAGAGAAAATGTTTGAACCCGCCCCCCGGGAAACAAGATCCATACACAGCATCTCCAGACTCAAATACCACACGACAGTGTGATTTGAGTCTGGCTTATTAGCCAGGCTATGTGTGTGTGTGTGTGTGTGTGTGTGTGTGTGTGTGTGTGTGCATTGAGTGAAAAGCCACTAACCGGCAAGAGGACACTGTCCAGGCGGGGTGTGCTGTCTGATGAAGGAGAGGAATTCGTACTCGGCTTGCTGCAAGCTGATCGTGCTTTGCATTACTGCCTTGGTCAGCCCTGACTGAGACAAAATGGCACATAGGTAAGTACTTTGTTGCTGCCGGGGCAGAAACGTCTTATCTCCATGTAGGGTTTCTTCACACAAAGACTACAGCATCACACGAAAGCATCAAAAGTAGCAGATCCACAAGCTCGAAACGTGGCGTGCTTTGAGCTTGTAGATCTGATATTTTTGCTATTTTTTTCATTTGAATCCTGAAAAGAACAGTTTTTGGACATTATGTGTTTTCCACCCGACAGAGACTTGGACGTAGACTGCAGACTAAGCATCTTTTATTGACTGATGTTCCACTTTCCAGTCCATAAATTCATTGCGCAAAAACAAATCAGACTGAAAGCTTACCTGTCCATGATGCTCTTTGCACCAGTCGTCCATCCCATACAAGAGCTCAGTTGGTTGGTTGATTATCAAGTTAGGTCCCTGTTATCAGAAGACATGACAATTAGAACATTAATCGCTCAAGACCTTTTTGAAAAATGTCACCCGTAATGACAAGACCAAAAAAGGGTTGAAAGCACCTGTGTCATTTTAGATTTTACCAGTGTTTCCCCAATATGCATTATTGTGAGGGGGGGGGGGGGCACACAATCATGACCAGCCCCCACAGTATGAGCAATTAGTAGGCGGACGTGAATAGGCAAAAAAAAAAAGGTGAATAACCACAAAACCACACAATAGGGGAAACACTGATTTCAGATGTATACACAGCATATATAGCAACGTACATTTTTCCAGAAAATCCTTTTAGATTTATAACATTGGTCTAGAACAATGGTTCACCAAAATAGCAGATATACAAGCTCACAAAACCACAACTGCTGTTACAACTGCTATTTTTTTAAAATATTGAGTGTTTGAATCTTCTTTTTTTTAGGAGCTCCTCCTACTGTATGTCCAGCTGTTATGCCTATAAAGGGCTTTACATAGCACGCCACGACAGAATAGTTGATCTCATAACAAAGGACATATCTAAACATTTTGCACAATCTGTGAGAATGTACAAACATTCCTGTGTCAAACCTTCCATGTTTCAACTCTGTACTGAAAATACTGACATTTTTGCACATCTCTCTGCTAACACACCAGATGTTGTTGTAGTCAATGAAGAGAACAGATCAGTTTTCATTCTTGAAATGGCCTGCACCTTTGATTCTAGCTTAGAGGAAGCCTTTATGACCAAAGTCATTAAGTACCAGCCGCTCCTCCAGACCATCATTGAACTAGGCTATAGGTGCAATCTACTTGTGTTTATCTTCGGCAGCCTAGGACACGTACACAGTTTGGTTGTAAGAGGCTTCCAACAACTTGGGATGCCAAAAAAAGCAGCCAAAGGGCTCGCGAAATTCTGTGCAATCTCTTCCACTATCGGTAGCCGCCAAATATGGCGAAGACGCTGTTACTTGTACCCCTGAAGGGTGTGTGGGTATTTGTCCAGGATTTGCTGATTGCACAGCACCTTGTAAATATTTGTGTCCTTGTATTGTATCTCTTATGTGGACATAAATAAATGATTAAAATGTGTGTGTGTGTGTGTGTGTGTGTGTGTGTGTGTGTGTGTGTGTGTGTGTGTGTGTGTGTGTGTGTGTGTGTGTGTGTGTGTGTCTTAAACACAAACATTAAATGCAATTAATAACTAGAACTGCACTCTGTCGAGTGCCTACTTGCCTACGAGTGCCTACTTGTGGCCTACTAGTGCGCAAGCAGAGCGCGCAAGTACTGGCGACCGCTACGAACTTTCAAATCTCAGCCTCTCTGTAAAACATTGAAATTAAATACTAAAGTCAGGTTATAACTGGCTGTCATTGGTTGGGTAACAGGTAACGTATGTATGTATACATGTATGTAAGTTGTAAGTTGAAAGTACTATACTGTGGTCGGCTGGCTTTTTTATGTGCGTATGCTTGGTAGGTATACTGATGTTGATGGTGACGTAATTAGGATATGTTTCAGTGTCGGGTGATAAATGTCACCCGACATGTAATCTGAAACCTATCTATATTACGTCACCATTAAAAGCCAGTTTATAACCCGGCATTGATACATAACTTAATTACGTCAATACCTACCAAGCATACACGTGCATTCGTACCAGCACGACCACAATACTTGCTTGCGCAAGTAATGAAGGGCCATTTTTACATCAGTGTAAACACAAACATTAAAAGCTGGATATGATGATGTATGATGATTGATAAGAGCACCCTCACTTCACACAAGTGTGATTTTTCTTCTCTCCTGGGGGTTCCTAGCACGAAACCTTCTCAGACAACCTTGAACCTTGAACCTGCTTCAACCAGACAGTGGCCTTGTGGTTAGAGTGTCCGCCCTGAAACTGGGAGGTCGGGGTTCGATCCCCGGCCGGGTCATACCAAAGACCGTAAAAATGGGACCCAATGCCTCCCTGCTTGGCACTCAGCATCAATAGGCCTATCTCACAGCCCCCTTTCCACGCCCACTTCCGGTAGATAGTGGTGTCATTTAACATTAGGCATTTACACTTTTTTTCTCTGGAGAATCTAAGTACATTTCCTAATGTTAAAATGTCAAAGACCGATAATAATATGAAGAAAACACAATGGTATAACAACTCAAATAAGTAGAATAAACCTTACCTTTACAAAACGGTAGTTTGTACCTCTTTTAACATGGAAGCCTATGGACCGCAAAAAAAATAACACCACTATCTCCAAAAGGGGGCGTGGAAAGGGGGCGGGGAAAGGGGGCGGCGAAATGCTGTGAGATAGGCCTATGGGTTGGATTGGGGGTCAAATCAACTAATGATTCCCGAGCGCACGCTGCGGCTCACCGTTCCAAGAGATGGGTCAAATGCGGAGAACAAATTTCACTGCGGTAACGTGTGCGACTAATCGTACGACTTTGACTTTGACAGATGGGGGTTCCATATACATAAAGGCCCTATTTTGGGTGTCTTTGGCAGGACAAGTTGCTGAATTAGAATTTAGAAGGCATCCGTAGAATCGGCCTGAGGTCTTAAACGATGGGTTAAGAAGTGCAATCACTTGCACATAGAAAGAGTAAGGAATACAACCAGTATAACTTACCTCAGCCACGACATTGAGTTCAGAATCTGTGATAATGCATGCCATTTCGATAATTTGGTCCTTTTCAATGTCCAGGCCAGTCATCTAGAAAGAAGCAGGACAAGGAAAACATACAATGAAGAGGAGTTCCCAAAAGAAACACATGATGAGCTGCCTGCAGCCAGCAAAGCCATCATTCAGTAATGCATTTCAAAGTGCACCATCATCACAACAGTTACTGTACAACACACACAGAATCAATGGTCAAGATTAAGACAATGATCATGTTCATATGCTGCAGTCATGTATTTATTTATAGCCTTAGGTCAAGACTATCATTATGCATTTAATCAAGTCTGACTTTTACTTTCGTATGTATGATATATGCATGTTTAATTTTATTTTTGTACATGCCATGCATGATGCTGGTTTTGCACCCCTACATCTTATAACTAAGCCATACATACTACAGATTTTTACACAAATCTGGTGCTTCATGAAACGACAGCGCCTAAATAGCCTTGGATCAAGACTATCATAGATGTATGATTATGATCTGTCTTGATCTAAAGCTTGCTGACTTCAAAGTTACTAGCAAGATTGGCTAATTACTTAGCAAAGCTAACTTCAGGTAATGTAATGTGCTTGGGTTGTGCACGGCCAACAGATATAGATGAGGTCGGTGCACATGAAGTAAGACAACATGCATGTTGTATGTAAACAGTTAAGCCCCCAACTTGCCTCCAGGTCCACCCACACCATCCTCTTGCCCATGTTCATGTTAGGCTCTGATCTGCTGCTAGATGTCGACATGATGAATCTGACGCTTTTCTTCAGTGATACTGTAGTAGTCAGTCCGCTCTGCTGTGAGTGTGTCTGTAAACAATGACTTGGACGAAATGAACAGTGTCTTCTCAGCTGATGTTGAACGACTGCTGGTCGACTGCACCTACTCCTGCACACAAACTCCAAAGCAGATACAGCCCCCCTCCACCACATGCTGCTGCACACACACCACACTCGCACACCGGCATGCTATGTCCACTTCCGACCTCAACTGTCGTAAAGACAAGATGCGTCATCACCATGGCATAAGGTGATGATAGTCAACTGATTATCTAGTCGAAATAAAAGTCATCACACGTTTTTTTAAATCTCACAGTCATCGTGCTAGCTGGCTACAGTATTTGCTGGTTTACTGGTTATTTATTATTCACAGCCTCACAGCCGTCACAGGCTTGATTATCTAACCCACAGAGACAGATAGGCTATAACTTAGAAGCATTGGCTATGGACCAGAGCTAACTTTCAGGATGACCAGTGACCACACGTCATAATCGTGTTTAATGTTTATAGCCTATTAATGTTTGAGATTAATCATATCAAATCATACAAATAATAAAACATGAAACGTTTTCCGGTTTCGTCTTCTTTTTACCCTAAACACAGTCCCCAAGACTCCCCATCTAGTGGCCAGCAAGGTGTAGCGCAATATTGACGGTCACAGAAAACCTTAAAGGGTCATTTCACCCATTTTCATCCTATCTTCATATAATTGGTTGATATATATGCCAGTCAATCTAAGCTAAAGAAAATCACACCTGTGTGAAGTGAGCGGTGCAACTGTACTGTGTGGGGGTCCTGTTCCGGTGAGCCTTCCCGCGTCCGAAACGGTCGAGAAATGCAGAGTTATCGTGTTGCCGTTTTCCATGCTCACCCATGCTGGGACATGTAGACATACATAGTGACACACACAGCTATTATGTAAGGTTATTATCAGGTAAAATTCATCACACAAATGTGATGACCTCATCACACAAATGTGATGACCTCATCACATTTGTGTGAAGAAGTGTTTTTCGTGCAAAGCTAATGCTTGAAATTGATTCAGAATCATGAATAACCCCTAGTTTGACATAATTCATCCCATGAGCAAGCAGTAAGGCTCTATTAACTCAATGGTAAAAAAAATAAAAAATAATCAGCGCCACTTGCACATGAAACCAGGTTCAAATCCGCAGTAGTAGAGTAGAGTAGTAGAGTAGTAGTATTTAGGGGGCGACCCAAAATAAATTGCAATAGTAATCGTTCAAGGTTTTTTATGATCCTTAGGGTCATCCAAATAACATATTAAAATGTGATTATTATGTAAGTGGATATGGTAAAATCAGGTAAAATTCATCACACAAATGTGATGACCTCATCACATTTTTTGTGACACACATGTCACCCCCCCCATCTCTCTCCCCATTTCCTTTCAGCCTACTGTCTATCCCTCCATAAAAATATATAAAATAAAAGCAAAAGCTACAAAAAATAAAATAAAATAAAAATAAAAAAACAGCTCGCATTTCGATCTTGCGGATCTTCTATACTTGTGATGCTTTCGTGTGACACTGTAGTGTGATCAAGTAGGGCACTAATTTACGAAAAAAACACGTTTGAACAAGGTTTCTGCCCGACAGCAAACATATAGCCTACTTCTCGGTATTGCTACTTTTAAGTAAGTAAGCCTTGCTGAGCCATCAGGCCCATAGGGCAGGAGCCTATGGGCTCCATTTTCGTCACCGCTGCCTTTTTTTACTATTTTGCTAAACATTTTTGAATAGTTAAAATGGCCAGTCTACAAGCTCACAACGTATCAATGTAGATTGGCTAGTTGAACTATTCAAATATATTTTGCAAAATAGTAAAAAAAGGCAAAGAAGTTTAGGGATAAGGGGTTTAGCGGTGACGAAAATGGAGCCCATACCTCCTGTTTCTGTAGCGTGAGGCAGTTGGTGTATAAGTACACCCCCTGAACATGATGTACAAGTAGCCAGGACTGAGGACACTAGTATGACACTAGGGACTTGCAAAAATCCAACCCTTGATACTGAATGCCAAGCACGGAGGCACTGCAGGGTCACATTTGTTAGAGTCTTTGATATGACTTGGCCAGGGATCGAACCCAACTGCGACCTAACAGTCTCAGGCTGACACTCTAACCACAAGGCCACTGAGCTGGTCCTTTTTGGTACTTTTACTTAGGTAAAATATAAATTTGGAGTACTTTTTGAATCTTCCAGCACTGCTCATGAGTAATGTGAGCACCTCTACTGTGTGGTACAGTATATGCAAACACTTCCATTGATGTATTGATCAGCTGGGGCCGGAGATAGGGAGGGAGCTGGCATGGGAAGAGTTATTGGGAGCAGAGCGGGGGAAGCTTGGGCAAACAACAGCTCCAGATGAAGGCTCAATTATTGATTTAATTATTACTCAGCGGGTTAGTGCACGTCAGCAGTAGGCATATTTGTGTGTGCGTGTGCGTGTGTGTGTGCGTGTGTGTGTGTGCGTGCGTGGCTTGCTGAGAATATCTATGTCGCTGAGAGCTTCAAGGCTCTTTCACACCCACTGTATCCTGTTTCCTGTAAAATCTGTATCCTGTTTCCTGTCAATGCACTGAATGGGACATTATCACGTTTAATCAGACTATTGATTGGTCTCAGTAGGTGAGATACTGACCTACCGACGAGCTCACTAGGTGTTTTGTCACTATTCTGTGGGTTGATGACGGCTACTGTTTTGACCGCGGGCGAACTTGCACCGGCGAGCGAGTTGCTGTGTCGAACGCTGTGAAGTTCAGAATAACAACAAAGCACCTAGCGGTAGGTCAGTATCTCACCTACTTCAATAGTATTTCACCTACCAATCAATAGTGTGATTAAACATGATAATGTCCCATTCAATGCAGGACAGCATTGGAAGCCGCTGTTCAGCGGTTGGCTGATGAGCTTATCTACCTGGTTGTAGCCCGTATGTGACGTCTTGTGTAGCAGGATGGCTGTGTCTCCCACTCTGCCCACTGTCCATCCTCCGCTCACTCATCAGTGGGCTGATTGGCACAATGCAGAATAGTCGATTGTAGTAGAGGTCCAGAATTCACTGTGTCAATGTACTTGAGTAAAAGTGCAACAGGATTGGCATAACAATGTACTATCCCTTCTTCATCTGTATAGCGTGGCATTGGTTCGACCTCCCGTTAGTCTCAAACCCTAACCTCACAGGAAGCCACGAGTGATTTGTAACCCGCAGCCTGTGTGATTTGAAACCCGCAGCCTGGGTGATTTGTAACCCAGCTGCAGCAATGGTGATTTGAAACCTGCAGCACTGGTGATTTGAAACCTGCAGCACTGGTGATTTGAAACCTGCAGCACTGGTTATTTGAAACCTGCAGCACTGGTTATTTGAAACCTGCAGCACTGGTTATTTGAAACCTGCAGCACTGGTTATTTGAAACCTGCAGCACTGGTGATTTGAAACCCGCAGCCTGGGTGATTTGTAACCCAGCTGCAGCACTGGTGATTTGAAACCTGCAGCACTGGTGATTTGAAACCTTCAGTGGTGATTTGAAACCCAGCTGCAGCACTGGTGATTTGAAACCCAGCTGCAGCACTGGTGATTTGAAACCTGCAGCACTGGTGATTTGTAACCTGCAACACGGGTGATTTGTAACCCGCAGCACAGGTCGGACTAACGGGAGGTTTGACTTAAAGGACCTATCTTCATATAATAGGTCCTCACTAATAATCATGATAAAAAAGCACAATTTCTTTCTTCTCAGTCTGTGTCTCATAGGACGGCTACGGGAAGTTCAGAAACCCGTCCACCAGTGACATCATCGACGGGGAATCCAAGCTAATAGAAACTGTAGACTTTCTAGTCCTGAAAAGTTGCAATGCGAAAATGGAAGCCTTCGTTCTCACAATAATACAAATCTAAACATTTTTGTAAAAAATATCTTGTTTAAAAATAATCTGCCTAACGATGATGTCACTGGTGGACGGGTTTCATAACTGCCCACAGCCCTCCTATGAGACACAGAATGAGAAGGAAAAAATTGTGCCATTTTATCATGATTAGTAGAGAGGACCTATTATATGAAGATAGGTTGCGAAATGGTGAAGTAGTCCTTTGGGCCGTCCTCTCTCAGCTAAGGGATCCTTAGCTGAGAGATCCTGATTCAGTAACAATTAAGCTGTTGTTAATACTTTTCATTGCAGTTTAACCCCCCACACACTTGAACACACACAAACAGAAGTGTAATGTGAGATCATTTGGGGTGATTGAATTTGAAGACGATGGGCCCTATCTTGTGCGGCCGAAAGCAAAGCGTAGCCATGTAGCCATTAGGATTGATTTTAAAATTATTTTACTTGTTTATAAAGCTCTCAATGGTCTCGCACCTTCCTAGCTATATGACTGCCTGCCTAAATATGTCCCAAACCGCCCCTAAGGTCTTCCACTGCTGGCCTGCTCGCTTTGCCTAAAAAAATGGCAACTAAAAAACACGGGGAAGCAGCGTTTTGCTTCTACGGGCCGACGGCGTGGAACAAACTCCCACTGTACCTTCGACAGGCAGCCTCTGTAGACATTTTTAAAGCGCTGCTCAAGACCCACTTCTACACTCTTGCTTTTAATTGATCTTTTAATTTTTTGTTATTCATGTCCTCACTGTATTGCATTACTGCTCTTGTTTTTTAATGTTTATGCCTTGCTTTTCTTTTCTTTTTTTTCCTCCATTGCTCTGTAAAGCACTTTGAGCTGCATTTCATGTCATGAAAGGTGCTATACAAATAAAGTTTTATTATTATTATTATGTAGATCAGCTTTTCAAAATTATAAATAACGCCTAAGAAGATTAAGCATAAGGCGCCGCACAAAATAGGGTCCAAATGTTTGCATTCTTGGATGTGAGTTATATATATATATACTAGGTCATCAATGTTGCAGGGACTAGTATCCTAATCTGAAAATAGTTTCACTTTTGAAAAAACGGTGGTGTGAGTATGAGTGCACTAGAGGGCAGTGGTTAGCTTGCTGAATTCACAATTCTTATTGCAGTATAGTGTTCAGTGTTCACTCTATGTCTACACATCATACTGTATGCAAAATATTTCCAAATAGGCAAGCCGGCAAGGTAGCAAAATATAGCTCAATTTAGATTATTATATTAGTTAACCTATATCCAATATTTTATTGAATTCTCATGGTTTTCTTTTTTGATGTCAGGATGTGATCTAGGACTACAGCTGAATGTGCAGAGACTTGCCCTCATTAGCCTGAGTTATACTTTGTCATAATTATGAACCGAACGTACCGAAAATAGGAGATATACAAGCACCCGAATCATCATAGTACAAATTAGGCGCAAAACAGTCACTTTCCAGCTTTTAAACATACAGTACATGTTTCGTTGCAAAGTCTGAAGAGAAAATAGCCTAGGCAGCCTTTTCTACCCACATGGGGTTTCTTTCCTTGAAATTGGATGTTTGTTGTTGGTTCTTTCAAGTTCGCTCAGAGTGTAGTGACAATGGAATGTGTTTACTGGCGTTCCATTTAGCAGATGCAGCAGATCAGTGTTTGAATTCCAAGAGAAGTGGTGTATGCAGCTAGTGTTTTGCCCGTGAGATTAAACTGAAATAAGATTAATTCACAGACACTACACTTTCTAGTCAAACTTATCTAACTACACTGTCTGTGTTGTCACGGAAACGGTCGACAGCACAGAGCATTAGAGCAGCGTTAGTACATCATTAAGAATATAAGAAAGGAGGTATCTAGAGACAGGCTTTAGACTCAAACAGCTCCGTTCCCTCCCCAGCTCCTAAGAAGAAATACGGATCCTTATGCTATAAGGCCTCCCCGAATACGAGCCCTTATAGACTCCTCTGATGGTCCCCTATAAGTATAGGAGTCTGTGTGTGTGTACTGGTGTAATCCACATAACTCGAGAACCGTCCGCCCCACCGACTTCAAATTCGACAGACGACACACACGTTCCACTCCACCACAGGGAGTGCAGTGCATGGTGTCAAGTCGGTCGGACCCACGGTTGTCCCGAACCGCCACAAAAGGCCTCTGCCCGGGCTCTGGACAGGGCCCCTGCCCAGGGTCCATATATGGAGCTGGCCTGTTCTGACATCACAACAACACTCCATAGTCCATATTTGGGCATGCCCGACACAGGACTCCATATATAGGAATATAAAGGGACACAGAGAGACAGATACAGAAAGCTCCATATATGGGCATAAAGGGGACACAGATGGGTGGAACGGGTACTCTGACATGGGTACAACGGGTATTGCATAGCCGGGTGGGGCATGGATCTCCAACTTCCATCCTTACTGACTTGGTGCGCTACAGCCGGGCACCGGTCTAGTCACTTTCTATTCACTGGAAAGGGGCTTTTTAAACACCATTTCTGAAGTGCATATCCCTACAGCAGTGGTTCACAACCAGTGGTCCTTGAGGGGGTTCCAGGTGGCCCGCAGCTAAATGATGGAGTTAGGAAAGGAACGAAATGTGAATCCCTATACTCTCCTTCAAAACCGCTCTTGTTTAGAATTGCAGACACCCGTAAGTGCTCGTTGGGCCCCAGTGAAAAGTCAAAGTGGTTGTTTTTCTCTGTAATGCAGCCGTCCCATCCCATAATGCTTAACTTCCAGTTTAACCTAGTCTGCCACATAAAACACAAAAAAGAGAAGAAAAACAAAACCATAAATCTCAGATGAATTCATGAATGAATCGAGTATGCCTGTACAGAAGATTATTTTCTGTATGCACAGAACGAAACAGTAAAGAGATTTGCTTACTGTTAATTTCATCAAACGTTTTATTAAAAAACAGCAGTACTTAGATACTATACAAATATACATGTTTCACTCAAGGGGTGAAATATATACACGGCTTTTTTGGTTTAGCCTGAATCAAAATAAAAGCATGGCATCGATATGATTAGCACAAGTGAAAGACAATTCTAAGAGTAGCCCCTTTTATGCTAATTTATGCTTCATCGTATTACAGTGTCGCAGTGTTCTGGGCGCAACACAGTATCTCACAACAAAGTATATATTAGGCTTTAGCACTGCATTGTTCCCATCCTGGGTACACAGTGGGCTAATGGGACAACTACACAAGCACAATGTAGGTTACAAGAGAGTACAAAGTACTTACAGTATTACTAAGTGCATTACAACATACAAATTCAGAATCAAATGAGGAACCAAAAAATATAAATCTTTATGAATTTACAGTTTGAATTGTATTGACCATTACATTTTATCTACAGTATTATCATCTCTATATTTATATAATCATTGAGGCAAAAAAAGAAAAAGGAAAAGAAAAACTTGTCCTCAAGTTAAGTATCTGTGACATGCATATAACCATTATTCCTCTGCTTTCGTGGATAATTCCCCCCCTTAAAGTTCTCCTTAACTTTACACCTCGGCCATGGCGTCAAAGCGTGGTGCCCTGACACTCATACAGTATAATAATGTTTCTTCATTGAGTAAAAAAGTTCTCCTTATGACACAGCCATGTGTTTAAGGTTATTTCCTATATAATGTTTGACACCAAAGACATTCCAGTGAAAAGTACAGGAACTATGATTCCATCTATCTACTGTACCATTCGAGCATGGTTAAACAAGTCAGGCAATAAAGAAAGGGGGTATAGGCTTACTTGAAAATTCAACAGGGCCCCCAAGATACGAAAAAAAAGAGGAAATCAATCATGCTGTGTATCCCTACCTCATGAAAAAGCTGTAAGCTGAATTCAATCATCTCCCTGGCCTCGCTGTATTGGCTTTTCTGGGCATTATGGGGAAATTCAAAAGAGGGTTGCATATATTGACCGTATTCACGTGGCAGCAATTTTCGCTCTTACATCATACACTGTGAAAGTGAGCACTGTTGCCAGATTTTGTGAGAGAATTGAAATAAGCAGCCATGTCTATGAAACCAAGCCCAAAAGAAGCCACTAGGCTACATGAGCACTTTAAACCTATTTGAGTGAAATAGTTGCAATATAATTATTTTGAAAATGAATTTGAGATAGAGAAATAGATAAATTTGGTTGTCCTTGACATGCAAATGTTTGAGGAAAAGAAAACGCAAACCTGTTACTACAGTATCAATATTTACAAGCAACTTTACAGACAAACAAGCTATTATAATCAGACATGGCATACTGTATACACTGTAAGAGCAAAAGAGTCGCCATGTGAATATAGTCATGTTCTCTGACTCTCCACTTCTCCATCTGCAGTGTGACCGGGTTAAAAGCAGCGGTGGGCAAGCAACAAACATTCAACACATCCAGAGGGAGGCTCTTTCAACTGGACACTGAGGGAATGCCCCACCGTGGCTCAAGTGATAATTACAATATTCACCTTCTGCTAAATTGGGAGTTTAAATGAACATCTGCTGCGTAAACATTTTTGTCCCCCAGTTGCGTCCATGCGTGTTGGATTGATGTTTTCTGGTTGTGATGGAAATCCGACATTGTCTCGCTGTTGAGACTGAAGAGTCACAGAGTGCCATGTATCGCAGAGAGAGTGTGTTTTAGCTGGTGTATTTAGTCAAGCCATTTGCTCGATAAACTGGGTCATCTGAAAAGTTTGCATGTTCAATGCATCTGTGTAAAGTCTTTGGCTTGGATGCAACAAGGAGGATTCCTCGAACTGAGAATGCGCGTTAGCTCCGGCGTCCCTGCACCCTTTCTTCCTCGTACCATATGCACCGGATATAGAGCACACAGCTTTGAAAGAAGAGAGAGGTGGTGGCGGGGAGACGGCGGGGAGACGTAGTATTAGACAAGTTGATTTAGTAGTTGAATGAAAGAAGAGCGTTAAGCCGCGGCCTACTTCTCTTCTTTTATGCGACTTGAAATGAAAAGTCGTGTGAACTAAAGAATGAGACTTGAGGAAGGATCAGGTTTTGTACTCCCGGGCCAGTCGGAGACGAGCCATAAGGACGGGGTGTCTGAGTGAGCTATGACTGGTATGCACAAGGTCAGATAGGGTGGTGCTCTCGTCTCCTCCTCCCCCTCCCCAAAATGACATCAGCTCTCAATTCATTTGTCATGTTACCTCACACAAAAAGCCAGTTAAAAATCCTTGCTGGGTCATGCAGTGTTTTGTCAAGATGTGTAAGTTAGTTCGCTGAAGTAATACTGTGTCTCCGAAGAAAGCAGCGCATATGACCCACAACGTATATTATGACCCAAGGCACTCTTTAGTCTTTAGGATCATTATTTTTCAAAATATACTCGAGTGCATTTTAGTAGGCCTACGTGATATCTCTCTCTATATAAATGTGTGAGCTATATAAAAGACTCATATAATATTTATTTTTTTAACTGTGCAGGGTTTAACATATTGGTAGATTTGAAACCATTCTCAAATAGCATCACATTCTTACAATGGTCCAAAATAAATCTATGATATACTGCGCAGTGCGCACACACACACAAAAACAACTAAAATCTGTAGTGTAAACCATCATTATGTGGCACTTTCACATTAGGGCCTTTGCTATGCCCTTCTCACAAATCCTCAGACAAGTTTGGTATGCTAACTGGGTGTACAGTATGTATGTAGCTGTATCTATGTGTGTCCCCACTACAATAGACCAATCAAATGAATGATTTCACGAAAAAGTAGTTGTCGTAGTTGATAAGCTATGCATTTAAAAAAGAAAAATCCATCAAATCTCTCAGTTACACCAACATTGTACTTGTGAAGCATTTTACTATATTATGTGAAGTATTTATAAAGATTACTATTTCTATTTGGTCAAATGGAGATGTACTGAGTAGACTGTCACCACACACTAATCCGAGATTGCCACACGCTGCCGGTTTGTCAGTGTGGGGATGACGCTGTCCAGATCTTTCATGCAGAGTGAAACTGTGAAAGTCACCACCGAACACTACAATTTGCGTGGCTTCGTTCACAAACGGCACACTCGGTAACAGGGAGGTCACGCCGTCTTGCTTTCCTATTTGTTTTGCGCTGAGCTTAAATGACCGTATTCAGTATGGACCCACCCAACATCTCCTGACTACAGTGTGTTATGTGCCAGATGCATCGACTGGGGAAATGTGCACATCTAGTAGACTCTAGGTATGTTGAAGTCAGGATGTGTGGGAGGCAGGCGGGGCCCAAAAGACAGTCAACGCCATTAACATCCACGTGGTGTCCACGCGACAGATGTAGCTGTACTTTATATACTTTATAAGTGATATCTTTATACAATCAGAGCCACGCGTCCCTTTTACAACAGCATATTGTAATATTTAAAGCTGCAATCCGTGAGATTTATGTCCTACACCCGAGATTCCAACCCGTGTCTCCTGCGCAAGCACCGGAATTTCTACCGCTGAGCTGAACCGTCCAGCCCGCTTGGGCAGGGGAGATATCTCTCGTCACCCAGCAGTGAACCTATACCTGAGCACAGGATTATATTCTGAATAGAAGAACCAGCGGCCCATCCACCCACCGCAGTTGTGTTAGTTACATTGTATTAACATACTCTACCATACAGATTGGTTACATTAATGTTTTATCCGCTAAAAAGGTTATGGATCGCAGCTTTAAATCAGCCAGCGTACTACCCGTGAGAAAGGCGGGAAGAGGAGATGTCCCGGAGGTGGTGGTTGGCTGCGCGGTGCGCATGAGCGTGATGAGTGCTGTTTGATAATATCTCTGTTAGTTATGTGACCTGCAGTGACCTCTTCAGCTGTAGCAATGCTGAGCAGCTCTGAGCAGTCTGCACAATGTCTTCCCTATGTTGTTTATCAGTCTGCTCCCCACGCCTTGGTGTGGCGGCCCGCCCTCGTGCCATTGCCTGCACGAACACCCCCCTCCCCCCTTTACCCTCTTTCTTCTTGCTTAAATTTACAAATATTTTCATTTTTTTCATTTTCTTCTTCGTTGACTTCATTACAAGGTGTAGCTCCGGAAGGAAGTGAGTCACAGAAGGTGACAACAGAGGATATGCTTTTCTGGACTGTGAAGGGTGGGGCGCGTGAAACTCATCATGGGGGTCAGCAGTCGTCTTTTGGTTTGTGTTTGAAGCTTTGTCTGTCCCGAGGCCCACCCAGCGTTGCTCCATCCATCCATCGGTCCATCTGTCTGTCCGTCCGTCCGTCCGTCCGTCTGGCTGGATCTCAGTCACTCCTCCAGTCCTCACACAGTTTGGAAGGCCTTTGTCTGGGCCGGGATCATGACAGGCGTGGCCCCCATTCGGGCCAGGTTGGCCGGGCTCAGCTTGGGCGGAGGGCTGGGCTTCACAGAGTTGGAGGTGGACGTGGAGGTGGAGGAGGTGGGCGGTGTGCAGTCGGCAGGGGTCTTGAGAGGAGGAAAGGTTATTATAGTTATAAAGGAGAATTGCGGATTAACCATTTTCTTACCTTCTTTCTTATCATCTGATGTTGTTATGTCCAATAACGAGTGGTACATGTGAAATATGACAACGTCCAGAGCACAGCGCAGCTCCGACTGCGCACGCTGGGTCTTACGCTAAATCGCTTATTTTGATCGCTCGGGAAAAAAAGAATCTGTCAATCATAATGACCTAAGACGCGCAGATGTGTTTTGTCCCAGCTTCTGTAACAAGGCGAGCGAGCCTAAAACCCAAACCACACCAAAGGGTCGCTATGCAACTCCTTGGGTCCAAACGGTTGCAAGGAGTTGCATGGTGACTCTTTGGTGTGGTTTGGGCCATTGAATTCAACCAGTGGAATCACTTGGGACGACTTGGGACGACTTGGGACGACGTGGGTCAACGTGCAACAGGACATATCACACCGCTGAGACAACGCTAAAACCATCTTGTGGTTTGGGCATAAGACCCAGCGTGCATGCTCTGAGCGTATGTTTTTTTTTTATTGGATATAATAATCAGATTAAGGTATTAAAAAGAAAAAAAAAACTTTACTCCACTACATTTATTTGAAAACTTTAGTTACTAGTTACTTTGGAGAGTTTGATTATTATGACAAAACATACATTAACCACTTCATTTCAGCTATTTTCAAAAGATTTGTTGAAACTTGAAACGAGACCATCTGCATAATGAGTACCTTTACTTTTGGTACAGTAGTACATTTTGATGCCAATACATTTGTACTTTTACTTACGTACATTTTGAATTCCGGACTTTTACTCGTAACAGAGTATTTCTATATTGCCGTATTGATACTTTTACTTCAGTAAAACATTGAAGTACTTTCCTTTCCACCACTGGTGTATAGTCAGAAGAATTCTAACCTTGAGAGGAGGAGGCCCCTGGTGGGGGGTGTATGCGGGCGGCGCCTGGGGAAAGGCAGAGCGGTAGCAGTTCTCTTTGAGCGCGGCCACGGCGGGCACACAGGGCCGCTGGGCGCCGCCACGTGCTGCCACGTTGTTGTGGTGCATCATGGACTGCGTGGAGGAGTCTCCGGAGCGGGAGCTGCCTGAGCGGGACGATGACAGTGAGTTGGGCTTCACCAGCTTGGCCTTGGGAGCCTCCGCGTCCTCCCTGAAACAAAACAAATCAAGGTTGTTCTAGTGTTTTTGGACAGGTGCTTGAAAATCGCCTGGACTACATTTAATAGTACCTCTAGTAACGACCGTAAAGACGAACGTAAAGACGACCGTAGTGGACACTTTTTTCATGATGGGCTGCCTCTAAGCCAATGGGAGACTTACCCATAAAACCCATAGTCTGAACGGCGCAACGTGTTTGCAAGAGGAATGGATAGAGTGAGAGTGGCAAGAAGCTAATGTTATGAGCTACAGTATAACTGGAGCTAAAGGAAAGCCATAACAAAACATTGAACCAACAAAAGAACGTCAAAAACGAATGAAAGCAACGGCCGGGAGTTTGTGACAGAGAAACATAAACGTTTTTTGGGGGGGGGGGGAAGAAAAGAAAAAGATGCACAACGGAGACGGCCAAGCTGGCAGTTATGACTCGAGTGTCATTCTTGTTTTTTTGTCATTCTAAGACAGAAACACCAAAAATGCATCAGTGTCAGGAAGAATGTTTTGTGCCGGTGAAGACGGTACTCAGCTGAGAACATACTGGAACGGGGTAACACTGGTAAATAAAGTTCAGTGGTGTAAAGTAAGTAACAAGTTCTAAAGTACTGGACTTAAGTCCATTTTTGAGATACTTTGGGCTTTATTTGGTATTTACAAATTTCAATACTTTTACTTCTGCTCCACTACATCTCAGAGGAAAATATTATACTACACTGCAATTACATGTAAGCTTTAGTTACATTACTAGTTACTTTGTAGATTTTGATTACGGTATTATTACAAAACACACACACTTCAGCCCTGTGAATATTTTGGCCATTTGAAAATAGCTATTGGCTATTTTCAAAAGATATTTTATTCATTTTGAACTCGTGAAATGGGACATTCTAGACAGTGAGTACTTTTACTTTTGGTACTTTAAGTATATCTTGATGCCAATACTTCTGCACTGTTGTTCAAGTACATTTTTAAACAGGACTTCTAATTGTAACAGAGTATACAGTACATGCATTGCAGTATTGATACTTTTACTTAAGTAAAACATGTGAGTTCTTCTTTCATCACTGAGGTCTGGGCACCACTGCTAGCCTATGTCTCATTGCCCGTAATCATGCTAACCATGACCTCCACTTGATGTGTTTGACACAATAGGAAGTGTGTCTGACTGCATGCGACCCAGACCTCTTCCTCTGTTACATTATTGATACCCGTCCCAGTCCTTCCCGGGAGCACTGCATAATTCATCCTGATGCTTACAAAAGTATCTACCGGTACACACACACACACAAAAGAGCTGATGTTCCAGCCGGCAGTGCCAGCATATTAGGCATAATTCAGATGAGACGAGGGCTCAGGAAGTTAAATGCGTTGTTAGGATTTTGTAGACCCTAGGGGGGGTTGCGGTGTGTTGTTCCGAGCATTATGTGCAATGTAGTGCGGGAAGGAGATGCCGAAAATACACCCGCACCTTTTCAGGCTCATATGGGGACCCCCGGGTGAGACCCATTGCCGTATGGCTTACCAGGGACAAGGTATAGACATTTTTTGTGTCATCACATGAGACTGCGTTTTCTCGCACGTCTGAGTAAAAATCGGATATAATGTAATGACTTACAGTATATGGACAGTTTTAGGCTAACAATAACAGCAAACGTTACGGTGTTTATGTAAAGTCAATGGCTCTGGCTCTGAACAGCCAGTCCCTTTCCTGGACGCTGTAAACAAAGCCCGGGTTGGTCGGCTGTATCTAACTACACAGTCAAATCATCAGAGTTAATGGAACGCTGAGGAGTTTTACTGTGTTGCTATAATGCTGAGTTATCAGTGTGGGATCATTTCAATCTCTAGTAGACAACATTTCCACAATGTGACCAGATGAGAGAGAGAGATGAAGCTTGGCGGCCATAGCTGGATGGGTATGAGAGGCTGCCTGGGAAACAGAAGGTCCTCCCGGTTTGCGCCCCGGGCCCGGGCTATGTGTCGTAGTAGTATCCCTGAGCAAGACACTTTACCCCTAACTCCTCCCTGGGCGTGCCCCGGTCACTGTCTACTGCTCCTGATACTTAGGATGGGTTCATTGGCCTCATTTCACTGTACGCTGCTGTCGGGCAGAAACCTCTTATCTCCATATTCAAACTTTTTGTGGGGGTTTTTTTTCTTCGTACAATTAACGCCCTACTTGAATATACTGCAGCGTCACACGAAAGCATCAAAAGTAGCAGTTGCTTTTGCTCATTTTGAACTTGAAAAAGTTAGTTTTTTATGCAAATACGTACAGCAACAAATACCGCAAAGGGGTGCGGAATCAAATGATTACTATTATTATCATTATGAATTGATGCGACATACGCGCTCGACTCTGTACCTGATCTCATTGGGAGTGTCCTCGTCGTCGTATTTCTTCAGATCCTTCTTGCGGAACACCAGCCAGAGGATGAGGATGAGGAGGAGGACTCCGAAGGACACACCCACGACTGCACCGGCCACCACGCCCATGCCTCGCACGTCTGCACAGGTCAACACACACACACACACACACACACACACACACACACACACACACACACGCACACGCACACGCACACGCACACGTTCTAACATTGCAGGTACAAATGTGATACAAGCTTGCGAGCTTGTTCGCTAGGACCGTAGGTGTGTGCCCTGAGACTTTGACTCGCCCACCGGCGGGCCTCTGCGGGCACAGAGGGTTTCTCCATGCTGTCCATCAAGCTTCCATTATTATGACACATCATCATCTATTTATATAGCGTCATTCTTTTCTCTCTTTGGGGAGCGACAGCAACGCTGCAGCTTCACGGAGGGCAGGCAATATGACTGCAGTTTATGAGTGATGTCATGTGTAGCCTATGGGGGAAAGGAAGGAACAAACTGTGTGTGTCCAATAAAGAGTCTCAGTTAGCCCGTTAAAACCGCGAAAGCATAATTCTTTGGATTTTAGCGGATGTACAAGCTCACAGCGTGGCATGAAGTGATGCGCTGTGAGCTTGCAATTCTGCTATTTTTTATATATTTTATTGAATCTATAAAGTGTGAGGACTACTGATTTAGAAGACATTTGTAGAATCGGCATCAGGTCTTAATGGGTTAGAGGCCATAATAATTGTGGGACTCCTGCAGGCTCCACTCAGATTGCTGTTAGTAGAGGGAAGGTGAGCAGGAGGAATAGAACTCCTGTAGAGCTTTGCTAATAGACAGAGAACTCAGTGAACCGACACATGAACCCTAGTGTCCTATTCTGGGATGATCTGCTATTTTCGGAGATTGGGAGAGATTTGGGTGTAGAGCAACGACCCTCAAAATGTTTCATATGTCTAGGAGGACCCCCCCAAATTAATATGTATTTGGCCACGGACGGACCGGACCCCAATAAAAATATGTTGGACCGCCATAAACATTTCTAAAAATATTCACAAATTGCCACAAAAAAAGAAGCTGATCTAAAGGCTTACGACGGTTGTAGATCTGCTATTTTCAAATAGCAGATCTACAACCGTCCCATTGAAATAAATGGGGGGGGTGGGGGGGGGGGGGTAGGATAGAGCCGTGATGCCGGTCAACATTTTGGTCCTTTCTCAATGTGAATATAATCGTACATTTCTTTGTGCGGGCTGCGCTTCTCGTTAAAAATCCCGGAGCTTTTCACAGAATGGTGCTGGTGTTGTCAGTCCCTGTAGCTCCTTTTCCAAAAGTCCCCGCGGCGAGCTCCATCACAAAAGCGCCAGGAGTGCTTTTTGGATGAAGCGCTGGGATGAAGCTCCCCATGCAGCACTGTGCCAGCACTAGTCTGGCTGCCAGAGGACAACACTATATGGACACACTCCCTTATACGAGAGAGGATGAGAGATACATGCACTGTAGGAGGCACACTCCCTTATTGTCCGATTCCGTAACGGGTCTCATGGTCGCAGCCTACGTATTTCCTGTAGGCGGAGACGACACATCTGCGGTTTCCCCGCACCAAGCTTCTACTTTAATACTACATACTTCATACTTTAATGCTTAGTATAGGTATAAAGTACAGCAGCCTTGTGTTCCTAAAAAAGAAAGATTGGGTATTGGGTAAGACTGACGTTATGTATCTTTCAGGACCTTTCACTGCTTTGTCTCAACCATTACTCAATGGCTCTGGTCTCAGAGATATTATATATTCATGGGATTTCTTAGATGTTTGTTTGTTTGTTTAAAAAATGTTTGGGAGGAGGGGAAAATCTTTTGAAATGTATTGTTTATGAAGAAAAAAATGGGATTTTTACTCGAGATTGTGACCCATAAAAATTGGTCCGTGACCCACAAATGGGTCCCGACCCACTGTTTGGGAAGGCCCCCCACACACCGCTGTCTGTCTGTCTGTCTGTCTGTCTGCCTGCCTGCCTGCCTGCCTGTCTGCCTGCCTGCCTGCCTGTCTGCCTGTCTGTCTGTCTGTCTGTCTGTCTGTCTGTCTGTCTGTACCTAGACAGTGTGAAAGTAAACTCAGAATGCCTTGTCATAGTCAGGTGTAATGGAGCGTGGAAAGCCGAATCACTCACAGTGCATCTTGACCTCCACCGTGCAGCTCTCCTCTCCCACATCGTTGCTGGCTGTGCATTTATAGACTCCGGCACTCTCCTTGGTCAAGTTCTTCAATGTCACGATCTCCGGGTTCTTCAGATCTGATTAGACAGAAAAGGAGACATAGCACAATGCACATCACATACCTGTATCGTACCATTGCATTCACAATGCGGCTTTCCAGTAGGGTACAGTAACTAAGTATATTTACTTACGTTTTTTATATTTTTTTACCTTACTGGAGTATTTCCAATTTTCTGTACTTTTACTTCTACTACACTAAAATCTCAGAGGCAAATGTACTTTTACTCCACTACATTGAAAATATTTGTTACTTACTTGAATTTTGATTCTTATTACAAAACATTGTTCAGCCCTACAGTATATCTCGGGCATTTGAAAATAGCCAATCTACAATTGTGAGCTTGTAGATCTGCTATTTTCAAAAGACTGTCGTGTATTTGATACAATTGAAACCTTGTGAAATGGGACATTCAGCATACTGAGTACTTTCTACTTTAGGTACTTGAATTTAAATTGTATTGATACCAATAGTTTTGCACTTTTGCTCTATGTCTTACTAAATTTGGAATACCAGACATTTACTTATAACAGAGTATTTCTACATTGCAGTATTGATACCTTTTTACTTTTTCCACCACTGCGGTTTTCACTCCAACCAAAGAACCTTTGCTTCCTAATCCTCTGCATCATAAGACTGGTCCTTGCAGGCCAATTAGTGTAAAGGACATTTATTTATTATTAGAATTATATTTCCATAATACATCCTTTACGCTTTGGTAAATAAATCTTCCAGACTAATTTTTGCCGTGTCAAATTTCTCTTCATTGGGAAAATAACTGACACGTTGATTAATTGAAACCCTGCCATCCCTGTCCAGGGGGGAACATTTAGCAAAAGCTATTTTGTGTAGAGGAGAAAAGAGTGGACCACATATTTGGGTATGGTTTACTTTATTGTACTCCACTGAAGCTCTGAGGGGATTCATTGGAAGACCATCCCAAACGGTTATGGCTTTTTTGCATACCCACACGTACAGTTGTTACCAACCAAAGCCTTTAATGGTTTCTGTTAATATTAAGAATGCTTCTAAGAGTCATCATCACCACCAACAATTTGAATGGTTATTATGCCCGCAACATTAACTGAAAATAAATTAAAACAGTTCATCAAGTGAAAAAAACCATGGGAACAACAACATGCAGCAAAGTGTGATAGAACGGGTGGAAACCTCATATGTCCAAAACCTTTCAGGATGAAGATTCAAGAACAGCAAAAGTAGCAGATCTACAAACACAAAATGCGTCACTTCGCACTGCATTCAAGCTTGGGGATCTGCTACTTTTGACAGTGTGATCAAGTAGGGAGTTAATTTATGGGGAAAGAAATTATAATATATGGAAATGAAAGGTTCCTGCCAGACAGCAATGATATCTAGTGTTATGTGGACCATCAGTGTGTGTGTGTGTGTGTGTGTGTGTGTGTGTGTGTGTGTGTGTGTGTGCGCGTGCGTGCGTGAAGCTAAAGATTTCATGAATTAATACCAAATTAAATTATTTGAATCATTTAAGTAATGTCTTGAATAAATCAATTAAAAATCGAAGAAATTCCATTAATTAGAAAACAAATGTTTAAGAAGTGTTGAAAATAGCCGATCTACAAGCTCACAACGTGGTGCAGAGCGACGCGTTGTCAGACCAATAGACACACACACACACACACACACACACACACACACACACACACACACACACACACACACACACACACACACACACACACACACACACACACACACACACACACACACACACACATACTGTATACACACATATACACACAGTTACACAGTTAAAGTGTCAGTGTTTCTTACCTAGCAGAGCGAGTGGGGGCAGCTTGCCTACGTACTTGCCCTTGTCCAGGATCCTCTCCCACTTGTAGCTGATGGGCTCGGATCCGTCGGCAGACCTGCAGCTCATCTTCACGTCGGCTCCCTCCAGGAGCCTGCCCTCCATCCAGCACCGCGGCTTTGAGGGTTTCACTACACACACACACACACACACACACACACACACACACACACACATTTATTTATGTCCACAAAAATGTGCATGAGGCCGATTCTAAGAAATAAAACTCGATAACGTTCTCATGTTAAAACTCGATAACGTTCTCATGTTAGTTTCTTACCGTACTTATTTTCTGAGCCATGCAAATAAACCACAACCCGCACGAGACGGGAGACGGAGAGATTCATGCGTCCCACGCGTAAAGCTAAACCAGAAACAGGACAGTCGTTGCGTCAGCACGGATGTAGCTTCGGAAACCCAGACGTTTTATTTCCAGCACGGAGGTGGGGGGGATATAGTTTAGGGATAAAGTTTGCGTGCTTCTATCTGTTACTTCTCTGACAGCGCAGTTCAACTGCAGTCAGTAGTGGGACACCGCTGAGAGCCACGCACAGCTGCAGTTAGGTTCTTAATTAAGGGCGCGTTCTGAATGCAATGCAAACTAATAGGCGAGTGCGTTCCAGTGCGGTATGCAAAGGGAAAGAATGACTTCTGTCCGTCCATGACAATAATCAATCCTACAGTTTGAATTCTGTACACACGCACACATAGAGCAAAACATAATAATATGGGGAAATCAATTGAATAAAAAAAAAAATATATATATATATAAAAAAATAAAATCGACTTTCGACTTCTCCAAATTTGAATCGACTCGTGTTAATGAAATCGATGCATCGATGCATCGATTTTTAAATGAATGCCCTAGTGTGGACGACTGATTCCCATCATGAACTAGATGTTGCATATTTTAAGTGCTTGTGGTGTGGCTCGATCTGCTAGAGGCATTTACGGTATAGTCCTTGTGTCTGGACCGCTGGACTGATCCGTGCCGTTCTTTGCTTACAATACAATACGCCACAGAAATCAATCCACGATTCACTGAGATCCACATTGAAGCCATGCCGTTTCTATATGGATCCTGAGATCCACATCATATTCCCAAATGTTGTTTTTGTCTCCACCAGGCCGAATGCATGGGGAGAGAGTATGTTTTGCACTCCGTCCGTCCGTCCGTCCGTCCGTCCGTGTGTCCGTCCGTCTGTCCGTCCGTCCTTCCGTCTGTGAACAGCTAATCTCCGGCACCGTTAACCCGGTCGATGCCACATTTTGCACACACACTCCCTGGATGCCAACGATGAACCTCTACTCCAAATTATCCAGAACGGCCTGTTATAGCGCCACCAGGAGGCCGCTTTGTGCAAAACAAGGTTTTGGACAGTACACCTACAGATTTTGTCCAAACATCACGCAAATTGGTACACAGTCTCTCTAGAGCCATTCAACGAAACGGGTCTTTCAGATTTCTCAGACTCCATCCTGATTGGCTAAGATTGGCTTCCAAAGTTCGCAGGAGTGCTCAGTCTCAAACAAAATGCTGCAAATCATGAACACATCGTGTGATTTCCGTGAAATTGTGCACGCACATTCCCACTAGGCAGAGGAAGAAATGCCACATGAACATTTTCAACTCAGCCTCATGGTGGCGCTATAACTGGCCGAAAAGTGTTTTTACCTCTAACTGCACGGATCTGTGGATAACTTTGTATGCCAACTCCCTAGAGGCCAAGGAAAAACCTTTGCCTGGAATTTTTCACATCTGCTCTGTATAGCGCCACCAGGAGGCCGACATATGTAAAACACATTTTCTGATATTACTCCTTCAGATTTTAGCCAAATTTCACGCAAATCGGTACACATGCTCTTCATAGTCATGTGATCAAGACGGGTTTGTTTGATTTCTCATAATCCACCCTCATTGGCTACGATTGGCTTCTGAACTTTTCAGGAGTAGCCCGCTTAGTACCCGTTTTGTACATATCGCCACAACTACTCAACGCAGCGTCCGATTGTGGTGAAACTGTGCATGCATATTCCCACTAGGCTTTGGAAGAAATGCCCCTTGACAGTTTTAAAATCAGCCTCATGGTGGCGCTACAACAGGCCATGCCGCGTCACACACACACACACACACACGTTTATAATGCTCCTAAACATTTTGCCAAAGATCACAAACACACTCCTATCCTCCTGGTGGAGACCTGTGCCCAGAAGGGCACTTTTTCTAGTTTTTATTTATTTTTTGAAGTATTTTTGCAATTGTGGTTGGACCACACCATAGTAATTCCATTACTTTATTTACAGAGTAACCCCAACAATATTTTAGTCTGCTCTGAAGAAGGCTCTGCCGAAACACGTCAGCGTTCTCAAATAAACATGAGAAATTGCATCTGAGCCAGTCTTGCATCTTTTTATTTTGGAGTACCGCTTTTTCCATTTAGTTGGTTTATTTTTGTTATTTTCAAAGCTGCCATAAACAAAGGGCAGTTACCAGAGGAAGGACACCTGTTTTTTCTTTCTGTAACCCCAAAAAGGTTGTTCCGCCCCCTGCGACATCATGTGGGTCAAAACATCATTATCAGACATCTTCATCATACTGTACTTATTGACCTACTCGAGCCCACACTGTTTCTTCAGGAAACCAGTGCAACCACACTTGCAATTCCCCAGAATTGAAATCCTTTCTAGTTTGGCTATACCCCTGCACTGGAGCGACGGTAATGGGAATCTGTTACTTATGCTATCTCTGCCATAGTAACGTCATGAATTGAGTTCTAATTAACGGGAAACACATTTTTGCTGCAGCAGTGGAATTGAGACACTGTCACATGGTGCGTGAGTTCCTCCCCGGGCGGGCGGGCGGGCGCAGAGGAGATCACACAGAGTGCCAATTGGAGGGCAGACTGCAAATCGCTATGCTGTTAGGCAGAAACCTATTATCTCCATATTTTAACTGTTTTCTGTAAATTAGTGCCCTTCTTGATCATACTAGATCAGGGGTGGGTAACTTTGATGATGGAGAGCGTCACTATATTTCCACACAAAGGGCCACATTGCATTTACTGCCAGGCAGAAACGTCTTATCTCCGTATTTTAACTTTTTTGAGGGGCCCAGCTTTGTGTGTTTGTGTGTACCACGGAATGTGATGATTTGATTGGCTGAGCACGGAATTTGATAATGTATGATGATGTATGATGATAAGACCGTCCCTCACTTCACACAAGTGTGATTTATGTTTCATCTTTTGCGGTGCAGCCGTTCCAATGCACAGCTTTGTGTGTATGTCTGTCTGTCATTCTATGTCACGCAAAAGTAGCAAAGGTATTCAATCTACAAGCTCAAAACGCATTTGAGCTTGAACTTGTGTCGTGTTTTGAGCTCTACAAACTACTAGCTTGTAGAGCTGAAATTAGTTTTGCAATTTTTTAATTGGAATCCTGAATGTTTTTATGCATTTAGTTATACTTATGTTAACTTTATTAAATTAAATACAAATACATTAGTCATAAAAAAATGATTTTTGTCAAAACACCATTCGCCCTGTTGTATCGAACTGCAAACGTTTTCAGTTGCATTGCCTCCATCGGGTGATAAAGGTGTGTGCTGTTCAATGAACTGCCTATAAAAGCAATAAGCTCACACTGGACGCAGAAGCGCTGCTGCACTTAACTGGCTGTTCACACCAGAACCGTGATAATACAGTTTGCTTGTTTATCCAGTTTCCATGGAATATTTTATCTGACATACATTTATTGGCAGAGTCGCTGTGTGGCACTCAAAGGAACAGAACACAAACTGTAGCTGAACATCTATAGATGCACAAGAGTTTTGTGTTTACTCATATTTCTTTTACCAAGATGAAATAAAATAAAATCTGCAGAACTCTGAATGCCAATTGGTTAACACGAATATAAACAACGAAAGTAAACTGGCTGGTGCTCCCTACACTTAAAAGCAATTCACAGCGCTTACACATCCTGCGTGTGCGTGCGTGCGTGCGTGCATGCGTGCGTGCGTGCGTAACATTTAAACAAAAGTATTTCTTTACAGTATATTACATTCATTACATGTGAAACAAGGAGAGTGTGGAATTCAGACATGTGAGAAGACGTCAAGAGGTGGCTGTACGTAGTTACAGTGGAGTCAGTACTGCTGTATGGGGCTGAGACATGGACCCTCACAGCACAGGAAAGGTGCCTGGATGGAGTCTACAGTATACAATAATGCTACAAAAGGACGGACCACATCAGAAATGTGGTCCTCTACGGGGACCTACCACGGGTCACAGACAAAGTCAAAGAGAGAAGGATGAGGCTGTCAGGGCACTGCGTCAGGCACCCGGAAATAGCGGCAAGCAAACTGACATATGGGAGCCAACCCAGGGCACAGCCAGGAAAGGCAAGAAGATGTGCACCACGTACGTGGAAGCACTCAAGACCCTAGATTTTAAATAGGAGAGTGTGAAGGGCAAAGATTCAGGAGCCCCGAGTTGGAGTTGGCTAGACCGCACTCTCGCATCGCATGTGAAACAGGTCTTAAGCCAGGGTACATGTGAACACAGGTACATGTGGGCAGCACATTTGCCAATAGTAACAGAAGAACAGCTTGGAAGAGTTTAACTTTACAATAGAATGTGGAATATCACAACCTGATAGAAGAATTCAGAGTGTTTTTATTGTTTTAATTTTCCCCATTATATCTCTAGTTTTTGACAAGAATGATCACAGAGCTGTTTTCGGACTTATAAAACAGCAGCAGATCCGTGACGTGTTGTGAGTTTATGGATTGCCTAATTTCTGCCTGGCAAAACCTTTTCAGATGGGGGGTCTGTGGCCAAATAATAATATAAATCAATTTTGACACAAAAACGTTTGAGAACCACTACAGTATGAGTCAATTCAATTCAATAAAAGATCTTTATTGGCATGAGAATTTTATTGCTAAAGCAAGTCGAAAATGGGGAAAGTATACAGTTGGAGGGGGTACAGCATTGTGTAAACAGAGCTACTATATGTCACATTGCACATTCGTTTAGAATATTAACGCTTCTAGAAGGAGATCAGTTTTACGACAGTGATGAAGTAAAGGAAGATTTCACCTCCCGGTTTTGGGGGGAAATGAAAGGCGTGGGTTTTCAGAGTAAAATCTCCCTCATTTGCTTGGCACGCCTTTACTCTGAAAAACTCTGGCGGCATCCTAAGTGTTAAGTGCAGTACTTAAGTGAATGTACTTAGTCACCTTCCACCACTGGGTGTGTGTAGTGTGTAGTGTCAGTGTGTGTGTGTGTGTGTGTGTGTGTGTGTGTGTGTGTGTGTGTGTGTGTGTGTGTGTGTGTGTGTGTGTGTGTGTGTGTGTGTGTGTGTGTGTGTTTGTGGTGTAACGAGTCACTCACCGAGCACAATGAGGCTGACGGTGCTCCACTGGTACTTGCCGTCGTTCTTGACCTTGCAGTTGTACTCCCCCGAGTCGGCCAGGGAGAGGTCGCTGATGATCAGAGAGGCGTCCCCTCGCAGGTACTCCCCGGCGAACGCCACGCGCTCACGCTCCGCTTCGTTGGGGTTGTAAACCCGCCCGGCAAAATACGTGATCACCTGCGGCGGGAAATGGGGAGCGGGCGGCGGAGGAGGGTTGGTGGTGGGAGGTAAACGAGGCATGTTTCGATTAAAGTTAATGAATTAATAATCGTCGTTAATTAAAAGTCGAGACGATGTCAAGGGAATGGTTGAGATGGCAAAAATCAAGGTCATGGTAACATTCTGGTTGACGGGAGATGTCATTTTGACAGCACATTTTGATTTAGTTTTTTTCATAATCTTTTGAATAAAATGTAATTAGATTTTAGCCATATTTTAGTCATCTGAACAATATAAAAATGTATTTTGGTGGGCCTTGATGGTGTCCTACCGATTCATTACTGATCTTGGGTGAATAGTGCATGATATTAAAGTGAAACGTGTACCGTTTATGAGATTTAGAGAAGCTCGAAATGTTGAATTCTTCTCCTCATTTCTCTTCAATAACCTTTATTAACCCATTCTGGACGGGAACCTTAGCTATTCGCGCTACGAGCTTGTAGATCTGCTATTCTTTTTTTTTGTCAATAATTATTATCCCACGATTTTGCAACCCAGTTTTTTTCACCCAGTGCCAATTATCTAATGTAATCCTGGGCGCTACACTTCCTCTGCCAACCTGGGGGGGGCAGTGGACAGACCTCATGCCTCCTTCTATGCATGAGGAGTCCAAGCTGCTTCTTTTCACCTGACAGGGGGGAATTTCCCTGGCTGGACGTAGCGCGTGGAAGGAACACGTTATTCCGACCAGTTCCTTTCCCCTCCATCAGGCGCCCCGGCTGGCCAGGGGGAGGTAGTTTTAGAGACCAGGATTACTGCATGTTTTTGTGAGGGTACCTACCCTAGGGGACACGGGGAGAACTGCTATTCTGCTATTCTGCTACTAAAAATCGTGAAAATGTGGTGCAAAATCTTTGAATATATATTCTTTCAGAGCGAACGTTTTTAACTCAAATCTTTGCTTCTGGGGGTTCCTGGAAACATATTTTCAGATGGGGGTCGGCGGCCAATTCCATATATATTTTGCGGTCCTTGACATGAAATAGTTTGAGAACCACTGATATAGAATCATAAGATTTTCAGAAAACTGTCAGGATTTAGAAGACTTGTAGAATTGTCCTGAGGTCTAAATGGGTTACCTCCAGGCGGGGCACATACAGTACTCACCACTTTCTTGAGCCTCAGCCATTCGATGTCCAGCGTGGTGGTGGCCTCACCTGCCCAGTACTGATGGTGGCACGGCAACGTGGCATTGTCTCCAACCACCCGTTTCATGTCCGTCTGGGCACACGTCGTTAGCACACCCAGGAGGACTGCAAATGGGAACAGAAAGAGAGAGAGAGAGAGAGAGAGAGAGAGAGAGAGGGAGAGAGAGAGGGGTCCACATTAGGTCCGCGAGGCATTCAGAGCACTTAGAAAAACTTGAGATTGATTGTCCGACTGTGTTCTGGTCATTAGCGTCACACCTAGGATTTTGTCACAGGCACATGATTCGCTGTAGTTTAATTGCACTCTTATCTCGTTGTTCTCACTGATTACTGAAGATGACCCCCAATGTTGTAATGCTTTTTTATGCAGCATTAAACCATTTAAACTCTCTATATATGTACATAAAATAGCCGATCTATACATGCTCACAGCTTCCCAGTTATTTGCTACTTTGCAGATCTAGATTATACATTGACTGCTTGAGTTCTGTTTTGTACTTTGGCTGTTGGAAAATAGCCATCTATAAACTCACAATGTGTCACATTGAAACATGTGAGCTTGTAGATCAGATATTTTTTAAAAAAAAGAAAAAAAAAGAAAAATCTTAGTATATAGTATATAGTAAATACATATTTTGATTTAATTATACCTCAAGTAAAAGTTTCAATATTTGTAACAGAGTTTTTCTGCATTGTGCTATTGGTACTTTTACCAACACTGTTGCAGCACAAGCACAAAGAGACTTCAAGGCAGCAACGCATCACTCTTCCATGGGCTATAGACCGCGGTGCAAGGCTATGAAGCAATATAGAAGGCATAACAGGCAACGCATAAGAGATATCTTTTTTTAAAGATCTAGATCTGATCTCTTAAAGGCAAAGGCATTGATGATTGGTTTCATTATTGTAACGCCCAAACCACACCTATGCATAATGTAACGGTGTTTTAGGGATTTAGACAGGTGACCAAAATAGCCACTTTAGTGCGGCAACGCCCCTTCCCCACTGCTAAATCCCCAAATAGTGTATTTAGAATGCTCAAACGAAAATAGAGCCCATCGTCTCTTGCCACACAAAAGTAGCAGATCTACAAGCTCAAAACCAAACGTATGGATCTGCAATCAAAATAATGGATGTTCTCTGTCAAGCAGGAAGGTAATTCCCAAGCCACTCATTGGTTATTATAGTTCTCCCAACGGACTAGCAGAGTGTCATCCTTCTTATTGATTGGCCTCCCAATTAATTTACATACTTCACAATGTAATGTAAATGTCACTTAGCACACTGGTTCTTGAGGAACCCCAAATTGATATGTATTTGGCTGCAGACCCACGTCTTTTGTGCCAGGGAACACCAGAAGAGAAGCAAACAATTTTGAGATTTTTTTGAATTGTATATCTTCTATTTGGAATGGTCAACATATAAATGGATACAGTGGTACTTTGAATGATTCTGATGCTGCGTAACACATTTTGCTGGGGCCCCTGGAACCTCTCCAAGGACCCCTGACTTGTAGCATAATAGATTCTGATATGCATGGCCATAAACTGAAGACCTGGTTAAATCCAGACGGAAGATGTTGTGATGTTAGACCGATGAGTCAGCCATTTCACATAAACTGCAGCACGTTTTGCCTTCTACTGTTAAAACCCCACAACCCGAGCCAGAAATCTTGGTGTAGTCATAGACTTAACATCTGAATTTCAACAGCCGCATGAAGGCATTTGCAAAGTCAGCCTACCTACAGTACTATCACCTTCAGAATATATCAAGGATTTGTAGGACTTATGTCTCAGACAGGATTCTTTTTTTATTTTTTACAAAAAACTAAAAAACACTTAGGACAACATAAAGACAAATACAACCAAAAACAATGACATAGCGAGAAAGAAAATAAAAATAAATAGATACGATAAAAGAAGAAAACAAGGACATAGCAGAATCTAACCTAGCATACCATACCTATTAATATACACATACAAAGGAAACAACAACCCTGTAGGCCTTATGCATGGGCATAAGGCCAGACAGGATTCTTAGAGAGAGGGAAAAAAAACATGCATTCATCTTCAGTAGACTCGACTACGATGTCTTTACAGTTCTCCCTGGGAAAAGAATTGATCAGACAGCTGCAATCGATTCAGAACAGCGGTGCTTGAATCCCTGCTAATACCCAAAGAAAGTATCACTGCAGTTCTCAGGTCTTTACACTGGGCTCTCCATCCAGCTGTCTGTCAAAGAATTTATTTCAGGGTGCCACAATGCAGTTCTGATCTTGTGCAACCTTCACAGTACAATGAGTACATCATCAAACATCCATACGTCTCACATCATCTGGGACAGGTCTGCTTTTATGAACCCACGCGCCACTAAAACACTTTGTTATATACGCGTACATATGTGACCAGATTTGACTGAGAGACTGCCATCGCGCAAATTCCCGCTTTTCACCAGAGGAGAAAAAACTTTTTTTTTTTTATATGACATGAAATTACATGAAAAAACTAAAATTCAAAAAAATCCAATGGCAGTCCCTCAGTCAAATTTAGTCACATATCTGGAACAAAGTTCCAGAAAACTGCAACTTCTGCCAGAACTCTCAGAGCCTTTAAATCAAAGCTAAAGAGCATTTTGTTTGCCGCTGCCTTTTACTGAGGGTTTCTAATCATTTCTCCATGCGCTGTAATGTTATTCTTTTATTTGCTCTTGTAACATAGTTTTTA
Source organism: Electrona antarctica (assembly GCF_951216825.1). Lineage (NCBI taxonomy): Eukaryota > Metazoa > Chordata > Actinopteri > Myctophiformes > Myctophidae > Electrona > Electrona antarctica. Next base: position 13,625,149 of record NC_136789.1, read on the forward strand.
ATTTTATTCATATGTCCCTTTACTGTCCTAACCACTTAGACTAAACGCCATATACGTTGCTGTACATCAAATAGTAAAACAACAGTGTAGATCTATATAATAAGCTTACACTGCTCTGTGCATTTTCAGAGCATGATTATTTTAATGATCAATCAATCATAAGCGATTGTGTTCCATTGTGATTGTGAATCGATGGAACCAACGTAGCGGACTTTAAGTTGCTATATCGGTATTACAATTAAAACACATTTGTCAGGGTTTTAAAAAGATATGCAATACACTTGCGGCCCACGGGTTGAAATTTAACTTGGCCTCCATTGATAAATATCACATATCACAGTAGCATCACAATCAGTCATGTGTAAGCAGACGGAAAGTCTTGATGATGGGCAGAATCCAAAGGGGATATTAGCTTACACAGTAGAAATCCTCAGTAATAAATGTATCCATTCATAACTCTGAGAATGTGCAAAATGGAACCTAATGGACCCGACAGGGTCCATTTGGTTCCATTTTGCACATTCTCAGAGTGACATTATCGCTGAGGATTCCACAGGGTCCCAACCACAGCAGGGCTGACCGTGATACTGGCCCAGAATGGGCAGTGACGGCATGGGGAATGGGGGATTAAACAGTAAAAGAAGAGACTGAGTGGGGAACGGGGGATAAAACACTAAAGAAGAGACTGACTGGGGAATGGGGGATAAAACACTAAAGCGTGCAATTGTTCCTCCCTTTATGTATTTATCCCTCTTTGGACAGTGATCAAATGCATGAGCTGCAGGCTGCTGTGGCTGCCCGCATTTGTCCCCACTTTTGGATGACCGAGACAAAAATAGAACGTGTGCACACGCGTGTACTACTGTGCGTGTGTTTGTGAGTGTGAACGCACCTATTGTGTTCGTGAGCGCTCATTGTGTGTGAGTTTGTGTACTATTAAAACGGGGAAAGCAACTGTGTCATTTTATACTTTGGCTATTCAAAAATAGCAGATCTACAAGCTCAGCACGTCACTTCGTGCCACGCTATGGGCTTGCAGATATGCTATTTTCTTTTAAATTGTGAAAATGTGTGCAAATCTTTTTATCTCAAATCTTTGCTTCTGGGGGTCCCAACAGAAAACTATTGGGATTTAGAAGACATTTGTAGAATCGATCTCAGGTCTTAGTGGGTTAAGCGCACGCACGCACGCACGCACGCACGCACGCACGCACGCACGCACGCACGCACGCACACCGGCCCATGTGTCATTATCAGCAGAAAAAGGCCAGAGCTGATTGGCTGGGAAGAGGAGGAGGAAGAGGAGAAGAGAGGCTGCATGGGGCTTTGTTCCTCCTCTGTGAAGATGAGACGTGCCTCACCATCCCCTCCCCCTCCTACCCCAGACACGGACCCCCAGCTGGACCAATTACAGTGGCACCCAGCATCCTTTAAAAGTCTCCAAAGTCACATCGTCATCATCATCACGTCCCCCGCATTGCTCGCTCTCACCGAGTCAGCATGTCACCCCGTGACTCCTAGAGAGAGAGAAGTGGTCCTCAAACATTTTTTTCATTTCAAGGCAACGGACCCCCACGTTTGATACGAAAAATATTACGAAAAACAGTTTTCTGAAAAAGGTATGATGCTATGTCAGTGGTGCTCCAAGGACCCCCAATATTAGGCCTATTATGTATATATTTAACAAGTACTTATTTCCACCAATGCGTAGAGGTAAAGAAGCGGTCCAACTGCACACTGCTCAGGTTCGCTTCACTTAAAGACTAGAAGGGTTTAAAGTGGTTTAATTACCGTACAATTACATTGTGTACCCTTCAAACTGTCCGAGGTCACATGGCCCGCATAGCTCGCTCACATATGGCAGAGTCAGCACATCACCCATGCCTCCAACACACTCCTGCTGTATGATAGAAAAGAAGGATTTCCTACGCAACGGGTCAGGACTACATGTCTGAGCAGCGCTAAGCGATTCAACGTGTGACTTTGTCGGTCTGGGTGTCTATTAGTCTGTATAGAGCGTCGCAGTCCCGCCTCCTACCCGGGACCAGGAAATGAAATCCAATGCATCATTCTCATAGACATTTCGTAAAGTATTTATTTAAAGACGGTTACGCCGCGGACAAAGCCAACTCGAGTCGTGACAACTCATGACAACACAAACAATATTTTGGACCAAACAAATAATTAGAAAGAAGAAAAACAACAAAAAAAGTGTTGTAACCTGCCGTTTTTTTCTTCTTTCTAATTATTTGTTTGGTCCAAAATATTGTTTGTGTTGTCATGAGTTGTCACGACTCGAGTTGGCTTTGTCCGCGGCGTAACCGTCTTTAAATAAATACTTTACGAAATGTCTATGAGAATAATGCATTGGATTTCATTTCCTGGGCCCGGGTAGGAGGCGGGACTGCGACGCTCTATAGCAGCACGGTTGCTGTGGTGACCGTCATGTGACATCATGGGTCTATACATAACATCATCATCGTGATAAAAGGCACCGCTCGCTTTACATGGTGTGATTTTCTGTTCACAGACCAATTTCTATGGGTCCTGATTAAATACCCCACCCCCCCTTTTTTACGTTTCCTACTAAATACTTCTCAGTTATTATTACTTCTAAAGATTTTCCCCATAAAATGAAAAACACTTTATTTATTTTTAAGGACTAGGCAATGATACCATTAAAAGAAGAACTAAATGTGAATATAGCACACACTCACAACAATTGTAATGCATTGTGAGCTAATAGATAGAATATTTTCACTATTTTTGAAAAAGGGCTTAAATCGTCTCTGTCGGGTGACGAGGAAAGTTACTTTTCCGGATTCAAATTCAATAATGGCAAAAGTAGCAGATCTACAAGTTCGTAAGCAAAGACAATTAATTTAGGTCTTGGTCGTAACGCGACTTTTGATTAAGTGGGACATTAATTCATGAAAAAAAACAACACAAAAAGATAAATTCTGCCCGAGAGCAACAAAATTGTTAATTCATAATGTATTTTTGTACGTTTGGGTCCCGGGGAGATAAGACACTAGATTTATCTTTTGGGCCTTGAGCTGAAAACTTTGGGAACCACTGGAAAAGCTCTGGTCTGAGGGGAAAGGAAAGGAAGAAAAACCCCATCAAACGTACAGTATGCCTGTGAGCTCAGCTGTCCATATAGTCTTCTAATTGCTTTCCCCTTCATGATCATGTTGGAGATTAGATTTTTATTTTTGTCATAAAGTAGACGTGAACTAAGCATGACTCCTGCCTGGGAGGCTCATGAGCTACATGCAGCATTGCTATAATGTAGCCTTTTAATTTCACTGTGGTCAGTTGAACATTATTGGTATTAAACATAAATCATGTTATGTAACTTTTTCTAAATTAATGAAATCTAATTTTGTCCAATCTGTATCGGTAGAGTACAGTTGGAGGCCATCGATATTGTCCTTTTCTTTTTGCTGAGGTTTGCGTGATCTGCGCAAAAGGACAGTTAGCCCATTTTGGGCGGGAACCCCTTTTGGTGTTTTAAACATTGTTATAATTTAGCTATTGAAAAATAGCAGATCTACAAGCTCATAGCGCGCCACCGAGTGGCGCGCTACGAGCTTGTAGGTCTGCTATTTTTGAAAAATCGTGAAAATATTTATTTCAGAAAACTGGAGGATTTAGAAGGATTTTTTTTTTTAAATGTCAGGCCTAAATGGGTCAAATGATAAGGGACAATATCGGTGGCACCCAACTGTACGTTAATACAATAAATGAATACAATTGATGTGGTTGTATTTTGTCTCCCTGCTCTTCTATTGAGACATTTAAATTGTGTCAAGGCACAAATGTTGACCTGATGGTCAAGATGAAATGTATCCCCTGAGCAAGCAGGCAGGTTCTATTAGCTCAATGGTAAAAATGTCAGCACTTAAGCAGGAAACCGGGTTCAAATTCTAGGTAGAAGAGGAAAGTTACATACAGTAGTGCTGCTTGTTTGATTACATTGTTCACAGACTGGCCGTCGTAGCCATAGAGTCAGTTTGCTTGCCTCTAGTTCCGGGTGTCTGATGCAGTAACGCAGTGTCAGCCTCATCCTTCTCTCTCTGACTTTGTCTGTGACCCGTGGTAGGTCCCCATAGAGGACCACATTTCTGATGTGGTCCGTCCATATGAAACCAGCTATACCTTGTATGCTCTAGCCTCTTAAATGTAGACTGATGTATATAGAGGGTATGCGCATGCATAAAGTGAATGGCACATCGAGTGGCAAATCGAGTGGTTTAATGCAATCATATTGGACTTTTCTGTTTGGATGTATGGGCTGTCAAGGCCAGAAAGTAGTTTTTGGCACTCAGTAGGCGTTCCCGCATAACTTCCTGGTTTGATGATGATGTCACGCGCATACCCTCTATTATGTTACACAGGGTTTGGGTGAGTTTATAAGGGTCTATATTGTCTATGAGAATGCATTTGTACTGCTTTTCCACATTATTTCCAGCATTTAAAATACTCTGTTGCCCTATCTTTAATCATGTTGACGTGTCCTTAATTGAAACAATCAAAGACACTTTCAAAACTGCATAATTTACTTGTCTGTTCATGGCTACGGAAATGTATTCATTATCTTCCCTCAATGAGAAGGAGAGTCAATGACACCTTTTTTTATATGATTTCAGCCCAAAGGCATGATGAGCCTAATGTGAAATGTGTGTCCATTTTCAGAACAAATTACTGATTGAGAGGAGCATGGTGATACTGTCTGCTATGCTGTAATGTCCATACATTTACATCTAGCTCATGGGCAGTGGTGGAAAGTAACATTTACTGCACTTTTAAGTACCGTACTTACAGTTGGAGGCCATCGATATTGTCCTTTTCTTTTTGCTGAGGTTTGCGTGATCTGCGCAAAAGGACAGTTAACCCATTTTGGGCGGGAACCCCTTTTGGTGTTTTAAACATTATGTTATAATTTAGCTATTGAAAAATAGCAGATCTACAAGCTCATAGCGCGCCACCGAGTGGCGCGCTACGAGCTTGTAGGTCTGCTATTTTTTTTAAATCGTGAAAATATTTATTTCAGAAAACTGGAGGATTTAGAAGGATTTTTTAAAATTTTGAGGTCAGGCCTAAATGGGTCAAATGATAAGGGACAATATCGGTGGCACCCAACTGTACAGTACTGTAAGTAAAATTTTGATGTATTTGTACTTTATTTGAGTATTTCCAATTTCCAATTATTGTACTTCTACTACACTACATCTCTGTTCCAAATATTGTAGGACTACTTCTACTCCACTACATTTACTTGAGAACTTTAGTTTCTAGTTACTTTGTAGATTTTGATTATTATTACAAAACATACATTAAAACACTTTAATTGCCCGGAACTATTTAATCCATTACATTCATGCGCCCAGTCGATTTATAAACACGGACGCCTTTTCCGGACGGACCGGCCGGAAGTTCATGATGTTGTGTAGCAGAACAATAGCCACAGCACTTTAGAGTCGATCGACAACAACGGGAGACAAGAATAAATCTATCGAGACTAGCGACTGGACCGCGGAGCGCCGTCTAACACAGGATCTTTTTTCAGAAAAAGACGGGATGATTTAGATCGCGATTTATGAACGTTTTAAGATTTTCGTTTTCATCAGCTAAACAGAGGAGGGAGTTTTTTGATGATGTCTCACTCTTGCGCGTCACCGAGGAGAGCCCAGCAGGCGCGCCTGGGCTATACAGCCAGGCGATCCGTTCTCATATCAATAAACTTCGTCTTTAGGACAATACTTCGTCCTGAGCGTCGGGCGTTACTAATAGAAAGGACAAAGAACTTCGTCCTGGGCGATGGGAGTGTTAACCACTTCAGTCCTACATACATTTCAGCCATTTGAAAATAGACTTGTAGCTTGTAGCTATTTTCTAAATATTTTAAATATTTTATACATTTGCATTCTGCATAAAGAGTACTTTCTACTATTCTGTACTTTACGTACATTTTTATACCAATACTTTTGTACATTTTGAATTCCCAGACTTTTACTTGTAACAAATTAGTATTCTACATTACGGTATTGATATTTGAGTACTTTCTTTCACTACTGGCTCATGGGAAAACAGTCACACATTATGCTCAGCCAGACAATTAAGCACAGCACAAAATTCAGAGCCCTGGTTTGTTTTTTTGATTAATTTGAGTTGCACAACTTATATACACATACATAATATAATAGTTTTTTCCAAAGGAAAGATCGTTTAGTTGCGGTAAGAAACCCGGTAAGAAACCCTAGGGGGCTTGATGATACAATTAGAACATATTAGTAATTCCCTGTCCTTATGGTTCTGTCAACTGTAGGCAAGGCAAGGCAAATTCATTTGTATCGCACATTTCCTAAACAGACACTTTGTAAAAGTGCTTTACATACTGTAAGGCATAAACAGGGCATTAAAAGAGAAATGATTAATAGAGTGGATAAAATATAATAAAAACCATATCTAATTATAGTTATAGTTTCCTCACACTCTTAGCAATAAACCCATATCCATAAGAAGTTTGTTCTGTGTAAGAAAAACAAACAAAAACACATTAATAATAACCCTGTTGCTGCCATGTCGGCGCTAAGAAGGCATCACCAGAAGGAATGTGTTCTTGTGATGTAGTTCACATGGATATATTGAGAGCTACATTTCACACAGTAAATTGTCCCTCGATTTAGTATAGGATTAGGAGCTCAGATTGGGCTATGAAGCTGTGATCAAGTCAAATAAAAAAGATGCCATCGTCAGCAGCTCAGATAATGCTGCGCTACATTTCATATCTCGTCTAGTTTGGGTGGAAACCCCGCATGTCCAAAACTGTTACTTTTCACTTCACTTCTTCCCCTCCCCCCAATTTCTTTTTAGCAAGACTGGCAGATCTACAAGCTCACAATGTGTCGCAATGTGGTGCGATGTAAGCTTGTAGATCTACTTTTTGTGTGTCAGGGTAGTATGATGACGTAGGGCAGTGGTTCTCACATTTTTGTCTCAAGTCACCCGTGTAAATAACCTTTCAATCTACGGCACCCTGAATTATATTGCTACTTTACCACACCTTTGCAGGAATATTGTCATATTAACTGTCTCCAGTTGTCACAGGGACAACTGGAGAGAACATTTGTTTCCATTAGGACAGATTGAAAACAACTTCATACCAAAAATACACATTTTGAGCTTGTAGATCTGCTATTTTTGGCGAAGAGACTTAATTGTGTACTGTAGTAGTACAGTACTAACAGTATAGGCTCACTAGCCGGCTGCAAAATAACGCAGCAAGTACAGTTTGACTCGGGTCCATTTTACTAAGCATAGAGGTATAGTGGTTAAACTGTGACAAAGTGACATTGATACATTTCAATTATCAAGGTATTCTGCGGTGGCGTGCGCCACATGGACTTGCGTCACCGCACCCACTAGAACTGACGTATAGGGCTTTTATTTACGAAAAAAGAAACAACATAGACGACAATAATGCAACAATATAACTGTGGATTATCTCAGATAATACCTATAGCTACCCAGCGTTTATGAAATAATGTGAGAGGCATATCTACAGCACGTTATTAATAGTGGTAAAGACTGGTGAGGATATACTGTAGGTGAACCTATCAGAGACTGTAGAAGACACTTCCTGCCAGCCAGCACCAAAACACTGACCTTCACAGATCAATATGAAATATACTTTTTGAACTGCTAAGTGCTTTTTTGCTGCAATTGGCAACTTTTGTTCCCATTAAGTGGAACATAACGCTGACTGTGCATGTTTGCGCACGTGCGTGTGTGCGTGTGCGTGTGCGTGTGTGTGTGTGTGTGTGTGTGTGTGTGTGTGTGTGTGTGTGTGTGTGTGTGTGTGTTTAATAGGCTGAAAAGTGGTCCTTCAGACAGCATTCCAGGGCTTCTTGGACACTCCAGAAATACTATGTAAGCTGTCTTGATATCGTCACTGTCGGGCAGAAACCTCATATCTCCATTCCATATTCCATATTCAATGTTTTTTCCCCCCGTAAATTAACGTCCTACTTCATAATACAGCGTCACATTCGCGCCACGTTTCGAACTTGCCGATTTGCTACTGTTGCAGTTTTTGAATTTTCAATCCTGAAAAGAAACAGGCTTTTTGGGGGGAATATACGAGGTTTCCACCCGTCAGAGATGATGTCGGGTCAGACACCCGTGGTATGTTAGCATGCTAATGATGTTTGGTTGCTTTCAACATGTTCACACAGCCCTGTCCAAAAGAAGAAGAAAAGAAAAAAAAACACCGAACCACAAACTAGCAGAATATTGTCTCCTTTAGACTCTAATTAATGGGCAGCTGGGCCACATGTGGTCCAAAGAATGTATTGAATTGTATCGTGAAGATTTTCTTATTGCACAGCACAACCTCAGTATGATTGATATATGAACTAATTATAATTTAATTGCGTGGACTCAAATGCTTCATTTAATGTGTGTTGTCATGTGTTCTGTGTGTGTGTGTGTGTGTGTGTGTGTGTGTGTGTGTGTGTGTGTGTGTGTGTGTGTGTGTGTGTGTGCGCGCGTGTGTAAAAGCGAATGTGCAAGATTACTTGTTATTTTTTTCCTCGTCTCCCCGCAAACGAACCCCTCTTTTTCACTTGGCTTTCTTCTTTGGCTGATGTGCAACTTTGCCTATTATCATAAGCCACAGCATAGTTTTGGTTTTCATTAAGTCTAATGCAATAGCCCCCGGGGCAGCTTGACAGAGCATACTGCAGACATTCTTTTCCTCGCTGTCGACGTAGAAACCTCTTATGTCCATATTCTAACTTTGGGGTTTTTCTTTGCCCCCTAAATGAACGACCTGCTTGATCACACCACGTACGGCGTCACACTCGAGGACCAAGATCCAAGCTTGATCACACCACGTATGGCGTTACACTCGAGGACCAAGATCCAAGCTTGATCACACCACGTACGGCGTCACACTCGAGGACCAAGCTCCAAGCTTGATCACACCACGTACGGCGTATTCGAATCCCGAAAAGCAGTGTTGGTCAAATGTTTTACTTAAGTAAAAGTATCAATACTGCAATGTAGAAATACTAAAATATAAGTAAAAGTCTGGTGTTACAAATGTACTTGAGTAATGGAATCAAAATATAATAGTAATCATTATGTAGAATGTCCCATTTCACAAGTTTGAATGAAATGAAAATAGCAGATGTACAAGCTATACGCGACGAGTTGTTGTGAGTAGGGATGAAGTGGTTAATGCATGTTTTGTAATAATAATCAAAATCTACAAAGTAACTACTAGTAACTAACGTTTTCAATTAATTGTAGGAGTATAGAGTAGAAGTAAAAATTGGAAATACTCCGCTATAAAGATACTTCAAATTTGTACTGTAATAGAGTACATGCACTTAGTTACTTTCCACCACTGCTGGAAAGTACAGTAATTCCGTTGTGGACATGTGAGGTTTCCACCACCTCGACAGAGAGGTTTTTACTACCTTCAAGGAGGCTGTAAAAACCCAGGTCTAAACACTGCAGACAGTGTGGTGTAAAAACATGACTAATTGGGGTGGTGTAGTTAGCTGGACGGCACTCACACCATCCATGAACTAGAACCCCTTTCATGGCTGCAAAAAAAAAATAGCACAGGGCTGAGGTCTGAGGCTTAATTAGAACAATATGGAGCTGCAGTGGAGCAGAACGTTGATTAGTCATTTGTTGTCTGAAGCTCTTTTAAATAAACCAGAGTGATCTGTGCTTGTTAAACATATCGTCGCTGCCGGGTGAAAACCTTGTATGTCCAGAAAAGAAAAGTTATTTTGAAGTCATTAAAAAAAACATTTAAAAATAGTGGAAAAAAAATCACTATTTTTTTCACAAATATACTTGTAGATCGTTTATTTTCACTACTTTTGTGTGCAACACTCTTGCATGAGGAAGTAGGGCATTAATGTACGTAAAATAAACAAACATTTGAAACATAGAGATGTGTGGTTTCCACCCGACAGCGACGATAGGCTAGAGTAGACTAGAGGCTTGCATCCGTCCTCTTCCAGTCGCACACGTGGAGCCGTTTAAGTCTAATCGACCCACGTTTTCAATCTGACATTCTGTTTCCCTCATTTGTTTTACATTCTGAAATTTTAATATGGGAACCGGGACACGGGAGATCGTGTGTGGCGGCTCTGGGCTTTTGACGGAACGAGATAATAATGGTTGAGTTTGTTGGATTCGCTTTCATTTTAGTGCAGGAACTGAACTAGGGGGATTTTTTTTCACAATTGAGTTGGGTATAGAGAACAAAAAGAGATATAATATGAGGTATATTGTCTCTCATGTTGGGCTTGGCAATAGGAAAGTATATTGCAGCAAATACACCCTGGCAAATTGGAAACATACAGCATTATAGTCAATGCTTCATTTCCTGGAGGCCCTGCGTCAGAGCTAATAAGTGTCTCTGGGACGTGTGACATGGTGTATATACGCATGGCTCTCTGGCATGCAGTGTTGTCTATTATATCGGTTCTGTATGCTAAGAAGATGCAAATGCCTGATTTATACTTAGTTCAGCCGCCCGGTGCTGTCGCGTTACTCGCATACCGAAAATAGCAGAGCTACAAGCTCACATTGCGTCGCAACGTGTTGTGCTTGTAGACCTGCTATTTTCAACGTTAGACGTGGACGTGCGACCGAGCATTTAAATCTGGAATGAAAGGAGAATAATGGTGTTTGGAAAGTTCCGACACCCTTCTCCTCCTGGGATCGGGACGATGCAGAATGTTGACGAAATAACACCACTGTTTACTGTGTCAGTGAAAATATGCTAAATCATCAACATTGTTTTGAATAGTAGGAAATATTAGATGACAGAATGGGGGTTTTGTTTTGAAGAACCTCGAGAAAGTCACCACGGGGGAGTGGAAGCTGGCAGCCACGTCTCTCTGCAACGCTCCCGGAAAGTAATAGCTATATGCCAAAGTCTCCTCTTGACACACACTTCTGACGTTGTCTACATCATACACGGGCTACTGGCGGACCGGGGGACTCATATTTGCGGCCCCCAACAGCACTTAATATCAGGATAACCATATACTATTGTGTTCGGCTGTTCCAATTCCAAACATGCACGTTTGCATGGCTCGTTTCAAGTCCCTTGTATTAAATTGTAGTGTATTTGTATATTATGTCCAATGTATTCGTATTTAAGTTATTAAATGCATTTGAAATGTGATACACATGTTACACTGACTGAATAAGCATTGTTGAAGCAGCACTAACTTATTTTTAATGAATAAAAACATTTTGTCCAATCTGCATGTTAATACAATATGACTTGTACAATATTGGGGAGGCTGTATTTTGTCTCCCTGCTCTTCTTTTGAGACATTTAGATGGGGTCAAAGGTCACGTCAGGATCTGACACAGCACTTTGACCTGATGGTCAAAATTCAATTTATCCCCAGAGTAAGCAGGCAGGCTCTATTAGCTCACTGGTAAGAATTTCAGCACCGTTTCAGCAGGAAAACTGGTTCAAATCCGTGGTAGAAGAGGAAAGTTACATAGTGCAGCTTTAATATAATTGTATTGTTACAAGTGTAACTATTAGGGATGATTTCAGTGACAGGGTTTGTATAGTGAGAGCGCATATACTGTATGCAATGTAGCCTCCTCGGGATTGAGTGTGGAAATGTAGTGGGGCCTCGATCTCCATCATCAACGTTGCCCACCCCTGGTCGACAATTACTATAGGGAAGCATCTTTTAAGAAACACAATGAAAAATAAAGAATGAATTGTAGAAGTATTGCATTTTAAAATTGATCCCACTAAAAGCATATCATTATAATGGCCACTACACTTTTATTTCTGCAATCACACTTACAACTATAGCAGTTAAAGCCAGCATTAACAAGCTGATTAACAAGAAAACACTCAATCCATCAGATCCACAGGTACAGTAGATGCAATAAGCAGTAAGTAACTAAGTACATTTATTTTCTTAAGTATTGCAGGCCTACTTAAGTACAACTTTGAGTAATTTATACTTTACTTGAGTATTTCCAATACTTTTACTTCTACTCCACTAGATCTCAGATCCAAATATTGGACTTTTACGCCACTACAATTATTTGAAGACATTTAGTGCACACACGCACGCACGCACGCGCACTCACACGCACACGCACACACACACACACACACACACACACACACACACACACACACACACACACACACACACACACACACACACACACACACACAGCAGATGGGTGACCGAGAGGCAGGAAGAGGCCTCAGCAGGTGGTGTAAAGGTCTACACACACAGATGGAGTATGTAGAGGCATGGTGGTAGTGGACCCCAACATGGACACTGGACCTCAATATTATGCTGGCATGCACACGACACACACTCACACACACACGCTTGGCACATACAGTATATAGAGTCCATAACCACACACACACACAGGACCCTGGACATACCTGTAGCGCACACACACACGCACACACACACACACACACACACACACACACACACACACACACACACACACACACACACACACACACACACACACACACACACACACACACACACACACACACACACACACACACACACGTATCACAGTTCCTCTCCTACGTTGATGCAGGTATGTAGGCAGGAAGCATGAGGAGGTGAACTGATTGGAACCAGATGAATGGTCAGGATGCTTCCTCCTCTCCTCTCATCTACCTCTCCTCTCCCTTTTCCTCTCCTCTCCCTTTTCCTCTCCTCTCCTTTTTCCTCTCCTCTCCTCCCCTACCTCTCCTCTCCTCTCCCCCCTCCCCTCTCTTCTCTTCACCTCCCTCACTTCCCTATACAATTCTTGCTCCCCTATATTCTTCCACCTCCCAAAGACCTAAATTAAAACAATGTGGGCGACTCGGTGCCAAAACACATCTCGTCTAATGGAGAGCACCACAGTAGAAGAGAGAGAAAGAGAGAGAGTGAGAGTGAGAGTAAGAGAGAGAGAGAGAGAGAGAGAGAGAGAGAGAGGATGTGGGAGGGGAAGGGTTTAGATATCGTAGCTGTCGGGCAGAAACCTTTTATCTACATATTCTAACTTTTTCTTTTTTGTAAATTAACACCCTATTGATCATACTACAGCGTCACATCAAAGCATCAAGAGACAGTGTCAGATATGCAAGCTTGAACGTTTTGAGATCGTTAGATCTGCTACTTTTGCTATTTTCGAAGTATTAGGTTTGGACAATGAGGTTTCCACCTGACCGAGACGATATGCAGATTTGATCAAGGGATTACATACATTTTGGTATTACTTAGTGTAGAGTGTATAAGACAATCGATTTACCAAGCAAATCACGACGGTGTGTAAAATAAGATCAAATATTTTCCATGACGACAAACCACAAAAAAAACGAAACAAAACAGGCACACTGTAGAGTAGGTGTAAGGCGAAAATAATGAAGAACTAATCCTTGGGTGAACATCTCTTCTTTTCATGGCAGCCGAGGTTCCCCATAACTCCCTCATTGCCTCCCTCCCATACTGCGCTGATTAAAATGCATACCTTATCTACTTTATTTATACATTTGGCAATAGGGGAGGGGATTCACTGGAGCACTCAGGACATTATAGCACTTGGAATGTAATCAATGCGTCAGCCCTTTTAGCTGGGGACAACACTCACGGTCCAAAATAAATTGATTTTCTTTCAGCACCAGGAAGTAAAAATCTCATCTCTTGACTAAGTGGCTGCTATCTGTCAGTAGCACTTAAGGGAAGAGAATTGTGTGTACTGTGCCAAGAAGAAAACGTAAATTAACATGGCCTTTAGTATAACATGATTTTTCAAAAAGGTGTACAGAAAGTGTTGAAATTATGTTTTAATCTGGCCACATGCACCCACCAGTTCATTAAGTATACCTGTTTTTCACGTTAACACCACCCACCTGAACTTAAGCCTCGACCACAACTGCTGTTGTTAACTATGGAATCGTGCAATTCCCGTGCGTTGTGCAAAATCATCCCCATACAAGGGAAAGCCCCCATATATGGTGCCCAGGTCTCGGGACATCACTATGACATCTGATGTAGCAATTAAGCCCATATGGAATGGGCTTAATGTCAGAACCTGTTCTGACATTCCATATGTTGATCCTTCCACAATCCACATCCATCCTTCCTCTTCGATGTCTCCCTTTTGACTGATACCTGTCCATTCAAACTCTAGACGGGCCTGCCCCAAAGTTATTAGTGCAGCCGCGCCCGGCAGCCGGAGAAAACTAGAGTTCTCAACAGGCCCTGTACACTCAAGAGAATGTCCCCCTACCACCCTTAGATCTCCATATATGGAGCTGACCTGTTCTGACATTCCATACTGTATGTTGATCTGACCTCATTAAAGCCTGTACACTCAAAACATGCTCCTTATATACAGAGCAGTACAGAATTCATTCCATTTGATCTGACCCCCCATGCCAAAGCGCCAGCACTCGCCCAGCAGTCTGCCGTCAACGAGGCGGATGCATGCATGCGACCTCGCCCTTTTGGGTGATGTCGCTTCTCGCCCTCAGGGTGTCTTACTGGTATGATAATGGGGGAGGGGTTAGGGTTATGATGTCACAAAATGTGGGGTATTTCAATTGGGCCTTTTGAATCAAAGGCTTTCAGCTTTCAGGAAGAAACCAAAAATACACAGGGAAGACAATATGTCTTGTCTTATTGAAATATTTAAATATTCTAACCACACCTGGGGGTCTATTAGAGTAATGTTAAAGTCCACTCCATCTTTAAGTAACGGATACAGCTCTCACTGTTTTCTGTAAAATAAATCTGGTCTCTGTCTCGATTCAGACTCGACCCCCTCTCTCACTCATTCGGTCTTGACTCTGACTCGCATGCAAAGTCTAAAATATGTAATCTAGATAGCATATTATGTAACATTCTTTAGTCACTGTATACAATGTTTCATTGTACACTGTATACAATGTTTCATTGTACAGATGTTCTACTGTTAGACGGATGTTAGGTTCTTAGTCCACTTAGGATCCTAGATGACTATTTCTATGCATTTGATGTATTACCCTGTCTTACTGTAAGTCGTTCTGCATTAAGAGCGTCTGCAAAATGCCAAAAAATCTAAATTGATGGGGTTGATCCACTTTGGTGCAAGAAGAGGAGAGGAGAGGAGACCTCCCGGCTGGATTGTTCACAGGACTTACTGCAGCACATTCATGCTCCCTGAAGGATGCACACTAACCATTAGTGACCTTTAGCACCCACGCCTCGGGTCAAAATGTCAACTTTGCACGGCACAGTATGTATCATAATCTAATATGGCAGGCTGCATGGTGATGGTGAACCCCTGCTGGTTGTAGTGACCCGGTGGCTGCCTGTCCTCTAGCGCTGTACCCTTGTAGCCCATTTCCACTTGGGTGTAAAGAGCCTCTGGGGCCTCTAGGGAGCATAGTTGTGTCTTATGTGTTGAGTGACTAGCATGTGGAGTGAGTGTGTGTGTGTGTGTGTGTGTGTGTGTGTGTGTGTGGGGGGGGGGGGGGTGCCTAGATGAAATTAAAGTGACAATATAAGTACTCTTAATACATACAATCAACAACCTATAATTATAAAAACTGGTCAAGCATTTTCAAATAATAATAAGAAGGTGCTTGTCAGGCACACAGAGGTGCTGTCAGACACATACTGTGCAGTTCAAATATGATTTGTTTGTGGGGTCGCAGCCTGAAAAGGTTGAGAACCGCTGTGCTAGGCCAGGGGATAGTACTGTTCATGACTAACCAATGAGGATGTTCTGCCTTCTACTGTATTTGAATGATGTGGGTTGACAGTTGATGTCATTTAACCAAATAGCAGTTGCGATGATGTGGGTTAACTGACACACACTAGTTGTGTAAAAGTGTGGTGTTGTTGTTGTTTTTATAGCTCTGTTTAACCACAGTGCTTTACAATGTGCGTTACCACATACATTCGAGGAAACCAATGCAAGGCACCGGCCTGCTCATTTGAAGCCAGGGAGAGCCTCGGACCAAACTAGGAAACTTCCCGATTACCAAGCCGCTCTACCTCCTGAGCCCTGGCCTGCATGGAGTCAACGAGTGACTAGTCAAGTGACTATATCGAGGAGACCTCTAGACCTACTGCACATGTAAACAGAGCTGCTACTTTTACACTTTAGTAAATAAACAGATACCAAAGTTTATTATCCCGTGGGGGAAATGCAGTAGCTCCGGAGATGTACTTGAGTATTGGCATCAAGATGTACTTGAAGTGGGGAATTCTGAAGTACGAAAGTAGAAAGTACTCATTGTGCAGAATTCCCCATTTCAAGGTTTCAAAAGTATAAAAGTATTTTGAAAATAGCAAATCTACAAGCACACAATGCATTGTGACGCATTAAATACAGTTTTCAAATAAATGGAGTGGAGTAAAAGTACAATATTTGCCTCTGATATGTCGTGGAGTAGAAGTAAAAGTACTGGAAATTAGAAATACTCAAGTAAAGTACAAATACCTCCAAATTGTACTTAAGTACAGTACGTAAGTACATGTACTTAGTTACTTTACACCACTGTGTCCTGCACTACACAGTGTGGCCGTGTCCCGTCATGCACTGCACAGGAAAAGCAACAACGCAGGTTAACAAAAAAGGAGACAACCGCAAACAGCTCATACGTTTTACAGCTTATACGATCTTTAGACGTGACGTGAGTATCTCTAGCGAGTCCCTGGAGCATGTCAGCCTGAATAAGTAGCAATGAATCCCGGAGCGGGGTGAGGGGGTGGGGAGAATAAATGACGGCGGTCGGCCGAGGGTGCGCCATTTGTCAGCCTGATAAGGTGGGCTTTGACGGGTGTGTGCAGGCCACAGGTTCAAAGGTCATCTGCTGTCACAGCATGCCACCCAGCCATGCGGTATAGATGAATGGAACAGTGTTGCCCGATTTTGCGAGAGAAATAAGCCACCAGGTTCCTAATAGGCCACACGAGAACTTAAAACCTAATGCATTGGCTATTTGAAAATAGACTACAAGCTCACATCGCAATTGCTATGCTACAAAAGTGAAACATTTTTAAGTTAAAAAACATTATAACAACACAAATCTGGTGTTGGGGGTCCTTGACATGAAAATGTTTGAAAACCACTGGTTTAAACAACATTAGGAAATAAGCCCAAATAAAAAACTACACTTTAGAAACAAGACCAAAGGAATGTAATCCCCACAACTAGCATAAAAAAAGCAACTTTACAGAAAAACAAGCCCTGCTTATAATAAGCAGACATGGCAACACATGGGAGAGAGTCATGGTCCGAGATCTCTGAGATTATGGTCATACAGCACTTAGTTCTCAAACATTTTCATGTCAAGGACCCTCAAAGTAATGACGTATTTTGCCACAGACTCCCCCATCTGAAAGGATTTAGTGTCAGGGACGGACACCCATAAAGAAGATTTGTGTTAATAATACAAAAAAACACACCCGTGTGAACTGAGTGGTGTAAGGCAGGGGTTCTCAACGTTTTTGGCCGGGGACCCCCGGAAATGCTTTGGCAATGTCTCGGGACCCCCGCCCCGCCCCCTCCCGACCCCCAATATAAATTGACTGCTACAATAACCTTAAACCATTTTGGGCGGGAACCCCTTTTGGTGTTTTAAGCATTGTTATAATTTAGCTATTGAAAAATAGCAGATCTACAAGCTCATAGCGCGCCACCGAGTGGCGCGCTACGAGCTTGTAGGTCTGCTATTTTTGAAAAAAAGTGAAAATAAAATTAAAAAATATTTTTTTTTTTTTTTTTTTTGAAAATAATTTGGGGACCCCCTAAAATAATTTGGCGACCCCCCGAGGGGTCGCGACCCACGGGTTGAGAACCCCTGGTGTAAGGTATTATATAGCCTGATCAGCTGTGGTCTGACGTAATGTCTGACGTAATGAAATCACACCTGTGTGAACTGAGTGACCATAGCAACCATGCTCATTTTTGAGTGGTGTAAACCACTCCTACAACTGGCTTTGTTAGTTTACGTGTCTGTCTGTCTGTCTGTCTGTCTGTCTGTCCGTACCAAAAAAAAAGAGCATGGTTTCTATGTTCACCCAGTTCACACGGGTGTGATTTCATTACGTCAGCCATTACGTCAGACCACAGCTGATCAGTCTATATAAGACCTTACACCACTCAGTTCACACGGGTGTGATTTTTTTGGTACGAACAAACACGTGGTTTACACCACACCAAATATTATACATTTTACAGTTGACCTCCCTGAACCAAGGACCCCTGGGGGTCCCCAGACCCCACTTTGGGTGAGTAGCAAATCACCTTTTAGGGGAGTTGCTATACTCACCTAAAACTGTATGAATGAGCCTTTAGAGGAGAGCGTTGGACCTCTCAGAAACAGACTTAACACAGAGTGACATGTGTACACACATAGGAAAACTGCACTAATTAACCCATTAAGACCTGAGGCCCATTCTACAACATGCCTTCTAAAGCAGCAGCTCATATTATAGCCCCATATGGGACCTCAGTCCCTCGACTCATACTGTAGCTCCCAGATGCAGTCCCACCGTCTTAGGCTTCCACCGTGTTTCAGAACCGCCGCATGTTTTCCACTGCAGTAAACTTACTCCACTCCCACACTCCACTCCCAGCTGCTAAACACATACCCACGACTCGGCTCGAGCACTAGTCACTGGTTTGTGTCCAGCGCGCTGTGAGGTCACACCGGCCGGGGGCCAAACACAATAGCCCTGGAATGGTCAGATGGCCACCAGAGATGATGGCTAATGAGCTGACATGAGCGCTCAGTCAGTCAGTCTCTCCCGAAACAGCTTGTAGATCTGCTACTTTTGCTATTCTGGGGAATTTGAATCCTGAAAAGTACCAGTTTTTGAACACCCGACAGAGATGAATAGTGAGTCAGGGCTAATATAGCCTGTGGGAATACCCCCCACTGCACTGCACCTGATGGCAGCTAATTGTCACACACTGTCAAACCACCAGAATAGCTACTGGATAGTGGAGTGTTGGTTTTAACACAAACTATTCTGTGCAGGCTATGATATGAGGTTATCCATCCATCTATCCGTCTGTCTGTCCGTCTGTACTATAGCAGCAGTACAGTAGCTATAGTACAAGGGTTTATTTCTGTGTCTGCAATAATAACTCTGAAATAGTAAAATATTGACAGAAAAGTCAGTGAGTTCAAAATGAGTAAAGTCACGACAACCTTCATTTTTATGCTGCACTTTATAAGGGAGATTTATTTACAAACATACCCATGGCAGATCTCCCCTACTGGGCATATAGCCCTGTGTGTGTGTGTGTGTGTGTGTGTGTGTGTGTGTGTGTGTGTGTGTGTGTGTGTGTGTGTGTGTGTGTGTGTGTGTGTGTGTGTGTGTGTGTGTGTGTGTGTGTGTGTGTAATAATAATGGAATGAGTGCAGTGAAATGAACTATTAGTATGCCAGTAGAGTAGTATGTCCCACACACACACACACACACACACACACACACACACACACACACACACACACACACACACACACACACACACACACACACACACACATATGGTTGTCATATTATGACATCACTTATGAATAATGTGTTCTTTATGACTTGCTTCACACATGAGCTACAGTATACTGTATGGATTTTCTTTACAAACATTTAGAGCGGCAGTGGTTCTCAAATGTTTGAAATTCCAACCACCTCCAGGGTGCTATGCATCAGGGCCAGCGGTACCACCTCCAGGGTGCTATGCATCAGGGCCAGCGGTACCACCTCCAGGGTGCTATGCATCAGGGCAAGCAGTACCACCTCCAGGGTGCTATGCATCAGGGCCAGCGGTACCACCTCCAGGGTGCTATGCATCAGGGCCAGCGGTACCACCTCCAGGGTGCTATGCATCAGGGCCAGCGGTACCACCTCCAGGGTGCTATGCATCAGGGCCAGCGGTACCACCTCCAGGGTGCTATGCATCAGGGCCAACGGTACCACCTCCAGGGTGCTATGCATCAGGGCCAGCGGTACCACCTCCAGGGTGCTATGCATCAGGGCCAACGGTACCACCTCCAGGGTGCTATGCATCAGGGCCAGCGGTACCACCTCCAGGGTGCTATGCATCAGGGCCAGCGGTACCACCTCCAGGGTGCTATGCATCAGGGCCACCACCTCCAGGGTGCTATGCATCAGGGCCAGCGGTACCACCTCCAGGGTACTATGCATCAGGGCCAGCGGTACCACCTCCAGGGTGCTATGCATCAGGGCCAGCGGTACCACCTCCAGGGTGCTATGCATCAGGGCCAGCGGTACCACCTCCAGGGTGCTATGCATCAGGGCCAACGGTACCACCTCCAGGGTGCTATGCATCAGGGCCAGCGGTACCACCTCCAGGGTGCTATGCATCAGGGCCAACGG
The DNA here is from genome assembly GCF_951216825.1 of Electrona antarctica. Classification (NCBI taxonomy): domain Eukaryota; kingdom Metazoa; phylum Chordata; class Actinopteri; order Myctophiformes; family Myctophidae; genus Electrona; species Electrona antarctica. The sequence goes on from NC_136789.1 coordinate 13,645,587, forward strand.
TACCACCTCCAGGGTGCTATGCATCAGGGCCAGCGGTACCACCTCCAGGGTGCTATGCATCAGGGCCAGCGGTACCACCTCCAGGGTGCTATGCATCAGGGCCACCACCTCCAGGGTGCTATGCATCAGGGCCAGCGGTACCACCTCCAGGGTACTATGCATCAGGGCCAGCGGTACCACCTCCAGGGTGCTATGCATCAGGGCCAGCGGTACCACCTCCAGGGTGCTATGCATCAGGGCCAGCGGTACCACCTCCAGGGTGCTATGCATCAGGGCCAGCGGTACCACCTCCAGGGTGCTATGCATCAGGGCCAGCGGTACCACCTCCAGGGTGCTATGCATCAGGGCCAGCGGTACCACCTCCAGGGTGCTATGCATCAGGGCCAGCGGTACCACCTCCAGGGTGCTATGCATCAGGGCCAGCGGTACCACCTCCAGGGTGCTATGCATCAGGGCCAGCGGTTCTCAAACCATTTCACGCCAAGGACCACCAAATTGGTATGTATTCTGCGACGGACCCCAAGGGCCCATCTGAACATGTTTCCTGCCAGGGATCGCCGGAAGAGATGATTTATGTCAAAATGATTCAAAAATGGGTTTTTCAATATATATTTAAAAAAATATATATATTATATATATATAGCAGATGTACAAGCGGCACAAATCGAGATATGCTATATTTTTCAATGGCCAACACATTTGGTTACAGTGGTTAAAATGATTGTGATGCTGTTAACTACTTTTGCTGGCCTGGGGACCCCCCTGGACCACCCCGAAGAGTGTCCTTGACCATGAGTGGGTTCCAAATTGGTTCCATTTGTAGGCTACAGTTCCATTTGTAAAGTTATGGGGGCCATTGAAATTATAAAGTCTGAGAACCACTGTACTCTAAACAGAGCCGTAATTATCGGTAACACCATGTAAAGGAAGTCGGAAGAGGCCAGAAGTAGGAATAAGAGATATTTCCAAAATGGCGTACGTGCGTGCATAGAGCCTATTAGCTTCTAACTATCAATACTTTTGCTGCATGGGGACCGCCTTGAAGCCACATCAAGGACCCCACTTTGACAACCACTGCATGGATCCAATTCCATCCTTGATAAAGGACATGGGATATATTGTATATCAGCCTCAAGCAGTGACCGATAGATCTCTAACAGTCTCGGATCCATATTGAGTGGGAGTCTGAACAAGTCTGTATCTAAGTTTTATAACAAGAGTGAGTATCCATTGCAGTCGAATACACGCGGGTCAATTTTTTTGTTGAATGAAACAGCAGCACTGAGGGTTTGACCGTGTCCGGCCGCTTCCCGAGGTTTTGTGTTACAGTGTCTGTTTGGTTGTATTGCATGACATTTGAGAAAGACACTTCACATTCGACACTGCGGTTACAGCGCTGGCGTGATGGTGTCTTCTCTCCAGCTGCTGCTATAGTTGGCCACTACAGGGTATTGGTCGGGCTACAGTTAATCTAACTATAGGCACTTTAATTGATAATAAAACATATGACGAAAGTAACAATTTGAACTTTGCAATTGGTTTCGTCAAAATGTTTAAAAAATGTTTCAAAATTATAAAACAAGGTTTAAGTGGTGTACTACTTCTAACATACTTCAAGGTTATTTGAGTACTCAAAAAGCAACCAATAGAATCATTGCAAAGAAAGTTGTAATTTCAATGCCATGTTATGCAACTTGGATGTGTGTGTTTGCACGCACGCGTGTTTGCGTGCGTGAGTGTCGGGCAGACTTGGGAGGACTTGGAGGAAGTGCCAGAGACTGACGGAGGGAGGGAGACGTCTCCCCGTGGCACCATGTTGCTGCGCGCGGTGACCCCTGTGGATGACCTACATATCTCCACCTTAATGCTGCTCTTATCTCCCGCTGCTCTGCCTCCTCCCTGGCCTAGCATGCCATGCTAGGCCTGTATTCCCCTGCTCCCTGCTCCACTTCTCAACTCTCTCCTTCCTTCCCTCCTTCCTTCCTTCCCCAACATTTCTTCGCCCCTCTCCATTACCTCGGCCTTCATCTCCATTCATTTAGGCCAGCAATGCTGCTCAACCTTCTGAATTCCAAAAAGGACCCTCTGTTTGGTATGCATTGTTAGACCACGATGGACCAAGTGTTGATTTTGACGGCAAGTTCTGGTTTCGTTTTAGTCGTAGTCGTTTTGAGTAAAATTCCATTTAGTTTTAGTCATATTATAGTCGTCTGACATGTTTTAGTTTTAGTCCACCAAATCAACTGTAGATTTAGTTGAAATGTATTTTAGACGGCCGTGATGGTGCTGAAATGCCTGATTTATACTCAGCTGTGTGCCGAAAATAACAGATCTAGTGGTGGGGCCCCCGGACTCTGGGCCCAACACGTTGCTGCGCGACCTGAGACACCCGAAATGCAACCTTTGGCTTTAGAGTGGTAGGGCAAGCCAGCAGCAAGGAGCCAGGAACAGAGGCTTGCCCAACATTGACAGGGTTATTTAGAAGGGTGAAGGGCGTCCACTCCACACTAAGAATGACAACTATAAAGACAACTTGATCTGTGAACATAATGGATAATGTTCTGTTCTATGTTCTGTGGTGTTGTGTGGGCATTAGTGGAGTTGGGTTATTTTCTTGTCACACATGTGTGACAAAGGGAAATGGAATTGATATGTATGACTTTTCTTTTGTATGATCGCACGCTATACAAACCCTCTCGAGCGCTGAGATCAGCCGACGCAGAGAAGCTGCGCTAAAGTAGAAGTACCTTCGCTAAAAAAGCTGGGACAACGCTCCACATGTCCCAAACTCTTCTCCCTTCTGGCTCCAAAACTATGGAATGCACTTCCCATTACAATCAGAACTACAGATTCACTCCCAATCACCTCTTCAGCCCACAGCACTTGCCGTAGTACTTACCCTGGCCTCGACCTCCTACAGGCGTATGCACAGGCTCAACTTATGTAACTTAAATAGAACTGTATGTAGACATAGCAGGGATGTTTTTAGGGATGCCAGGGTATGTAGTTATAAGTATTGTTGTTGGTGTGGACAGTCCTTTAGAGTGCAAGACAAGCCAGGAGCTCAACGACCCTGGAACAGTGCCTTGCCCAAGGGCACTCTGACAGTGATGAACGCCTAGAAAGTCACATAGATCAAACCTGTAGCACTGCCACTGCAGAGCAGCCTGACTGACCCTGCTGGCGGTCAGTCATTCTCACTCTGTTACAAATAAAGACCTACAGTATAATTCAACATGGTACTTGACTAAAAGCACAAGAGTACTGGCATCAAAATATCATTGTCGTCGGTTAGAAACCTTAACCCCACAACGTTTTTGTGGGGTTTTTCCCCCCGTATTAATATCCTACTGATCACACTACAGCATCACACAAAAGCATCAAAAGGTTCGAGCTTATAGATCTGCCACATATGAGCTACAGTAGGCTTTTGAATTTGAATCCTGAAATGTAACAGTTTTGAACATTATGAGGTTTCCACCCGACAGAAAAATATACTTTATATATCAAATAAAAGTACTCAAATCATCCAAGATCTGTTAAACTTTTGTCGAAAATAGTATTTGCAAAATAGGGCTTATTTGGTAAATGTGTGCTTTGTAAAAATCTCAATCTACAAAGTAACTTAAGGAACTAGTACGAACTAGCATGCGTGAATGCATGCGTTTCCCCACTGGAGATGACCCGGCTAAGGTCATGCTTCAGTACTCCAGAACACACTTTGTTAATTAATTCCTGCATGGGCCTCTATTAACTCCAGTGCTCTCTTAGATGTGCTTGGTTTGAAACGTGCTCTGAGCTTTAACTCTGTCTAATGTCGCATTATACGTCGCTGTTGATTGGAAACCTCTCTAAGAAAAGTCTAAGACATGGGAATAAAATCAAGAAAAACAGTGGAATTATAAGAAAAGGGGAGTGTGGAGTTGGCTGGTGAAAGCCATATTGAAGAGGTGGGTCTTCAGAGCGATTTTTGAAGGTTTGGAACTTTGGATGGTTGGGGTGGGGATGGGGGGGGGGGGGGTAGCCTCGCATAGCGATACTAATATCACTGCGTGGATATTAGTCTCGTCCCTCTCGGTGTTCAATTTTTTTGTGCAATGTCCTGCCCCATATTTGAATACTATAATAGGAGCCAGACTTAATCTGCCTGGGGCAATATGCATTGCAAAGGCAGATGAAGGCTGGCTACGGAAGGCTAGGGGGGGAGTGCATTCTTCCACATGGTCGGAGCAGCAAAAGCTCCAGGTACGGTACTCGGTCCTGGCTGACCTCAAGGAGGTTGGCGTCACCAGACCTGAGGGAGCGGGACGGGACATGACGTTTGAGGAGGTCGAAGAGGTACTTTTTAGGTAATTGACAAAGACAACCACTGTCTTTCAATGGATCCAATGTAGTTATTATTTATTTATTAAGTCACAAGCTCTTGTCAATACTTTGTTAAATATTTATAAAACCCACAGCTTGTCCAGTTGTATGAGAACGTAGGGCATTATTTTATGGAACAACATTAACCCATTAATACTGGGAAAGAATCAGATACATTTCAGCTATATATAGCGACATATACGTTTTTCAGAAGCAGTTTTTGAAAAACAGTATTTGAAAACTTTTTAAACAAATCTTCTGGGGGGTCCCTGGCAGTGGCACAGAACATTTTCAGATGGAGGTCCATGGAGAAATACATATTAATGTGGAGGTCCTTGGCACCAAAAAATTAGAACTACTACTTTCAACTGAGTTGAAATAACATGGAAATGATGGAGGGACGACACAACCACATGAACAGTTAAAACCAGACCTGCATTTTTCATGCTTTTTTAATTGATCAGAACTTTCACGACACATGCTGTGTCTCACACACACACACACACACACACACACACACACACACACACACACACACACACACACACACACACACACACACACACACACACACACACACACACACACACACACACACACACACACACACACAGTCCGTTTATTGTGTCTGCATTGGAATAAATTTGCATGCCAATATTCTTCTGCAAAGCAGCATCAAGGCAATTAATCTATCTCTAGTTTTTTGACATCAAAACTGAAATGCATGGTTATACAAAATATAACCCTCCCACTCAACACTCCCCCACACACCCCAGACATATGCGCGCGCACACACACACACACACACACACACACACACACACACACACACACACGGCAGAGGGAGAATGCTGTCAAAAAAGTTGTGCTGTCACCAGGAAAAGCCAAGTCTCGTCTCAGAGCCGGAGGGGTTTGGCCATTAAAATGTAACACAACAACAGAGAGACGGAGGGACAGCGGGGGGTGTTGGGGGACAGACAGCTGACATCCAGGAGACAGCCTTTACCACTCAGCCAAGAGGACACAGCGCTGCACACACACACACACGCGCACACACACACACACACACACACACACACAGACACACAGACACACAGACAGACAGACAGACAGACAGACAGACAGACAGACAGACAGACAGACAGACAGACAGACAGACAGACAGACAGACAGACAGACACACACACACACACACACACATGATTGTCTTCTTCCATTATTCTATTGTATTACTCTTATCTTCATATTCTAACTTTTGTGTTTGACTTTTTTTCGTAAGTAATATTATCGTCTAATTCATCGCACTACGGTGTCACGCGAAAGCATCAACAGTAGCAGATCCGCAAGCTCAAAATGCGGAAAGTTCCTGAAACACTTTTTGTATTAATAATTAATGTTCATTAAAACTTCAACAAGTATTGAAGCAGCATGCAGTTGTATTTTCATCTTTGCTTTAAAATGACCCTGAATCAGTCTTCTTCACCACCGTCAGCGTCACATTTCATCATTGTGTGTGATGTGCGTCATGTCAAGCCATCAGTCAGCAGAGATGGCCTTGTCCTGCCTTTGCCGTGACCTCTTTGACAGAGGCCAGAGCCTTCGCGTGACAAGACAGTGACAAGGCTGTGACTAACTCTGTGGCACCGATGGGCAGGGGTGGAAAGACACATTTATTTACTCAAGCACTGTACTGCCCTACAAAGCCAGAGTGCAGTAACTATGCGCTCTAGGTGAAACTGAGATAATTGGCTTTAAAGTTTTTTCAACTGGCCAACCAAATGGTTATAGGTATACAGGTGATATTACTTTAACACACTCCCCGCCAATAACGTAGACGTTAAGGGTGGGGTGCTTTTTTTTCTGAAACAAAACTAAATTCAACTCTGAAACTTTGTCACAAGATAAAGCAGACACCAAGGAGTTCATTTTGAGTTATAACTCAATTTCGACCAAATATTTTACTGCACTCTGGCTTTGTAGCCTTGTGTACTTGACTAACATTTTGAGGTATTTATTTTCTACTTTATTGGAGTATCTACAAGCTCACAAATGCTGCTGACATTACCTCGCAGTCACAGTTTTAGTATAACACCCATGTCATGTTATCAACAGCTAATTCTGCTACACGACAACAACACTGGACTATCACAAACGCAACACCACGTAACAGGGCCACAACAACATGGCCACAACAACATGTGCACAACAACATGGCCACAACAACATGTGCAAACATATGCTGGACATAGAACAATAACATCACTCTTTTCTCTACACACAAAACAACATCATTGGACTATCGCAAACGCGACACCACGTAATTGGTAATTGTTTAATTCCGTGGTTCTATTTCCTTTACTCGTAAAGAAATTGCGTGTGTGTGTGTGTGTGTGTGTGTGTGTGTGTGTGTGTGTGTGTGTGTGTGTGTGTGTGTGTGTGTGTGTGCGTGTGTGTGTGTGTGTGTGTGTGTGTGTGTGTGTGTGTGTGTGAAATAGCTAATTCATGTTGCACCCATTTGCTGTTCGCGGTAATGTCTGTAGGCCTACTTCATTGCTTTACGTTTACGAGCTGACTCGCGTTAATATTTCCGTAATTTTCCTCTCATGTAGGCCTACATCCCCAAACAAAAACATAATTAACCACACTGAAAACTGATCACAAACTCATCTCTCCCTCACACGCTCAAAATAACAGTGGCTTTGTTTCCCATGTGTCAAGTCAAACAAATGTCAACACTTGAATTCCGGTTGCTGGACTTCAAAATAGAAGCTTTTTATTTTGTATTTGTTTTCTTTCCACACTAATTACCGTGTGTGTGTGTGTGTGTGTGTGTGTGTGTGTGTGTGTGTGTGTGTGTGTGTGTGTGTGTGTGTGTGTGTGTGTGTGTGTGTGTGTGTGTGTGTGTGTGTGTGTGTGTGTGTGTGTGCGCGCGCCTGTGTCTACGAGATGCAGGCCTCAGCAACTAGATGTGAGGTCCGCGACAGCAGTCCGAACCTGTATTTTAAGTACATTTTGATACCAATACTTTTGTACTTTTACTCAAGTACATTTTTAATTCCTTACTTTTACTCGTAACAGAGTAGTTCTACATTGCAGTATTGATACTTTTACTTAAGTAAAACATGCGAGTACTTTTTCCACAACTGATGATGATGATCATGACAATGTCAGTCTGTCTACAGTGACAATGTCGCTGACGAGTCACTGCTGTCCTCATTAAAAACCCCAGCATTCTGAACAGGCCTCACAGCTGGCTCCACACTGCGGCTTTCCATCCTAATCACATACAGTAATTAGCGATTAGAACTGATCGATTGATCACAACTAGAGGTCAAGGGGACGTGAAAGCGAAATCCGCTGGACTTTTTTTTCCCCGAAGGTTTAAAAATGTCCCTCGTAATCGTTTCTCCTCGGTATGCAAAACGAGGCCTTTGAGGTCTGTGTTTTTTGCATTTGTTGTGTGTTTCGCACTGGTGTCTGTTGAATTTATACATACATTTTTGTCTCCACCAGGCCGAAGGCATGGGGAGAGAGTATGTTTTGCACTCCGTCCGTCCGTCCGTCCGTGTGTGTGTGTGTGTGTGTCCGTCCGTCCGTCCGTCCGTCCGTCCGTCCGTCCGTCCGTCCTTCCGTCTGTGAACAGCTAATCTCCGGCACCGTTAACACGGTCGATGCCACATTTTGCACACACACTCCCTGGATGCCAACGATGAACCTCTGCCCCAAAATTTCCAGAACGGCCTGTCCTGAGTGCCACCAGGAGGCCGCTTTGTGCAAAACAAGTTTTTGGACAGTACACCTACAGATTTTGTCCAAACATCACGCGAATTGGTACACAGTCTCTCTAGAGCCATTCAACGAAACGGGTCTTTCAGATTTCTCAGACTCCATCCTGATTGGCTAAGATTGGCTTCCAAACTTCGCAGGAGTGCTCAGTTTCAAACAAAATGCTGCAAATCATGAACACATCATGTGATTTCCGTTAAATTGTGCACGCACATTCCCACTAGGCCGAGGAAGAAATGCCACATGAACATTTTCAACTCAGCCTCATGGTGGCGCTATAACTGGCCGAAAAGTGTTTTTACCTCTAACTGCACGGATCTGTGGATAACTTTGTATGCCAACTCCCTAGAGGCCAAGGAAAAACCTTTGCCTGGAATTGTTCTCATCTGCTCTTTATAGCGCCACCAGGAGGCCGACATATGTAAAACACATTTTCTAATATTACTCCTTCAGATTTTATCCAAATTTCAGGCAAATCAGTACACATGCTCTTCATAGTCACGTGATCAAGACGGGTTTGTTTGATTTCTCATAATCCACCCTCATTGGCTACGATTGGCTTCTAAACTTTTCAGGAGTAGCCCACTTTGTACCCGTTTTGTACAAATCGCCACAACTACTCAACGCAGCGTCCCATTGTGGTGAAACTGTGCATGCATATTCCCACTAGGCTTTGGAAGTTTTCAAATCAGCCTCATGGTGGCGCTACAACAGGCCAAGCCGCGTCACACACACACACACACACACACACACACACACAAACACACACACACACACACACACACACACACACACACACACACACACACACACACACACACACACGTTTATATTGCTCCTAAACATTTTGCCAAACATCACACACACACTCCTATCCTCCTGGTGGAGACCTGTGCCCAGAAGGGCACTTTTTCTAGTTTACAATATTTTAGAACAAATTTTAAATACAGGACAGTACCAGGAATATTGTATGTTGTGCAACTGAAAAACTGTTACACCTATTTGTGATATAGATGTTTGTATACATGTGCAAATATGATAGGGGTGCAATAATTAATTGATTAGAGGGGAAAAGAAATTGATTGTGCACGACACTGTGTAAAGTGGCTTATCAGACTAATCAATGTAGTCGATTATAAGGAAACAATTGTCTCTGTGGGGTGGAGAGTCGGAGACCTTATTTAGCAGTTGCTCACAACCTCAGCCTGATGGCCTAAAAAGTCTGATATCTCCCATGAGTCATAGGGAGATCCCTTTGCCTTAGTGGTTAAGATGTTGGCTTTCCACGCGGGAGGTCTGCGTTCGATTCCCCGTGTGTCACACTTATGTCACTTTTTGAGAATTCAAATTCAAAAACAGAAAAAGTAGCAGATCTACAAGCTCAAAGTAGGGAATTAATTTATAAAAAGAAACCCACTAACAGTTTGAATGTGGAGATAAGAGGTTTCTGCCCGACAGCAACGATATGTACACTCTTGAGTTAAACTGCCACTCCGAACAGCTCCCACAGCACCGCTAGCTGTCATGGCATGAAATTAGCACCAGACCCGGGTCCTGATATCATGAGTGAGTCTACCTGAGGAAGAGGATGCGGAGGATGAGGAGGAGGGTGTTCTGTTGTCGCAGGAAGTCATGCCTCTGTGTCAGGATGAATAATGTTAATGTGGGGTGAACCCCGCCAAGCACCCCGGGGCTCCTCTGACATTGACGTAGCGGGTGGTAACGTGTTGGCGAGGAGTTTGACATGCAGAAGAACAGACGTGACGAGACTCCCTCATCTCAGAGAAGCGCCATCCTAATGATGCGAGCGGGAGGTGTCCTCTTCGCCTCGTCGACGCCACTGGCGCACCCGTCACCACGTTTCGCCCACTAGTTCCAAGGTTTATTACCATAATGAGGCTTCAGAGGTATTATGATGTCTCTAATAGCGCCAATGAGTTAGACTGGAATTACCAAATGGCTTTAACCCATCAACACATTAACTGCGGTATTCATAATTAATTATTTCAAAGATTTTTTTCAATGATTTTCAAGTGCAGCAGTGGTACTAAGCTCGCAGCAAGCTTGTCACAAATTGATGCACTGTGAGCTTGTATATCTGCTATTTACATATTTTTTCTTTTTTTTAAGAACCAGTATTCTAAAGTCTAAACCACTGTTCTAAATCCTAATAGTTTTCTGAAAAATGTATGTTGCTATATAGCTAAAATGACACAGGTGCTTTCACGGTTTTAATAGGTTAAACGATGCCCTCTGAATGATTTCCTCTCTCTGCCGCCCGCTCCTTTCCCAACACGGATCACGTTCATCGTCCTTTTTCACGTTGAGTAATGTGACAAACGGAGCACGTGGCTACCATAGTGCACTTTTTCTTTTCCGGGAGAACGGATGCACCCTAACTATTTTCAGATCAAAGGGAAGAGAATTCAAAGGAGAGAGCAATGAGTAAAAAACTCGCTTTTCCCCCGACAAAGGCGGGAAATTGGGAACCCGCCACTCTCTTTCATTTGGACATAATTGAGCGCACAGACGAGGACAATAGCGAGAATTAGGCAGAAATCCCATCTCGACGCCAAAGTTTCATGTGTTGAACAGGACTGAGCGAGATCAATGGACAGAAAGAGGGAGCAATGCTTAATTTATACGGTGCCATAAGACGGTGTCGGCCGACGAAAATAGCAGGTCTACAAGCTCACATCGCATTGCGCTGCGGAGAGTTGTGAGCTTACAGATCTGATCGTTCTCATAAAGCCTCGTTTGGCCCGTTATTATTTTCAGCGACACATTTTTGGGACAACAATGTCACAACCATCTGGCCTGGAGATTAGCTTGAGCACCAACGGGGTTTTGGAAAAGGATTTGCTTTCATTTGCAATGAAAAGCCAGGACTAAATAACTTTAGTTCAGATTTTTTGGGACACGATTTTTATAATCGGTTCAAAAGAGAAAGACAGAGAGAGAGAGAGAGAGAGAGAGAGAGAGAGAGAGAGAGAGAGAGAGCGAGAGAGAGAGAGAGAGATTTTCAAGACCTATTTATTCAATCTTTTTTCAGTACATGATAAACATGACAGTGGCATGACAGTCAGAAGATTATAGCCACAGGGTGCCTATAAATTATTAGAGATTTAAAAACACAGAAGTAAAATGTGGTGAGAGAGAGAGGGTGAGAGAGAGAAAGAGGGTGAGAGAGAGAGGGTGAGAGAGAGAGAGAGGGTGAGAGAGAGAGGGTGAGAGAGAGAAAGAGGGTGAGAGAGAGAGGGTGAGAGAGAGAGAGAGGGTGAGAGAGAGAGGGTGAGAGAGAGAGAAAATACACCATGTAGGCTACAGTAGCCTAACATATTATGTCATGGTTGTTTGTTTGTGTGTACAATGGGAGTTTGTGTGGTAAATTAAATGGTGCATTAATATAGCGCCTTTGTCCAAGGTGCTCTATCTATCTATCCATCTATCCATCTATCTATCCATCCATCCCACGATTTTGTACCACATTTTTCAACCGATCCTGGGTGCTACTCTCCCTCTGCCAACCTGGGGAGAGCCCCGAACTGAGCTCATGCTTCCTTCAATGCATGAGGATTGAGCAGGCCGCTTCTTATCACCTGGGAGGATTGTAGCGATTGTGTGAATGGAACACGTTATTCCAACCAGTTCCTTCCCCATCCATCAGGCGCCACGGCCAGGCCCCCAGAGCAGCTGGGAAACTATGAAGCCGCCCTGCCCTACTGGCCAAAGCTGGAACTGCAGGTTGGCAAAATATATGCACAAGCAAAAGAGCGTGGGTTTATCACAGAGTGCTCGTTCATGAATCGATTCAGGTGCATTCATGGAGGTTAGCACGTCTGCATTTTAAAATGTGGAGGTAGAGCGTTCAATGCCAGTGAGCAACTTCCATTGAAATTATATAGGCCTCGGCTGACCAGGGGAAGGCAGTAGGATTACTGCATGTTTTTGTGAGGGTACCTACCCTATAGGGGACACGGGGAGAACATGCAAACTCCAGACAGAACTCCAAGGTGCTTTATAATTACATCCACACACCGACGGCAGAGGGAACCAGTGCAAGGCACCAGCCTGCTCACTGGGAGCAGGAGGTCAAGTGTCTGTCTTGGAATGTGGAGTTTCCCGGTTCAATCCCCAGCTTCTCCTGGCTGACGTTGTGTCAAAGTGACCTTGAGAGAAGGTGCTTGAGTGGTGCAGCGCTAAAGTGCCTGCTCACCATCGTGGAGGTTGTTGGTTCCAATCCGAATCCAGGGGATGTGTCGTTGCGTGTAATCCTACTGGGCTGGGGGGCAGCATCTGTCAGCCCACCCAGTGTTGGGTGGGAGGAGTATGACGAGGGCTCTATACGTCCTCCCGGTGGGGGCTCCTCACTGGCAGACTGTGAGTCAGTAGGATACAACAGCAGTGACAACACATACATGTTTGTGGGGAGGAATCAACTGGCATAATGACTACAATGGGGAGAAAAAAGCAAAGAAAAAAATGAAGAAAAAAAAAACATGTGACCTTGAGCAAGACACTGACTGAACCCTATAGGAGGTTGGTGCATTGCATACAGTGAAGTTGCCTCCACCGTAGGTGTGTGTGTGTGTGTGTGTGTGTGTGTGTGTGTGTGTGTGTGTGTGTGTGTGTGTGTGTGTGTGTGTGTGTGTGTGTGTGTGTGTGTGTGTGTGTGTGTGTGTGTGAGTGAGTGTGTGTGTGTGTGTGTGTGTGTGTGTGTGTGTGTGTGTGTGTGTGTGTGTGTGACTGTGTGTGTCGGCCATGTCATCCGGCTGCCGCTTGCCTCGTCAGGTGTTTTATGGACAGATATTGTCAGCCAACAGGAAGCCTGGTGGTCCAAAGCTGCGATATAAAGACCAGTTGAAACAGACGCTGAAGAGGTGTAACATCAAACCCAATGATCTGGAGTCAGCCGCAGCAAATTGCCCACTCTGGCGTTCCTTATGCTATGAAGGGGTCACACACCTTGAGGAAAACCGCACGCAGCAAAGGATAGCACGGCGCCAGCAAAGACGTGCGTGTGCACACTGTGAATGGGTAATGTAAAGGGAGAAAGGCACTATAAAAATTCACCATTGATTGCCATTCTGCTGTTGCAAGGATGTGATGAAACAATCAAAATACAATAGATATTTTCATTTTTCTCATTCACATTGACTGTTAACAGTGGCGTGCACAGATATTTAGAGGGGCAGGTGCTCAAGTGAAAAAAAGGGCACCTTGCGCAGCGCGTGGAACCGTCCGGTTGCCTTAATAGTGTGAGATTTATCGATTTTGGGGCCTAAATAATTAGAAGCTTTTTATCAAGAATTGATCAATGTCACCATGGTCCACATACTGTACAGTGTACACTGTACAGTATGTGTCAGTATGTGTTTTTTCGGGGGGTTTTTCTCCAAAAGGGCACATTGCCAAAAGGGCAGAGGGTGCTCTAGCACCCCCTAGTGTCTATCTGTGCACACCACTGACTGTTAAGAATGCTCACCATTTCATCTGTGTCTTATTCATTTCTCCCAGTAGCCAAACAAAAACAAAAAAATGCCTGGGTACCGAGGCTATTCTCCCTGTGACCCGATCATCCTCTCCTCTCCTCTCCTCTCCTCTCCTCTCCTCTCCTCTCCTCTCCTCTCCTCTCCTCCTTCCCCTCTACTCTGCTAAACCCTCCCATCCCCTCCTCTCTCTCTCTCTCTCTCTCTCTCTCTCTCTGTGTCTCCGAGGTGAGTTATAGGCTCATGAATTGCTCCGTTTCCAAGTCTCAGCATTTCTTACTTGGCCCGCTGACCCGCCTTTATTACCGCGAGTCCCAGTCAGTAAATTTGATCAGCCACATCTCGCTGATGCTTGATTCATTTCATACCTCTCGCAGATATCAATCCAAAGGCCTTCGATAATTCAATTTATTCTCTTAAAAGAAAAAAATGAAAATTGACAAGAGAAGATGTATTAGCAAAAAACAAACAAACAGAATTCAATAGCCTATTTGCCTGTTTGATTGCTGTCTCTCTCTCTCTCTCCCTCCTTATATCTCCTGGCAGGACTTGACACAGAACAAGCAAGGCAGTCACACATGGTGCTGCAATGCAGTCTGGGACAGAGGGACAAGGACAGTGGCGTAACGCAACTAAGTACGTACATTTACTCAAGCACTGCACTTAAGTACAATGTTGAGGTACTTTTACTTTACTAGAGTATTTCCAATTGTCAGTACTTTTACTTCTACTCCATTACATCTCATAGGCAAATAGTAAATGGTACATTTATATAGCGCGTTTATCCAAGGCACTTTACATAGATTGTGCATTCCATTCACCCATTCTTGGGCAGCGGTGGCCTAAGGGTTAGAGGAGCGCCCTTGGTTCCGAAAGGTTGCCGGTTAGATTCCCCGGACGGGCAGGAAAAATCTGGGTCGGGAAGTGATTGGTCATCACTCACCCAACACCGCTGAAGTGCCCTTGAGCAAGGCACTGAACCTCCAACTGCTCCAGTGGAGCTGCTTAGTGGCCAACAGTATAAGACTGTACTGGTTGTACTGGTCAGCTCCCAGGTTTTAATGTGTGTGTCGGTCTGTGTGTTTCTATGTGCAGGGTGTTGCTGAAAATGAGCACTTGTGCTCAGCTACTACCCTGGGTAAATAAAGAAAAAAAGATCACGTACATTCAAACACCGATGGCGGAGGAAACCATGCAAGGCACCAACTTATGTCAAACAATTGCAGTGGAGTAAAAGTACAATATTCTGCTCATCGGGAGCAATTAGGGGTTCAGCGTAGACACTGGCGAAGACGCTGTTACTTGTAGAGTATTTCAGAGTATTTCTACTGCAATGTAGAAATACTCTGTTACAAGTAAAAGTCTGGAATTAAAATTGTACTTGAGTAAAAGTAAAAAAATATTAAAATGTACTTAAAGTACCAAAAGTACTTGTGCAGAATGTCCTATCCCATGTGTTGTGTGCGTGTGCGCGTGCGACTGCGCGTGCACATGTGTGAGTGTGTGTGTGAGTGTGTGTGTGTGTGTGTGTGTGTGTGTGCGTGTGTGTGTGTGTGTGTGTCAGTAAATGGAGACAGAAAGCGTGTCCCTGTGGGGTGAAGCTCTGTAGGGCAGCCCAGCGATGCAGCAAGCATCAGTCAATGTGTTTATGTCTGCTGTGATACTGTGACACTGGCAGGCCAGCAGCTACTGCAGTATATCGCTGCTGTCTGTCGCGCACAAAACTCCTATATCCCCAGCTTCTAACTTTTGTTCCCGGGAATGAACTCGGTCACACTACACCGTCACACACAAGCGTCGTCCGTATAGCAGATCTGCAAGTTCGAAACGCGCCGAGAAGCGACACGTTTCCAGCTTGCGGATCTGCTACTTTTGCTGTTTTTTTTTAAATTATTTGAATCCTGAAAAGTAACAGTTTTAGACATATGAGTTTTCCACACAACATGCTGCCAATCTATGCTGCGGAAACAATGGAAACCTATACACACTTGAACAATTTGTCTAGTTTGTTACAGTGGTGGCTCCAAACGTTTTCACGTCAAGGACCCCCGAATTCATATTATGTATTTGTCCGTGGACCCCGGCCCGTCTGCAAGGACTTGGTGCCAGGGACACCCAGCGATTTTCTAATTGCCCAAGTATAAAATGGGGTTAAAGTAGTTAAACTGTGGGGCCTGCAGGGGACCCCCTGGGACCCCCCAAAGACCCTTTGAGGGTCCCCGGAAACTCACTTTGAGAACCAGTGTACTACAGCAGGAAACAAGACGAAATGTTCTTCTTATAGCTCCTCTGATGTGTGGTTTGGGGCAGACAGAGGTAAATGTTTGCAAAGCATTACTCGCGCTGATCTCGACCGTGCATATACGGTGCTACAGCGCACATGAATTATGCATAAAGTTTTAAACTCCGTAATAATCTCCTCTCTGTGCCCATGGTGTTGTGAACGGTCCTGTGGGGGACTTGGGAGGCACCACACAGAAGCCGTTATGGGAAAAGAAACACTGCTTGTCTCAACACGAGAATAATACTGTAGCTGCGGAAGAACGATGAAACGACAAAAATAAATAAAAAAGCACCCACACCGACCGACCGAAACGTGCTCCATTTTATTTCCAGTTGCATAACCTCACAAGGTGATGTATTAATGCTCTCGCTCGTCATATATCACGTCGGGCTGCAATTTAAGCAGCAGGGCCACGCGGACGAGAAGACGGAAGGCTTGACCTTCACTTCACCCTGCCAGTTCAGCCCTGATCATCTCTGAAGTGCACCGGTTCCCCCATGCATGCCATGCAGGGAAATTAATCCATATACATGTGGCTGTCAGAGTGCGGCCAGGGGTTCAAGGAAGGGGGGGGGGGGGGGGGGGTCCCTGGCAAAATGTGTTAATACAGCGTCACAACCACTTTAACCCTCTTTTATATGCGTGGTGCAATGTGTTGTTGTGCATGAGATTATCAGATCTTTTGGATTTTTTTTTAATCTTTTATTTTTTACAATTGGTGTTTTTAGTTGTTTTTTTAGTTTTTTTACACAAATCTTCTCTTATGGGGTTGTCTGGCACAAAATCCTTTTCAGATGGTGGGTTCACGGCCAAATACCTATACAGTTATGGGGGTCCTTGACATGAAAATGTTTGAGAACCGCTGCCTTAATACAGTACCGTTACTGTATGCATATTTAGAAACAACGCCACTCAAACTCACACCGGGTGTTCCTTGCGTTACTGTTCGATAGTGACTGTGTGTGTGTGTGTGTGTGTGTGTGTGTGTGTGTGTGTGTGTGTGTGTGTGTGTGTGTGTGTGTGTGTGTTTGTGTGTGTGTTTTCTAGGAGGAAAGGAAGGGGGCTTCCTGATGATACCCCTGCCCCCCCCCCCACCCCCCTCCTGTCCCCCTGTCCCGTAAATATTGCCCGTCACTCTGTATTTTAATCAGGCAGGCTAAGATTGATGTGCGCAACTCGTCATGTTAACGGCGGGCATCGATCAAAAAGGCCACGGCATTTTGCTCCTGTCAGCACGACGGGGTGGGGTGACGCACACTCCCACCCGGGAGATTCCCATAGAGGCATTATAGAGAGTACACACACACACACACACACACACACATACACACACACACACACACACACACACACACACACAGTCCTCTGTCAGTCTGTCTCATACTGTATGTCCAAAAACGTACTTTTCAGGATTCAAATATAATAAAAAAAAAATGAATCAGATCCGCCAGCTCGTGGATCTGGAGGAGCTTGTGGATCTACTACGTTTGATGCTGTAGTGTGATCAGGTAGGGCGCTAATTTGACAAAAAAACACAAAAGGTTAGAATAAGATACGATAAGAGGTTTCTGCCCAACAGCGATGATATGCAATTATATAGAGACATGGGATAGACAGAGCGAGACTAACATTCACACAGACGCAGGACACACACACACACACACACACGCACACACACACACACACACACACACACACACACACACACACACACACATGCGCGCACGCGCGTGCACACACACGCACACACGCACACAAACGCGTTATAATGTAACTCTGAGTGTGGGCAAATGTCTCTCAGAGTTACAAATGGTTAGCTGGACACTGACTGCATGCACATGGGCGTCCCCCCCCAGCCCCGTATTAGAGCGGTGATGGACGTGCCCATAGATCAGAGCCACCCACACGTCCCACGCTCCCATCGGCAGGCTGTCCCCAGAGACGGCTTTTAACGGATATGGAAATTGATTGGAGCGCCTCAGCTATCGTCGTCCCACACTGTGTGTGGAGCGCCTCAGCCAATATCGTCCCACACTGTGTGTGGAGCGCCTCAGCCAATATCGTCCCACACTGTGTGTGGAGCGCCTCAGCCAATATCGTCCCACACTGCGCGGGGTGGGACGGGGAATGTCTGGGGAGGCTCCTGACCACAGTGGCATGAGGAGAAAACAACTCATCGCCACCATTTGATGAGATTTAGCCTCTCAGACCCCACACGTCTTAATTGTACATTCTCTAATAATTAGAGACTTCTTGTAAAGTAAGTAATGCAAATGTTTAACAAAAATGTTACTCTTTAGAGTGTAAAATGAAACCACTCTCAAGTGTTAAAGATCTATAAGGTCCATTTGGTTACCAACTGTAACCATTTAGCTGGGGACCACCTGGAACCTCCTCAAGGACCACCTGGAACCTCCTCAAGGACCACCAGGGTTCCCCGGACCAAAGGTTGAATGAAAACCACTGATAAGCCATGTGAGATCAAATTAGGACGTTGCATACAGTTGTTGATATGTGAATTGCCTTCATAATTCGGGTACAAGAAAGATCAGTTTTCCAAAGTTGGCGTGATCACCACTTGCTTTTACATCAGACTGCTAATAACAATAATGCAAGAACAGAATAACTTAAGTCAAGTTAAAGTATAATAAAACCTAACAAAGAACGAGACAGTTATCCAATCATCTAATAACGTGAATCGTTTTGCATGGCTCAAAAGATATGAAACATTTTGATATTAACAGATATTAAACATTTGGCACTGCATTCCAAGATTTTTTTCCTGTATATAGTAATTTGATGGTACATTTGTATTTCTGTTTACCTTAGAAGGGCTTTGAGTACTTTATTCTGAAGGTGGTTACCAGTGATTTTATTTTGAAAACTCTTTGTATTTAATGAGAGTCACTTCCTGTCAGCACCATTTTCATGCAGCAGTGCACAGAGATCACAGGCTGTTCAGAGCTGTGAGCCTAGAATCCCATCTAACCCACTTGGAAGCATTTTAGAGGCAATGCCGTAAGTTGTTGTGTTGTTGACTTTTTGTACATGTTTATTTGTAAGAGGAAAGTTATTTCTTTAACAATGTTTGCTGCTGTTTGCAGAGCATAGTAGCCTAGAGTGCACAGCACAGGTGTAGGGCATCCTGCTAATTGCCTTGATGTGTGTGTGTAGGTCATTTAGCTACTCACCTGTTTTCTTTTTACTGTGAAACAAACCATGAATGTTTGTATTGTTATTATGTTATTGTTATATCTGTCTTCATTGGCTGCGGTTTAACTCGGTGTTTAGTGACAGTTCGCTACACTGCATGAGAACACTACATGTAGCTTAGCATAGTGCTTGGCTAATCTAGCGAGCTTCTTAAGAGCAGAGCACCAAGTATAATAAGCCTACAGTAGCTGTATCCAATTAGCTAAAAAAAGAAAAAATAAGTGAGTTCCTGACGGAAACAGGATCAGCAATATGTCTGCTCCAGGTCTGCTCATGAGTACCGTGAAAAAAACCTCACCACAATCCAGGTCTAGTCGCCTGCGGGCATGTGCATGAAACGAGCACGCACATGACAATTTCACGAGATCGCGCCCATGAAAAAATGCTTGCGTAATCGCCCATCAACTTCTCTGAGCGTCCAAAATAAACGCACGCCTATCATTGAAAATGAATTATAGGCGCGTCAGTCGCTCCCCATCTGAAAAGGCCTAAACACATCATTCTGATCAGCCAGTATGTTGGATTGGAACTGACAGACAGCTGGACAGAATTAATCTGTAAAAACTGCATCCCTGCATACAGTATCTATACAGTACCACCCAAAGCCTGTATATCCACAGTGTGGTAAATGTAGATTATGTCCCAGGCAAAGGTCATTTTGCTCTAATTTCCACTGAAATGTCAACATTTAAATGTCAAATTGTATGATAAGGCTTAGATTTCATACTATCCATTTCTGTACCGAGAAATAGTTTAGTTAATAGGACCTTACATTTTGAGGTGTCCTCTGTTCATATTGTCACTCCTGTAACTTAGTTATATCCTACAGTACAGTATGCAAGTTATTGGCCCACAAAATAATCATATTTGAACTGGGGACCCCCAGTTCAAAGTTGGTGACCAACTGGGGACCCCCCACCCCCACAAGCGCTTGGAAATGTAGGAGTTGAGGCATTGCATTTTGTTTGACTCGGTTCCATAGATACATATTATGAAAATAACAGATCTACAAGGTCACAAGGCTATTTTCATACTTTTTCCCTCTTTCTTATATTATTTGCCAATTTGGGACCAGTTTTATAGTTTGGAGAAGAGTTTTCTAGTTTCCTTATCTTCATATTTTGAACGAGAGGCATGTTGAAGTCAGAAATGAAGAATTTATAGTATATCCATCTTGTCAAAACCACGGAGAGCTCCCTAGATTAGGAGATACGAGGCATTCTTTCTGAGCCGTAATCAGGGAAGTGAACGGCAACGCACATGCGTGAAGAGCAAGGAGTATGGTGCAGAAGGAGAGGCCAACCCCCCCAAAAAAGAAAAAACAATCTGAATATTTTTCTCTCGGTTGATATCAATGAAAATGCGCTAGCAATCCGTCGGTTGGATTAGTTATGATGTTTCCACACATCCTACGGTCTAAATGGGTTAAAAAGGTCTTCAAAATTGTCAATTCACTATCATCTGGGGACCCCCAAAAAATAATGTAGGGACCCCCCCTGGGGGTTCTGACCCACAGGTTGAGAACCATTGCAGTAAGGCAGAGGTTCCCAAACCTGTCCAGCTCCAGACCTTTTTGGTGTCTCCCCGTCTCGTGACTCAAACGACACAATTTGGAGGAGTAGGACGAAGGCTCTACGTCACTGCAAGCCAACACAAGTGACCATACACGCAAAACATTGCGTTGGAGGAATCAATTGGCACAACGACTAAATTGGTGAGAAGAATTGTTAAAAAGGGAGTGCTATACAGTGTTATGAGCATGATATATGCAAGGTATAATGTATGACGCGGCGGTAGTTGTTGAAAAACAATGACCGACAGGATCTGATTTGAGGATGGGTTACATAGACTAAAACTAGGATTTGATTAGACACCGGTCTGTTATAGAGCGGAGCGGTCATTATCAAGAAATAACACACTGAATTCAGCGATTGACCAAACAGAATCAAGCATTCAACCAAGCCGTGAAATAAAACCCTATACAAACTATACTATACTTATGTTGACATGAAATTCACTGAGCTAATAAAAAAAGGAAAGTCACAAACTGTTGTGAAACAACATAGCTTAAGGGCATAACTTATAAGGTCTTCGTGATATTGCAGATTTAGCTGAGTTTTGAGAAATAACTACAGTATTTGTGCATATGCAGAAATGCAAAAATATCCCTGAAATTGCTGAAGCTGCTGTCTTTCTTTGCACTTTCAGCCTAAAACAATATTAATGTTTAAATAGCTTCAGTAGAATGAAATAAATAATAAAAAGAAAAAACGTGAACAAATCAACTAAAATGTAACTGTAATCTCCAAGACCTTTCAATTTAGTACATTTTAAATGAGATTGTTGATTTAGATCTAAGCACATACATGTATAATTCATAGTAGTTGGATACATTCATAGAGAACATGTATTTAGTCAAGTTTCTATTATTCAAGGTTTCACCAGCACTGGTCCAGCACCATGACTTTGTGTCACAGTGGTGATTGATTGATTGATTGATTGATTGATTGATTGATTGATACTTTATTAACCGTTTTTAAAAGTACCGCTACAATTACGCAAGCAATGCTAAAAGGATAACACAAAAAATGTCTTGTTTCCAATTTCCATTGTGGTATATGTATTCAATTCATAATCAAGACATAGGCCTACAAAAAACATATATGAGATAATACAACTCATTATTAACACGCTGGGACCGTATGACAGGTATACTCGTCCTTACTCCTGAGTAATACCAGGAGCAATACATCTTCTATGGCCTGGGCCGTGGCTCAGCGGTCCAGGCACCTTGGCTGGTAATCCAGTCTGGCAGTGTGCCGCGGGTTCGACTCCCGATAGCGATGGCCCCTACTGCATGTCACCCCCCCATCTCTCTCCCCATTTCCTGTCAGCCTACTGTCTGTCCCTCTATAAAAAATATAAAATAAAGGCAAAAGCCACACAAAAAAACATTAAAAAAATACATCTTCTAATCTAGATCAATCTAGATCAATGTTTCCAACAGTGGGTCGGGCCATGGAACAATTTTTATGGGTCACGACTCGAGTAAAAATCCCATTTCCTTTTCCTACATTTAAAAACAAAATCGAAAGATCTTTTTTCAATATAAAGTATTATAATCATTTGATCCATTTTAAAACAAACAAATCAAAGAAATTCCATAAATAAATAATAATAAATAAGAAGTAGTGAAAATAGACAATCTGCAAGCTCGCAACTTTTCACTAGTTTGAGTCCAGGGCAAACGTCTAATCTCTCTTTTGGGCTTGGACCTGAAAAGTTTTTTAATTAGATAGAAGACTTATCTAGAAGACTTATCTAGCTAATGCATCTTTAGGGTACTTTAGGGTAGGGATAATGGCTTGTACTTCACGGAACAACTTTATACAATGGATGTCAAAGTAGTGACTATAGTGTAAAGCTATATTCACACTGTCTGACCTTAACCGCAATTGCCTTGAGAGAGGACTATCTCTTTTTAATTGTTTTATCCCATGATTTTGTAACCCATTTTTTCCACCCGGTATCAATTGCCTGAGTTGTAATCCTGGGTGCTGCTCTCCCACTGCCAACCTGGGGAGAGCCCCAAACTGAGCTTTTTGTTTTAGTTGAAAATAGCCGCTGTATATCATGAATTGCATTTTTATGGCGCTTTTATATGCACTACGTGCCTACTCAAATCGCTTATAATGGTTCATTCATTCATACATTGGGAGGTGAAGCGGCGAACAGTCGACGCCAGCATCCTCACTTCCCACATTCACACACCAATGGTGGCAAGCTCACACCGACCAACTCATTGGAGGCAATGTAGGGTTCAGTGTCTTGCCCAAGGACACTTCGACATGTGGACAGGAGGAGCCGGGATTCGAACCGCCGACCCATGGATCATTGGACGACCTGCTCTACCTCCTGAGCCACAGCCGCCCGTATATATCATACCCCACTTTGAGAACCACGGCTGCATGGGGGGGACCACATCTATAAATCAAACACACATCTTGTTTACAGCCCAAGTAGCCAGATGAGATGGAGTGCATTCCAAATGGAATATTGGAAAAACCATGCATGTGCATTATGCAGAATGAACGGACGGAAAGAATACATGTTTTATGTAACAACAAATGATTGCCCCATTCCAAGTGAGAGTGCATGATGCAATACTGTGTATACATTACCATGACAGGTGGATGAGGAATGAATGAGAGCCTGAGACTGGCAGAGTGATGCAACGTCCAACTCCCCCACTGTCTCCAACACAGCCCCAACACTGAACTAGGGCTGGGCAAATAACCCAAAACATATTGAAACCAATGTTTAAAAATGTTATTATATTTTAGAATTATAACCAATAATCGAGAAGCAAGGTTTTTTTCATGTATATTTTTTCTTATATAGATCCGACATGAAACAATTTGAATCAAGTTTTTAAAAGAATCAAGTAAATTGGTATAGTCACTTGAATGAATGGCAGCCGTGTTGAGCGGTCAGAGCTTGTATATCTGCAATTTTTGAGAACCACTGTTAAACCAATGGTCTAAATCTAAGAGTTTTTCGAAAAACCGTATAGGCTAGCTAAAATCTAAAATGACACACAAAATGCTTTCCTGGTGGTTTTAATGGGCTGAGACACAGTAAACACAGAGACAGTACGATAACAGAGGGCATGACCCTGATCCTATGGGTATTTGAAGAATGTCAGTCTCTGCTGGCGATAACATCTCGAAAAGCACAAAGCAATGTGGCACCAAAACAAAGTGGGAATGAATGAGAGAGAAGGGGCAAACAAAGCAAAAGCACCAACGAGGACAGGAGAGACAAAGAGGGGATGACTCCACAGTCTCCACTATATCTTTAGTCTTTTTTTTTGTCTTTTGACTAAGAATTTATTTAGTTTTAGTCATATGAAGGTTTTAGTTTTAGTCTATGTAACCCAGGTCATCCTAAAGTTAGCAAGGAATATCACTTCAAACACTAGCCATGTGTATCTCCATGTGTATCTCCTTCCTGAAGGTGTTTGATACAATAAGGTCAGACTAAAAGAGGTCCTTTGTCCACCAGTCGACTTTGAGGCTTAATCAGGAGTTGTATCGATGGGGTAATATAAGCGGTGGACATTGCTCTTTTCTTCATGTCTTTATATGTATGTAATATTGTTTTGTTCTTTGTGCAATGTCAAATATGTGTTCTGCATACATGGCTGCTGGGTCGCAAGACAAATTTCAGTGTGAACTAACAATAAAGTACGATATCATATAATTTAATGAATATGTTGCTTACTACAGTATGTAAAAGTAGCAATAAATGAGGATATTCTAGTTTTCTAGTCGACTAAATATGATACGATTTTAGTCCACAGTTGATTTTGTTGACAAAAATGTATTTTGGCAGGCCCTGATGGTGTCGTAATGGCATATTTTACACTTGGTTGCATGCTGAAAATAGCCAATCTACAAGCTCGTCTGCTATTTTCGGAGCACAAAACCTGAGCGCAACCAAACATAAAATGACTTGTCTTTTAGTTCTACTGGATCAATTCTCCACAATCCCTCCCTAACATTTTAATCTAGCTTGTATTTATTGACAAAATTGTCAATATATTTAGTCTTAGTTTTAGCCATCATAGCTTAGTTTTAATTTAGTTTTCATGTGTGAAATTCTTTCATTTTTCGTCATTTGATTTTTTTCGACAAAATCAACACTGTCTCAGTGGGTCTCAAAGTGGGGGTCCGGGGGCCCCCATGGGTCCCTGAGGGTGTTCCATGGGGGGGTCCCCAGCTCTTTCTTGAAATTCACTTCTTCTTTATTTTTCTGGACAGCAAGTCTGCGCCACTGGACCTACTCTATGAGAGTGAATACAATGACATGTCTCTGTAACTCTGAGCGAGTCTCTGCATACTGACATCTAAATGCAATGATTTGTGGAAACTATTCGGAAATGTTTTAAATAACTGCAATGCAGAACCAATGCAAAGACTTTGGGGCAGTCCTTCATAATACTTTTTTATACCAAGGCCTTTGATGTTTTTATTGTTGTCTTTATTGCTGTAATGATTTTATTGTCATCTTACCATCTGTTTTTAAGCTGAATTGTTTCAGTGTAAACATAAATATATATTTATTAAGCTGAATCGTTCTTGGTGTGCTGTATTTTATATTGCCCCTGTAAAGCACGTTGTAACTTTGTTTCGAAAAGCACTTTATAATTAACCTTATTATATTTGTATTCTTATAATGGGAGGACCTAACAGGGTTGTTTTTCAAGGTAGTGGGTGTACGCTTGTAGCACTGGTTTTCTCCACCATTCAAACCCATACATTTAATTTACATTTCTGCAGATGTAGACGGAAATGTCTTCATTGTGGCTACGTGAGACTACACAAACCAATTACCGTAGTGTCCCGTATATCATATAATAGGACAACATTGGGGAACTTAGTATAGAGTATAGCACATTTGCAAGCTTGTAGATTGGCTGTTTTGCTATTGAAGATTCACAGAATGACTGTGTACAACAAAGGTGAGATGTGCCAGCAGCAACATCTGTGTTCTGAGCCAACTCTCTCCCCACACTGTAAGGACTCCCAGTGGGACTATAGCATTCCTGAGGGAGATCCCTGTTGTAATTGCATAGTATTTACTAAAAATGTCACATTCTATATGATCACTTTGTGAATAAATAAATACGGCTATGGGTGTGTGATGAACAAAAGATCACCAAGCATTGTCAATGGCATTGTGTTATTGCATCATTTCCGATTGGTTGCATAGCTTGTGAAACATTTATTTCACTGAGATTTTAGGTAGAAGATTCTCTCAGGATTACAGAAACGTTAACAATATGAAATGTGCGGTTAAACACCGGCTGTAGGTGATTGCGTGTGAGAAGATTAAGCTGTGGATAAGGGCTCCAGTATCACTATCAAACATTATGATACTGATGGTACTTTAAGTACATTTTGATGCCAAAATCATTTGTACTTGTATTTTGAATTCCGGACTTTTACTTGTAACAAGTATTTCTATATTGCAGTATTCTGATACTTTTACTTAAGTAAAACAATTGAGTACTTTTTTCCCACCACTGACAAGACCACAGGGCTGAGCATGTTCTACTGCAGCCACACTTGTTTCACCTCAGGTGACTGAAGCAGACTTACTTCATGGCGCCCAAAGGTCCTACAGAGACAGACAGCAACATTTTATTTTTAAATTGATTGAAAATGTTATTATAATATTCAAAAGGAATGGATATATGCAAACACGTGGAAGGGGAGCGGCTGCAGCGAGGTCAATAACACAAAATAAAACAAAGCCATAACAATAGTACAAGACAGAGAGCATCCTGGTTGCATCACAGTGCCTGGCAGGGGAACTGCAGCGCCCTTGACTGCATGCGGTGCACTGCAGAGGGTTGTGCATCAGTTCCATCCAGGACTAGACAGGACATACTGTATACTGTACGACGGACAGGGTCAGAAAAGCTGACAATGCTTGTCTAAGACCCTAGCCATCCTAACCACGGACTGTTTCAGTTGTCACTTGAAAAATCACACCCGTGTGAACTGAGTGGTGCAGTGACGTCACACACTAACCATAGCAACCATGCTCACCTGTGCGTGGGGCCACGTACAGGTACACGGGTACACACACACATACACGGGTACAGACAAAGCTGGTTGTTGGAGTGGTTTGCACCCCCCCACCAAACTTGAGAACAAGCTTTGAAAACACTAATCCCCCCTACCTGCCTGTCTCCCTGTGTGTAGAGACACACACACAACCTCACACTCCTACTCATACTTAAACACATGTGTAAATGTGCATACCGATGTAAAATAGATATGGCTAAACATACGGTTTACGGCCTACAAAAGATTAACATTGTTTGGCGTCATTCTCGGTTTATGCAACGAAACACATCTCACCGTCAAATTACACGGTACCTTTCTAATTTTCACATTTTGTCTGCATATATTGTTTACGACTTTGTCTTCAGTGTACTTTAATTAATACAGGAACAGAAAAATGGCATCTTGAACATCCGTGACCAACCCAAACCACCAAGTTTCGGCGCACGTTCTGTCCAGTATAGCAGCAGGGAACAGTGTCTGCAGCACTTGTATAGTGTATTCTGTGGCTGTGGCTCAGGAGGTAGAGCAGGTCGTCCAATGATCCATGGGTCGGCGGTTCGAATCCCGGCTCCTCCTGTCTACATGTCGAAGTGTCCTTGGGCAAGACACTGAACCCCAAATTGCTCCCGATGTGCTGGTTGGTACCTTGCATGGCTTCCGCTGCAATCGGTGTATGAATGTGTGTGTGAATGGGTGAATGTAATGCACATATGTAAAGCGCCTTGGATAAAGGCGCTATATAAATGCACCATTTACCATTTACCATTTATTCAGCCCCTAACACACGGTAACACAGCGTTTCTCAACATCGCGTCTGGGGACTGTCGTGGTATTGTGGATCAATCAGTAATTGACGAGGCAAGGGGAGTCGGGGCAATATTCGAGGTGGTGCTAGTATGCTTTAATGTGCATGATATCATGGGGAGAAGTACATAATAGACTCACAGTCTGACAAGGACGGGTGGTGAGGTAGTTCTACCAGAAAGCACAGGGCTCAGACTATAGTTATACTAGCTACTGCTACAAGGACAAGCTGAACCATAACAAGACAGGCGGTAACAAAAACAATCTATCAGGCCTAGCGAGACATCTTGGCTCCAGGCTACCATATAACATGTCATATAATGTATTATATACAGTAAGTTAGGAACAACCGTAATCCGTAAAAACAATACAGTATAATGATGTATAATTCTTCCTCTCAGGACCACCAGGGGACTAAATAGACCCTTATGTGTCTCTGTTTAACACTGAGCGTGTACAAATGGACTTACGGGTCCATTTGGTTCCATTTGTACACTCTACGAGTTAATCAAACACAACTTTACAGTGTACACGGAGGTTCAGCTTTTACGATGTCAGAGACCCGTAGAGAGACCCCCAGACCCGACGTTGAGAACCAATGCTGTAACACACACGTACGCACGCACACAGGCATGCACGCGCACACAACAACAACAACATTGGATGTCAGCAGCTTTTTTAATTAATCTCCCTCTACCCACTCATTAAGATATCTCATGTTGACACAAGGGGATTGATTGTTTAATCTGAGCTGAATCGATGACTAAATCAGTGGGACTGTTTTATTGGGCTGAGAGTGACTTCTGTGTGGATGTAAGCCCCCCTCCCCCCCACACACACACACACAAATCATGCACTGCAAACATTGTCTCTCTCTCTCTCTATCCTACGCACGCACGCGCACAAAGTGTGCGTACACACACACACACACACACACACACACACACACACACACACACACACACACACACACACACACACACACACACACACACACACACACACACACACACACACACACACACACAGTGACACGGTGACACCTGCATGTTATTCATTGTTGACACTTTAAAATGGTCTACATTACGAACAGGTTTTGTCTGTGTTTTACGTTCTGTCATCACGGGGAACGAATCCCTCGTGAGCCGCTAAACTAAAGCAGCATCAAGTGAGTGACAGCTGTTCTGCAAGCGCTTGGGTGGCCACCACCAGCTGAAAGGCCCCGGGGTCCCAGCGCACGTATGGCACATTCATTTGATACAGTTAATGTTTGGCGTGCTGTCAAGCTATTTTTAACACTGCATTAATTCTATCTCTCTCTCATCCTCATGTGTGCACGCTGGACACCTGTGTAGTTTCCTGGAGAACGTAAAGTTTGAAGCCACTGTAAACACAGTGATGTAGCTTCTGTGGAGAATGCAGAGAATGCAGATTTATGCGTTTCTCTGCAATATTCTGCAGTTTCTTTTTCCAAAAAACGCATCAATCTTCAAGGACCTTTAGCACTTCAGTAGCAATAGATGTCTCTGATCATCCCCTGTATCGCTACTTCGACCTCATGCCAACCGCGGCAAACATACATAACCTTGAAATGGCAAAATGTTCGTTTTAGCGTGAGTTTTGTGTGACATTAATCAAACTGCTCTGTTGTTGTTGTGTTGTTTTTTGTTGTCGTTATTGAACAGACTGAAGACAAATATCCCTTCAGGGACAATAAAGATTATTATTGTTATTACCACTTCATTCTGATCCACAAGCTATACTGGTAAGTGTATAGTTAAGCTACAGTAGTAGTTTAGCTTCTAGTCACTACTACTGCACAAAATGGATCAATTCGGCAACTAAAGCAAACGTACAACAAATGAATTAAACTGACAAACAAAGAACTATGGTTGACAAACAGTGGAGGCAAACATCAGGATGGGAAGTTCATACAAGGTTGATTGGTGTTTATATAGAGGAGCGGACACTGTCCATGGTGCTGAAGCTATCATCAGATGAAAACCTTGTACTTCCAAAACCGCCAAACAAAAATCTAAGCCATGACTGTAGGTTTTCACTACTTTTTACATGTCACTCTTGTATGCCTGTAGTGTAGGGCATACATGTACGGGGTGGGGGTGGGGGGAGGGGGGGGATTCTAACCTGACTCTGCCAGATTGTGGCTGTATTGAGTTCACACGTTCCCTCCTCCTACCTGCATCTGGTCTCTCTCAAGCAAAAACGATGAACCCGAAGCAGTGGGACAAACATCTGATCTCTCCATAATAATAGGGACGGTTGGGTTCATGTGCTTAAATTAACACTGAGGATATTCACACCGATGAGCTGTTTTATCAATTTATTGAATTGTAAAAGTAAATCTTCACAGTGAGTGAAGGCCACAACTCCCTCGTTAACGTCCGATGATCAAAGCACACCGTCTAATATTTTATAATATAAATAATAATATTTGACACAGGGTTGTGCCTCTGATTATAATTATTTTATTTTTTTGAACATTTTCTGTGAAGTTTTATATGTTATTTTTAGCGCGGCCATTTCAATAATTTATACATTATGTACAGACTGTGTTGTGGTGGATTTAATGAAGTGGTGCCACCGTCCCAGTGTCTCACATGTGTCTCTCTCTCCCATGGCTTGCTGCAAGTGTTTGAAGTTTCCCTTGTTTTCCGTTTCCTCTTCATGTGATGTTGTTATTTATACGCATGTTACTCTACCACTCTGCTACTAATGAGATACAGTTTAGCATAACTTCTTCTCGTTACTTCTTTGGTCTTAAAAAAAAAGGGCCATATCGTCTATGTCGGCTGGAAACCACAAAACTGTTACTTTTTAGGATTCAAAATTACAAAAGTAAACAGATCTACAAGCTTTGCGCCGCGCTTTGAGCTTGCAGATGTGCTACTTTTGATGCTTTTGTGTGATGTTGTAGTATGCTCAATAGGGAGTTAAAAAGGAAAACAAATAAAGTTAAAATGGAGATAAGAGGCTTCTGCCTGACAGCAATGTTACAGTTTACGTACAAATAGTGTTAGATAGATAAAACTTTACGACCCCTTTCATGAGGGATGTCATGGCAGTACCTCAGTATGAGACACAGGACGGATACAGACACAGAAAAGTGCTCTCCTCGGAGCACAGATCCCCACCACGCCAGGTTGCCTACCCAATTAAGGCTGTGTTACGGTCTATTACAGCGGCACCATGAGGCCTATTTGTGGGTGTCAGTTCTTCCCTGCCTAGTGGCAAACGTGCAAAGTTCCACGTTCCACGCACACAGCATTTCTGATTTGTGGCATGTTGTGCAAAACGGGCCACTCCCGCAAATTTGGAAGCCAATCAAAATGGGAAAAGATGTTTTGCAAAAATTGGCCTACTGTACATGAATGTAAATAAGTGTAGGTGATGGTGAGCTATCTGTGTACAGTATATATTTATGTATCTGTATATTATCTGTGTATATGTGTACTGTAAACTGTATGTTTCTATGTAAGTTATCTTGTTCATGTTTTATGGATCCCCCTTGGAAATGAGATGCTGCATCTCAAGGGGCTATCCCTTCAATAGAAATTTAAATCTGAAATATATAAGTGTACTTAAACAAACCTAGTGTTGTTCTGCGTTGCTCCCATATCATTTAAGCATAAAGTATTAAGTTTAAATACTGTCACCTCCTGTATCGGGTGAGACATTGATACACACATTGAGAATGCTATATATTATATTTTTGAGGGGCGCTAGCCCCTCCTATGCACAGGTTTAATGTTTGTCTTTAGTTCAATGTTTGTTTTGTAAATTCCATTGACAATGAAGGGAAATCTTTCATATTGTCTCTTTATTGTTAATGGCGTTTAATGTGTGTGTGTTTGTTTTACATCACCATTACATCACCTAATCAACATGAGTTAGACTTTAATAAAATAGCGCCCCAGACAAAATGTATTCATTATAACTGTTATAACTAGATCATTGTGATCATTATTGCCTTGTATGAAGACACCCATGAAATATTAATCACCGTAGCTTAGGTACAGTATAATAACCATTGAGAAGTGCCTGTCTCTGTGGTGCTTAAGATAATATATGGATAGGGGGGGCTGGACTTTCTGGCGTTCTGAATATTTCATATTCATATTATCATTTATATTCAATGTTAAATCCCCTACTCTCTGTGATGTTAATGAAAAGCTGGAGTTGCATAAATCATTGTCCTTACTCTGCAGTGGCCAGTGAAAGAACTTCATTAGCTCAGTGAGCACACACTATGAGCAGCCTTTATCGCTTTGTGCTCTGCGCCCCGCGCTAAACCAACAATGGCAGTTTATCAGTCACAATTACCACGGGGTGGGAGCGTAGACTCATTCACGTGCATGTACAACCAGCTCCGTTAGTCGTGTTTGTCGAGTCGCGGAACAAGCTAGCTTATCTGGGTGTTATTCAGGCATACTACAGCAGCCAGGAGGACCCATATACTGTTGGGCCGGCCATGGCGAGTGAGTAGGTGGGGAGGACGTCTGGGAATCGGAAGGTCGTCGGTTTTTCCCTCGGCTCGCCCACTCTACAAGTCAAAGTTTAATTGTGCCTCCGGTGGTGGATTTAGGATTAAAAGGAGATCAAGTTGAACCCCATATATTGTGAATTTGATAGATAATAATCATATTCCTTTTTGGGGAGTGGTTGCTTTGCAATGATGCACCCATCCGTGCTAATGTAATTTACTGTACACAGTGTTGGGAAAGTTCTTTTTTTTTATGAACTAGTTCAGTTCACAGTTCAAAATTTTTAAAATGAACTAGTTCAGTTCACAGTTCAAAAATGTAAAAAGGAACTAGTTCCGTTCATAGTTCATCATTAAAAATTTTGAACTAAAGTTCATTGTTCCAAAAAATTTACTATTATAGTTCTTTTTCGTTCTTTAAAAAAAAAAATATTGCCACAGCCCATAGCCATATAAAACCGCAGACTTTCCATTCCAAATGAAGTCCAAGCCTTAAAAAACTACTTTGGGATTAATAAAGTGACAACTTTTACAATATCTCCATTACCATTATCCAAATTAATTCCTTATCATTTTTTTATTTTTTTACATTTTACAAAAAAATGATCTTTTGCATCAATGTGAAATGCCACCGAATTCTTAATTCTTGTCCTTGTCTTTATGGGTACACTTGTGAAAGCTGCATGCTTTTATTGTGAAGGTAAAAGTTTCTGAATTTTCTCAGAGGCTGCATCTCCGCATGCTGAAAATAGCTGATCTACAAGCTCACAACGCGTCGCATCCGCAACGCATTGTGAGCTTGTATATATCAGCTATTTTCAGCACGGAACACATTGTACGACGAAGAATAAATCAGGCATCACTGCGCTTCACTCACTGTGGAAGAGAGATGTCTTTTGTTGGCCGTTCGTGGCGATATTATGGACACAGACCTCCTCGACGCGATAATAACCAACTAAGCTATTGGAATCTATTTTTCGTGGCACATTATGTTTAATCAAACAACAACAAGTTCCCTCAGTGTTTGTTTTGGGAGTTTGGACAGTGTCTGCTGTCTGTCTGCGTGCTGCGTCCTGCGTGCATGATCATCATGCAGTAGCTAGATGCGTGCTCCAGTGACGGCTGAGAAAGATTAGTTAATTTGTGTCGGATATAAGGGCTTATTGGTGGGGTTTTCGCTAGATATTAAGGCATGTTTAGGGTGTGTTTTAGCGCCGGGGATTTTGCCTGGAAGGCTCACTCTTGAACAAAGTTGAACGTGAGAAAGTGACGTTCACACACGCCAGAAATGAACACGTTCACAATGACGTTCATCAAGCAGAAATACAGTACGTTCAGTACACGTTCCCCCAAAATATGAACGATTTTTCAAAAATAGCAGATCTGCCATGCTATATGAGCTAATATAGCTGCTATTTTTCAGTACAAAAAATAATGCTTAATGTGGTTAAACGCTAAAGTGACACAGAGGCGTTCCATGTCTTAATGGGTTAATGTGTCTTTGTGATTCAGCACAAGAGCCTCCATCTCTGCACCGCACGACTCCAATGTTATGTTATACACCATATCATGTTCACATGATCTCCACGATGGCGACCTGACCCTGAACACGTCTTCCATTATCACCGTGGTTAGCGGCCGCCGGCCGGCTGGATAGCGTATGCCCCTGCACCTGGCACTGCAGATGGCATCGCGCTATTGATTGCGTCTTCACTCCACCCGTCATGGTCAGGGGAGTCTGCAAAGTCAATGTCACCTCCTATACCTACAGTATAGCATTTTGTTGGATTTTCTCATAACATATTCAGGTGCCTGGTGGTGGCTACTGGGCTCGCCAAGGACCCGAGTTTGAATCGTATGCCATGTGCCATGTGCATGAATGACAGACCACAGTGCTGCAGGTTTTGCGATGCCTCTAACTTTGTTGAAATGGGCCGAAAGCCAGCATACCACGAACTTTCACGGAGTACTGACTACTGAAGACTACGATCAAAAACGTATCTAAAATAAAGTCAGAAGGACATAAAGAGTCACACGGGAGTTTGATCGATCAGGAAATATAAAAGAAGTGTGAACATAGTTGTCGAGAGCTGAGGGACTGTAAACGTTTGAAGACTTGCTCTATTTCTTCTGGACAGGTACCAAGTAGTGGTGTTATTTTGTGACCAAGCCATATGGTCTGTTCACGTTGAGAGGACCTCAGTCCTGTAGGCCGTCTCGTCATTGTCACTGTGATGTGGTTGTCAGCAAATATATGGCCACAGCCGTGGGTGTACAGAGGGAGTAGACTACAAATAATAATAATGAATTACAAAAATGTAGGAAACAAAAATGGCGGCTGTGGCTCAGGAGGTAGAGCAGGTCGTCCAATGATCCGTGGAACGGCGGTTCGAATCCCGGCTCCTCCTGTCTACATGTCGAAGTGTCCCTGGGCAAGACACTGAACCCTACATTGCCTCCAATGAGTTGGTCGGTGTGAGCTTGCCACCATTGGTGTGTGAATGTGGAAAGTGAGGACGCTGGCGTCGACTGTTCGCCGCTTCACCTTCCAATGTATAAATTAATTAACCATTGTAAAGCGCTTTGAGCACTTGGAAAAGCGCTATAAAAATGCAATTCATTATTATTAAAGAATAAAGGGGTATTCACTCGTGATCCATAAAAATGGGTCCGCGACCCACATGTGGGTCCCGACTCACTGTTTGTGAAACAGCAGTCATGAGGGTTAGGGTTACCGGATGCAGTAGGCGGTGGTGCGCTGTCAGACCAGAGCTGCAGAGCACAGAGCTATAAATACAGTAGATAGCAGACTGCTCCCCAGGCGGGAGGATCGATGCCAGTTTAAAGTTTAATGTTGAGGATATATCCTTGAGCGGTCGGTCCAAGAACTCCAGAGGTGGAGGTATAACTGAGCGTCATACTCTCTATGCTCGAGGGGGGGGGGGGGGGGGGGACTTCTCTGGCGGTGCAGCTCAACGAGGCAGCCATAGCTGAATGGTTATTTCGTTGTCTAAAAGTATGACGAAAAATGTTCATCAACTACCTTTTTGAAGGGCGCTAGTCTAACAACTAGTCTAAATAGCCGATCTACATCAGCTATTTTTGCCTACATGTGTGTAAATTCTGATCAGTTGGACCGGCACTGAGGAGATGTGGGCAGGGGACAGAAATATGTACAGTTGTATGTGTAAGTATAGTACTGAAGGTGTATAGTACCATACTGTAGGTGTATATACATTACTGTAAGTGTATGCACAGATGTATTAGACATACGCCTAAGGTGTATAGACTATGTAGGTGTATGTACAGTAGGCTGAAGGCGTACAGTATGAAGGCGTACAGTACTGTGGTTACTGTCTGTGGACATGTGGGTAAGAAGGTGCTATTTGTTGCCTCAGTACACCTGCATTGTGCGAGGCTCAGAGATACATACTGACAGGTTACCTGCAGAGGACCAGCCTGTTCTAGTGACTAGAGAGAGAGAGAGAGAGAGAGAGAGAGAGAGACTGCTTTCATTTGAGAAGGAGAAAGAGAGAGAGAGAGAGAGAGAGAGAGAGAGACTGCTTTCATTTGAGAGAGAGAGAGAGAGAGAGAGAGAGAGAGAGAAAGAGAGCATGGTTTCATTTGAGAAGGAGAGAGAGACAAACATATACTCAGAAAGAGAGATGTCACTTACATGCCAGCAGTTGGCATTTCCAGATTTCCTTACATGCGTGTGTGTGTGTGTGTGTGTGTGTGTGTGTGTGTGTGTGTGTGTGTGTGTGCTTGCGTGCGTGCGTGCGTGCGTGCGTGCGTGCGTGCGTGCGTGCGTGCGTGCATGAAGAGGTCCTCCCCACCGATGCAGAACAGGTGGGGCCTAGAAAGCGTGTGCCAGCACTGCGGAGAGAGAGGCTGGATGGGTACAGGGAGGGGCAAGAGAGGGAGGCAGAGAGAGAGAGAGAGAGAGAGAGAGAGAGAGAGAGAGAGAGAGAGAGAGAGAAAGAGCATGCAGGGAAACCCTGCACACTGCACAGCGAAGGAGAGAGAGAACATGAGGGAAAGAAAGTAAGAAAGAAAGAAAGAAAGAAAGAAAGAAAGAAAACATGGCATTCCTACCTTATATCCCCTCCCCTTCTGTCTCTCGCTTAAACGCTTTTTTTTCTTCCTGTAAATTAATGCCCTATTTCATCATACAACAGTGTCGCACAAAATCAGTGAGAAAAGACGATCTACAAGTTCACAATGCGGCATATCACAAGTTACACATTATGATCTTGTATGTAGATCATCTATTTTCACTGTCCATTTTTTTAAATAAAATGGTTTTGGACATACAAGGTTTTTGGACGGCATTTGATCCCCGCTGCGCGGCTCTCTGTTTCCTGCCATAGAGGTCAGTTTGAATGGATAGCCAAGATGCAGCAGCAGTATGCCAGACCTGGCAACCTGCCTGACCTGGCAACCTCTACGCACGACAGAGATGGACAAACATGCATAGATATATTCACACACAAGCAAGCTCATTGCACACTTGCAAGCATGCCCATGGATACAGATTTATACCCATTCACCACTGGAGCGCAACACCTACACAGTACACACACACACGTGCGCGTGCGTGCCCGCAAACCATTCATACAAAGTTGGTACTATACCGATACGTAATGGCTTTACTTCCTCCAGTGCAAAAAACACCCGATATCACCCCCAAACAAAAAGACAATGGAGAATAAAAAACCAGACAAAGACAGACGAACAAAACAACATCAGTCAAACAGCACATATCAATGACACATCCATAATCCACACAACAGTACGGCAGTAAGTCAACGTTCCCGTATCCTCAATCAGTGGTGAATAAGAATTCAATTTCACATGAACACACTACTACTCCTAGACATGATATCTGGTGTCTTCTTAATCCTTCTTAATCTTTCTTTCCCCCTCACATACACACATACCCACACATGTTCTATTCAGACAATAGAGACAGTAACAGATCTACACTGTGCAGACAGATATACACTCTTTTCAAATCTCATTCAGATCATTTAATCGAGTTAAACTTGATGCAGAAGGAGTTAGCAGCAGGAAAGAGCTTATATGGGCTGGCATGGTAGAGTTGTGAGGTGGATGGGAGGAAGACAGACGCAATGTAGGGCTGTCAACCAAGCCCCCAGAAAGGCTGGCCACCGTTGAAGCCATGAGACGTAGTGGTCGAAGCTTTAACTGCAGGCGGGCCCGTGCATTTAGCACGACGAAACCCTGTGCAGCTGGGGATTAATACAAAGTTTTTTGGCATTGTACATTAATTAGAACATATGAATAAACGTTTAATTTCTGTTTGCCTCGTAATAATGCACAGGTAATAATGCATAGGTCACACATAAATGTACAACAAAATGGCTGACAAAAAAAGTGGAAATAGCAGAAATAGCTGATCCGGCTGATCTACAAGCTTACTGTGTGTCACAAAGTCAAAACTCAAAACTCAATACAACGTGAGATGACTCACCTCTTCTACAGGTAACACAAATTATGGATGTGACAGTCACAGTTTTAGCAACTATTTTAGGCGCGCTAGCCCCTCCTATGCCCAGCTTTGTGTGTTTGTGTGTACCAAATTTGAGATGATTTGATTGGCTGAGCTTGTGTGTTTGTGTGTACCAAATTATGACGATAAGAGCGCCCCTCACTTCACATAAGTGTGATTCTTTTTGTTTTGTCCCCATGGTAACACTAACCCTAACCCTGAGCCAGGTGGGTGGCTAAAGTGTCATGGAGGTGTCGGGATGGTTCCTTTTTAATGACTTCCATGTGAAGAGGTGGTCAGATAGAGTGTATAATATACGACGTGCGTCAAGGTTGAGGGATGTTTATGGTCACATACGTACATTATGAAATAAACGGATTCGACCCTGCCCTGTCCATTGCCTTTAGGTAAGTCCACAGGCGGCTTGCTGCAATCTATTCGCCCCCACCAAGGTAGAATACTTGTTGCATGCCTGCCATCGTCAGTTCAAGTATTTGGTTTGTGGCCATGAACCTGTCCGATCTAGCAGCGTTCTATAAGCCAGTGATTCTAAGGGTATTGCTGATTATCATTTCGGTTTTCGGACCTTGCCACGTTCTTTCTAGACCTTATATGGAGCTTGCATATCTCCTCCTTGTGCGGCGTGTTCTGTCCGTGACATCAGCTGGGGTGACGCCGGTCTCCGCGCACTGTTGACCGGGCCAAGCCTGCTCCTTGTATGGGGATCTCGGACGGCCCCATACTGTATATGGGTACCTTGTATAGTATATGGTCTTTGTTCCATGGTTAGGTGGAATCCTGTCCAACACACTTGCCCCCATATTTCCTATGGAAATATGAAATATGTATCGGAAAGCAGAGGATGACCGTCTGGTCTGTGGTGTGGAGGCCTGGATTGGTCTGCATTTTGAAAATGTTAACACAAATCTTCTCTCCTGGGGGTCCCTGGCACAAAACATTTTCAGATGGAGGTCAGATGGTGGCCACCATCTGTAGGCTACACTGTACAATACGAAGAGTATAGGCCTACTCTTCATACACTGTACAGTATTATGAATGTATACAGTAAAACTATAATTTATACGGTATAGATAGACCCATGGCCAATACACACCCTATGCAAGTGGCTATGCTGCTATAGTAATGACTCACTACACAATGTGCATGGAGAATACACTTGAAAAGGCTGGAAAGAGTTTGGGTTTCAGACACCCAGACGCCAAACAATGTGCCGTGAAAAAAAACGGTTCAATACATAAATAATAAACCATACTTTAATCTTTCCAAATTGCTTTGGCAGCCTCAGATGGAGGATTGTGAACAAACGGGCTGCATAGTCATGGAGCTTTGTTCGTTACACATCCGCTCGTATTGAGGCAGGGAATTAGCTCATAGTGTCAGTGTGTCACCTCCCATCCAGAATAATGAGTGCGATGCGAAAACAAGTGCTTCAGCTTAACTGCATGAGGTCGCGTATTTTGTCGCTGTCGGTTTTGAAACCAGTACAGTATGTCCCCAAACTGGTACTTTTCAGGGAAAAAAATAACCTGTGTTTCCAATGGATCCAATGCAGCAGTGTTGATTTTGACAGCAGATTTAGTTTTAGTCATTTGAATAATTTTGAATAACATTTCGTTTAGTTTTAGTTATCTGAAAAGTGTTGGTTTTGGTCTAGTTTTAGTCGACTAAATCTACAGTTGATTTAGTCGACTAAAATGTATTTTCGCAGGCCTTGATGGCGTCGTAATGCCAGATTTTACACTTGGTTGTATGCTGAAAATAGCTGATCTACAAGCTCACAATGCGTCGTTGTGAGCTTGTACACCCACACATCTAAACAGAAAATGACTTTTCTTTTAGTTCTACTGGATCTCTTCTCCACTAGTCTATAGTTTTTATTTGTTGATGAAATTGTCAGTATATATAGTCTTAGTTTTAGTCCTCAGCTTAGTTTTTCCTTTGTTTGGTTTGGTTTTCGTCAGTGAAAAAAGGTAGTCGGTGAACATTTTTCGTCACAGTTTTAGTCGACAAAGCCAACACTGCAATGCAGTTAGTGTTTAGTCACAAGCTCTTGCTGATACTTTTCATTGGTTCAACTGGTTATAAAAAGCACAGCACACAGAGAGACGTAAAATAAATACATTAACAACAAATCTACAAGCTTACAGCACACTGCATCGTGTCGCACTGCAAGCTTGTATGATGAAGTTATTGATTTGCGCATGTGGAAAACATGGCATAATATATTGCACCATTCTGCTGCATGTTCTCTTTCTAGTCATAAGTACTTGTCCATGTTTGTGTGATGTAAAGAATAAGAATTCATGGGCTAATAATAACCTCAATGATACAAGTACAGGTGCTGCAATATTCACACTTGATGTGTCCACAGAAGTGGACACATCAATGACTTTGTCTATAACCTTTCATCATGCAGGCACATGCCAACATGCAATTATGCATACAGTACTGCACTGTACAGTGTCATATCAATTTACTGTACTGTAGTGTACTTGTATATCAGTGCAGATTCCTCATCCTCTGCACAACCCTTCTTTATATCGTCTACCTCACTGCGTTGGGCTCTCAATATAGTTTCTTTCTAAAAATAGCCATTCCAATAAAAAAACATGATTCACCAAAAAAAAAGTATCTCTGGCATCCGCACACCTCCCTTCCTCAGAGCATTGATGTGGCTGGAGTTGCTGACTCATTGCTTACATTAATGCAGTGAAACAAAGAGAGAGAGAGAGAGAGAGAGGCAGAGGGAAAATGCACACTTTTTTCCTCAGACAATAGTAGCTGATCGTCCAAAAATAGGAGGACAGAGGACGCATAATCACCTAGACATTGACTCATCAATCATCGTTTCTATTGAATGAAA
Organism: Electrona antarctica; assembly: GCF_951216825.1. Classification (NCBI taxonomy): domain Eukaryota; kingdom Metazoa; phylum Chordata; class Actinopteri; order Myctophiformes; family Myctophidae; genus Electrona; species Electrona antarctica. Next base: position 13,686,062 of record NC_136789.1, read on the forward strand.
TAAGTGTTTGCCATAGGGATGGCACGATATGAACATTACATGTCCTGATTATTGTGGCAAAAATAAGTGTGATTAGCTATATTTATCGTGATAATGAAAATGTGCTGATAAGATGCTACTTTAACTCTTTGAGCGTTTCAAGGATTTCTATATAGTAGGTAGACTTCTCTATGGCCAGAATGGCGTTTTTGAATGATTTATTGAAAATTCTCTGTTGTGAATGTGTGACAACGAAAGACCTTCAGAGAAAGCTTGACTTGTCTGCTTCCAGGAAAAAAATGAACTGAGTTGATACAATGTTTAGTTCTTGTGTTGGAAGCCATTTAAAAGAGCCTGCATTTACACTGTTTCTGTTTCTAGGACAACCAAAAAAAGTTATGCCCGGTTGAAGTTTTATTTTCTAAATAACTTTTTTTCTGCTGGGCGTACATAGCCATGCAATATCTCATTTTAAAGGGTGAGTTGTCTAGTTCAATTAAAATAAAATAAAAAGTTTCTCACATGTACCACTGTAGATATTTTGCCATCTATAAATAGCATGGTCAGTCATGATCAATCTGACCTATCCAGCTAAAAGTCCCCATAGCTCTGAAATTGGAACATCATATAAACTCAATTCTTTTTTGGGGTAAAATTAGACATTCTAACGCACATTTTGATATATACCATGTTTACATAGTCTTACCAGTACCTTGTCTATTCATGCATGTATCTCAAAAACCTGTTATGAAGAAACACAGTTTTGATAAAAAACACATCCAAGGACATTGTTTTGATATGACTTGGTGCCCATGATATGTATCAAAATATAGACTTGAATGTATACTGTATTATAAAAAAGAAATTGAGTTATTACCATCTACCGTTACAGAGTAAATCACAGTTGAAACTTGCTTAGTCATATACAATAAACCTCACAATAGTGAACAAAATAGTCATGACAGGTCTAACTCATTGTAAAAGAGTCTTTTATTTTGTACGACTACTAACATAATAAAATGATAAATATTACAGAAAATAAGTAGGCCTACATACACAACAGTTACTCCTCCCCTAGCTCTGATCCATAGCTCTAAATGCGCATTTAGAGCTATGGATCAGAGCTACTCCTCCCAAATGTCCCCAAACCCAGTCCTTGACGGTGTGTGTGTGTGAGTTAACCTGACTCCGCCATATGGGGCAGCAGAGTGTACAGTGTGTTCCCCCCTCCTGCTCCCATCTGGGAACTCTCAGGCAGACTTGATGCCCGGCCACAAAACGGCCTGGCCAATCAGCAGCAGCTTCTAGCAACTTCTAGCAGCAGCTTCTAGCTTCTACTAGTTGCTGCTGATTGGCCAGGCCGTTTTGTGAGCAACTTCGCTTCTAGCTGCTGCTGATTGGCCAGGCCGTTTTGTGGCCGGGCATCAAGTCTGCCTGAGAGTTCCCAGATGGGAGCAGGAGGGGGGAACCCAGTGTACTCTCTGCTGCCCCATCTGGCGGAGTCAGGTTATGTGTGAGTAGGCTAAATAAAAAAAAACACCCAAAAACTGCCCCCCCCTGAAATGAATGAATGAATGAATCCGGTTCAGTGTCGGAGAACGCCATCGCAGTCTTGACTCTTCATCCTCCTCCTCCTCCTCATCTGATGCCAGTTCTAAATATATAAAAAGAAATAAACATTTTAGCTGTAGTCAGTGCACGCTACTATTACATGGCGTTTTACCCGGCTGCTGGCGATCAATGATTTTATTGTGCAGTGTCTTTGTGGGCCGAGTCGTGGCATGACAAATACAAATAGATGCTTGTATAAGTAGTATCACGATAAAATAATATGGCAACGTTAGAATGAAACACCAATGAGTGATCGCTGCCGCTGGTAATGTAGCTAGCTGCCCAGGGTATATCCAGCACCATTGCGTCGCAATCATCCAGCAACATTGGTACTGGCTATTGCCCGGGCTTGTGGCCCGGCCAATAGCCAGTACCATTTGTGCAGTGTTTGTTAGCAACTACTACTAGCCAACAGCCAGTGGAATGTGCTGACGTGATGGTGCTGGATATACGCTGGGCAGCTACATTACACGCGATCACTCATTGGTGGTGTCATTCTAACGTCGCCATATTATTTTATCGTGATACTAATTATACAAACATCTATTTGTATGCCACGATGCCACGATTCGGCCCACAAAGACACAGTACAATACATTCATTTGATCAGATGTTTTTGTTAGCTACGTCGATCACCTATAGTACCGACCCTTGTTATATATTCTCCGACTATGCCTGTCACGATGACTAAACCAGTTAGATCTATCCATATATGGTTCTACCACATCTATCTGATATCAGCACTAGGTCGGCTCGGGCCAAATATAGGGATCGTCTTACTAGACATGTCATATTAGGGCATTTTCGAATACAATAAAATTACCTTTTAGCGAAGGCATCAGCCTTGGTGGTAACTCCGGTGGGGAGAAGAAAAAATATTGCACACGTGTAATCCGCGAGGGTGGATGTTGCAGCCCGGCCAACGGTCTGGGACTGGAGAATGCCACTGGACACGGATGGATCATTTTTCAGATTGTTTTTTTTGCGGCGACTGCAAACCTGGCTGAAAAACTCTTCCTCCAGTGCCCACCTCGGAGGAGTCAACCAACCCCCCTGTTCACTGGGGGCTGGGCGTCAGTTTCCAATAGGAAAGCATACACGTGTGTCACGTGACACGGGAATTCTGGGAAATGTAGTTGATATTTATGCTCAATACTCAATACAGAGGTGCGGACCGAATTAATGTATTGGTATTAATAAAAAAAGAGAACTACGGAAAATCACGTACAGGGCAGAAAAGACTAATGCAAAACTCCACGTGTTTTCCAGTAGTAATCTGTCTAAGGGTTAATGCCGTTAAGCACTTGAACCCCTAGCAACCCAATTCTGGGGAGAGCGTTTGCCAAAAATAGCCCAGCAAGCACGTTCAGGACGAATTAGTGACGTCTTGATTGGGGCCAGATCAAGTCACCTGATTTCAACCAAAGTAAATTCTGCCCACTCAGACGGACGTCCCTGGATGAATCAGAGAGAGTCCGATCGAGGCCAGATCAACTTAAGTTATATCATGTCAGATCTGGCCCAGAATAAGCTATATTATTTCAACTGGTGAAAATTACGTAAAGATCATCCCATATGGTCTGTGATCTGGCCTAGTCCTGAATGTCACCAAACGTCATCATGACGTAATTTGGCTTGCTGGGAGCTGATCTACAAACTCAATAGATACATTTAAATCTCCATGATACAATAATTGTGACTGTTTTCTTAACACGATAAACGATTATAGTCCCATCCCTAGTTTGCCAATCTGCTATTTTCACCAATTTTGTGTGACAGTCCTATATGATGAAGTAACACATGAATTGACGAATAAGTATACAATGTTGAAATATGGGGATATGAGGTTTCTGCCCGACAGCAACGATATATAGGTCTACATAAAGCCGGTTTTATACTTATGCGCATTGAAATTAGCAATGCACCGTGCTGCAACACACTGTAAGCTTGTAGATCTGCTATGTTCGGTGTGCAAACGCGCAACGGTAACGGAAAGCCCGTAAAGGCTCAGGAAATAATTGAATGACCTAATCCGCTCGACTTCAACAAAGAAAGGTGTAGGAAAAATAATGCGGTTCGGATTTTTACAATTATTGATGGTGTCAAATCTGAAGCGTCAGCAAATTTGGAAAGAGAAAAAGAAAACATCTCCCAGCAGCAGTTCACGGCCCAGGAGACCCGCTTGTAGGAAGAGTTGAATAAGTCAGGAAAATGTGCTTGTGCAGAAACAATAACTAATACCAAGTATACTTAAGTACTGTATAGGCTATTTTTTAGGTATTTTTCAATACTTTTACTTCTACTCGGGGAAACTATAGTACATTTACCCCACTATAATTCTATGAAAACCTTAGTTATTAGTTACTTTGTAGATTTTGAATATCATTACAAAACACTCTTCAGCCCTATATATATTGCTGGCATTTGAAAATAGCCAATCTCCAAGCTCACAACACGTGGCAATGCGACACATTGTGAGCTTGTACGTCTGCCTTTTTCAAAAGATGTTTATACATTTGAAACTTGAAATGAGACATTCTGCATAATGAGTACTTTAAGTACATTTTGATGCCATTACTTTTGTACTTTTACTCAAGAAAATTTAGAATTCCAGACTTTTACTGAACAGTGAGTACCGGTATTTCTGAACAGAGTACTGAGTACAGAGTATTTCTACATTGCAGTAGTACCTTTACAAAATGTGAGTACTTTTTCCACCACTACCACTCTAGGTAATTGAAGACCTGTCTTCTAAGTGGCCTGATGAGTAGCAATGGCTCTCTATCATGTTGGCAGACAGCAGCATTCATGAGTTCAGACCTACCTTGAGAGACACTTTCCCTGCAAGGCAGTTCAGTTCAGTTCAGATGAACAGCCTCTACTACAACGCACCAGTGTGCCTGTGTGTGCGCGTGCGTGCGTGTGTGTGAGAGAGAGAGAGAGAGAGAGAGAGAGAGAGAGAGGAAGGGGAGTGCAAGTGAATGAGTGAGTAAGGGAGAAATGCTGAGGCTTTAAAAGAATGACACCACACACAGAGATAAAAGAAAACCTGAGGACTAAGGGCTGCATTATTGCAGTGCCACTGTGGGGGAAGAGTGTGCGTGTGCGTGCGTGCAAGTGTGTGTGTGTGTGTGTGTGTGTGCGCGCAAGTGTGAGAGATGTGTGTATAAAAAGATAGAGAGAGGAGAGTGAGTGAGCAGGGACTTAGGAAAACAGACATAGAGATAAGAGAGTGGAGTGATCTAAAGAGTCAGAAAAGAAAAAAAGATAGATTTTGGACGGAGAAGTTCAGACAGAGGACATTGTTATTTTCGCTAGTGCAGCCAGCGTTTGACAGACAACATATACGACGTATCAGTGATAAAAAACCGTCCGACCGGTAAGTCGGTCAGGCTCTGGTTAGAATGCACAAAAAGACAAACATGCTAAAATGTTTTCCAGCTCGAGGGATTTATGCCTAAATGAAACAGACAAGCATGACCAGGGGCTTCAATTTGCTAGAGGGGGCGGGGGAGGGGGGCACGACCCACGCCTCTGCTTTTGATAGCCTCCCTCTCTGCTTATTCGTTTTTATGTTTTGGGGCGGATATGTTTTCTTCCTGCTTCTGGTTAGACTGAATTAACCACTTAAACCCCATATGGTTGACCGGAGTCCCTCAGGGCTCTATACTAGTGTATTCTCAGTTTTCTGTTATTGTGGGGGAAAGCTTTCGCTGAAAATAGATGCAAAATACACTTTTCACACTTTAAGAGCATATCCGTGGTCATCATGGGCATATCTAACTATAGATGACAATTTTTGTGAATTTGAATATCAAAAGACCCTAAAATGCTGCGTGATGACAGGCTGTCATGAATATTAATTGAGCTTGATTTTGTTCACCTGTTTGATTCCCATAGCTGCACATTCTTCAAACACTGTTTTTGTCAGGTGAAAGCTCATGAAAACTAGTTAATTACAGAACTACTCCGTTTTCTAATTCAAGATGACATCCAGACGGTGTATTAGGTACTCATTTTAAACGTATTCAGCACACCAAAAGATGCATCTTATACGTTAATATGGGCCCAAGAATAACGTTTACATTGCCTCTGATTGGCCTACCGAATGTCCCCTTCTGTGACGCACGCAGAAGCTTGGCAAAAGCTTGCCTCCTCTCGAGATGCAGACGCCCCAGAGCCGAAGGAGGTGTCTACCTTGCTACGTCTATGGCCCTGCATGCTGGATATACTGCTGCCGTGATTGAGATTCAAACGAGATGGGACATTCTGTCAGAATCATACTGGCTTCTGCTTCAAAATAAAATTACCAAAAATGTCATCGCAGTAGACCTTTAAACCCCAGCACCCTTATTGTGGGGGAAGCTTTTGCTGAAAATAGCAGTGGAAAGACTCAAAGGAGCATGGTTGACCTGATCCATGCAGGCGTGTGGTGGTCACCACAAACCATGGTCCTCAATGACATCCCCCCTCTACCTACTAGTGTTTCGTCGACAAAAAATAAGACTACCTTTTTTCACAGAGGAAACGAAATAAAAATTACGCTATGATGTCTAAGACGAAGAATGTGACTGAACTAAATGTTTTTTTTGTCAAAAGACAATGACTACAAAATCAAAATTTGTGGTCAAAATCAAGACTGCTACCTACAGCTATACTGCACCTCTCTTGGGATGGTAAAGGGTGCATTTTATAGGAGCATTCTCCAAAGAACATTGCTTTACAATGTGCATTTCACACACACACACACACACACACACACACACACACACACACACACACACACACACACACACCAGAAGAAACCATTCAAGGCAACAATTGCTCTGCATTATTATTTTTTATTTTTTTGAAAGGAAGAAAAAAAATTACACTTGTCACTGACCGATTTGAACAACGTTTGGGAATGGAGGTCCTTGACCTTTCTGTGAATGGTGAACATGCATTTATATAGCGCATTACGTCCACACACTGACGGTGGAAGGAACAAAAGCATCAACATGTGCCTAGAGAGCACTTACTGTGCACTTACTAAGGGTCCAGGCAGGGCCTTATACAGTAAGGGTTCAGGCAGGGTCTTATACAGTAAGGGTCCATGCAGGGTCTTATACAGTAAGGGTCCAGACAGGGTCTTACAGTAAGGGTCCATGCAGGGTCTTACAGTAAGGGTCCAGGCAGGGTCTTACAGTAAGGGTCCAGGCAGGGTCTTATACAGTAAGGGTCCAGGCAGGGTCTTACAGTAAGGGTCCAGGCAGGGTCTTACAGTAAGGGTCCATGCAGGGTCTTACAGTAAGGGTCCATGCAGGGTCTTACAGTAAGGGTCCAGGCAGGGTCTTACAGTAAGGGTCCAGGCAGGGTCTTATACAGTAAGGGTCCAGGCAGGGTCTTACAGTAAGGGTCCAGGCAGGGTCTTACAGTAAGGGTCCAGGACTCCAGGCAGGGTCTTACAGTAAGGGTCCAGGCAGGGTCTTACAGTAAGGGTCCAGGCAGGGTCTTACAGTAAGGGTCCAGGCAGGGTCTTACAGTAAGGGTCCAGGCAGGGTCTTACAGTAAGGGTCCAGGCAGGGTCTTATACAGTAAGGGTCCAGGCAGGGTCTTACAGTAAGGGTCCAGGCAGGGTCTTATACAGTAAGGGTCCAGGCAGGGTCTTATACAGTAAGGGTCCAGGCAGGGTCTTACAGTAAGGGTCCAGGCAGGGTCTTATACAGTAAGGGTCCAGGCAGGGTCTTATACAGTAAGGGTCCAGGCAGGGTCTTACAGTAAGGGTCCAGGCAGGGTCTTATACAGTAAGGGTCCAGGCAGGGTCTTATACAGTAAGGGTCCAGGCAGGGTCTTACAGTAAGGGTCCAGGCAGGGTCTTACAGTAAGGGTCCAGGCAGGGTCTTACACAGTAAGGGTCCAGGCAGGGTCTTACAGTAAGGGTCCAGGCAGGGTCTTATACAGTAAGGGTCCAGGCAGGGTCTTATACAGTAAGGGTCCAGGCAGGGTCTTATACAGTAAGGGTCCAGAAAGGTCTTGCTCAAGGTCACTTCCACACTAACGTGGCGATCGAACAAGGAACATTCGGGTTCCCACGCGACCGCTCCACCTCGTGAGCCACAGCTGCATGCTGTCCCACTGATCAGTGCACAGTCCCCAAAATAGCAAACATGCAGGCTGAACAAAAAACGTGCCACTGTGGCTTTTGGGAAACTGCCGATTTGCCTAGGGACAGCCGCCCAGGGACTTGAGGGACCCAGTTCTTGAGTGTGTGCTCAAATGGGTCCATATACTGTAGATCACTCGCAGAATTAACTAACACTGAGGTTATTTTTGAGTGGTGTAAACCACTCCTACAACTGGCTTTTGTGTGCAGAAAAAAATGACCATGGTTGCTATGTTCAAAATAATTTCTGACGTAATTAAATCACACCCAGGTGAACTGGATGACCGTAGCAACCGTGGTCATTTTCTCTGCACAGAAATAGCCAGTTGTGAAATCACATCCAGGTGTGATTTCATTACGTCAGATCAGAGCTGATCAGGCTATATAATACCTTACCTTATTTCATTACGTCAGACATTACGTCAGACCACAGCTGATCATGCTATATAAAACCTTACACCACTCAGTTCACACGGGTGTGATTTTTTTATTATGTAGCCTACTGTAGGCTACAAACAAACTGATTGTTACAAACAAATTGATTCACGCACACACACACACACACACAAGGGCAGTGTGTGATGGAGGCTCTGCATCCTCCCGATGGGGGCTCCTCGCTGGCATAATGACTAAATTGGGGATGAAGAAAACAGAAAGGATATATGCGTGTGTGCGTGTGTGCGTGCGTGCGTGCGTGCGTGCGTGCGTGCGTGCGTGCGTGTGTGTGTGCGTGCGTTAACAGTAAACCCACTCACACATGTCATGGCTGACACGCTGGTGATTCGTTGATGGTTTCAGAGAGAGAGAGGTCACACGTCTTCATGTAGCTGGGGCCCCAACAGATGCGACGGGTCATTTTGCCACAACTCGTCATTACGACCTCAGTGACCTTATGACCCGAGTGACAATGTTGACAACGACTAGTACAGACGGGGCTAATGAAACACACCTGCTGGCATCACCGCAACACCTTGGTTGAATGATTTAATTATTGTTTAACGTCTCTCCATTCCCGAGATATAATCAATCATGTAACCCTGCTTTTAACCTTCTATGATTGATTATGTTTGAACTGGTATGTAGCACTCGGAGATTCCCTGTGAATGAAAAGTATGTATTATTATGTACGGTTGATATTGACCTTGATTGTGACACTGACCTTTTTGTCTTTCATTAGATTTTGTATTAGATTTTGATTGTGGATTTAAAACTCAAAGTGGAACCCCAGACGATAGCACTTAAAAACACTTAAAAGACTAATTTCCAAAGTGGTCCTCGATGAAAATAAACATTTCAACCCCAAATAATAATTTATGTTATGTTGATCTTGATCATTTCCAACAAGTTTCCTCGAAATCCGTTCATCTCTTCTGAAATGATTTTGTTCACAGACAGACGGACAGACGGACAGACGGACAGACGCAGCGACAGGAGTGATTACAAATGTCCTGCCACGCTTCGCTGCAGGGTAATTACCTTGGCTTACGCCATTCACAGCCTACCAGAATCCCTGTATCGTTGACACGGGCATAATCTGTCTGCAGACATTAAGCCTGTATAACTCTAAAGTTAATCGTATCAATGAATCTGCCATATCGAACGGCGAGGAACACCCCACACCTCATCACCACCTCTGAGCACAGTGTGGGACGCTCCGCAATCTGTCGTGGAACTATTATCCCTCTTCTCCGGTTAATGGCTATATAAAAGGTCAGTACGACTCCTGGGAATACCATTCTGCCACTGGCATCATGGGGTATTTCATATATGACCTTATATGGGTTCTTGCTGATGTGGGATATACCTGCATGGGACCGATATGTCTCCGCTAGCGAAAAGGGTGAGAGTTGATTTGGTTCAATGGTTCAGCGCATCCCACAATGAAAGAAATCAAATTATTACAAATAACCCCCAATGGCTTGACGTCCTACACAGGGAAAAAAAATGAATCTTGTTTGTATGCTATAGTGATCTGGTCTCCGTTCACAGCATCTCTCCCCAATTCCAAATCCATTTCCACTCCACTGTGCTGTGAAATTTAGGGACAGCCACCCAATTAATTCCCAGTCAATCCTATCACTGTACCAGGCTTTACTGTTGACATGTGTGAGCGAGCGCTTCTGACTCCGAAAGCGTTGAGACTCATGCCTCATCCAGCCCCAGTGATGGATGAGTTTGGGGGGGAGGGCAATAATCCATTCTAAACATATTTGTCACCTTCTGCGTGCTGAATCCACATATTCCATTCCATGACTAAAGCTATCATCGCCGAGGAAATATAAGCGTTCAAGGTTGTGAGATGGTGGCCACTTATTTCCGCCTCGGACAGGATTATGGCTTTTAACAAGAAAAGTACTATAAAAAAGAAAACGCTAGAGATATGTCATGGAAGGAGATTACTCTGCAAATGGAATTATTTGAAAAGTGTGAATGTATATTATGATAACACAATAAGAATCTTTCAAATGTCCTCTGGTCCAGAACAACTAACTTATGTTATGACACGTCCATGAAATTAAATAAGCACCATTTCCTACACTTCTATAATGTATAGCTAGTAGCTACATATATACTGTATATATACAGTATATTAAATAGGGATGTTAATAGATTAATCACCGTTAAGACATTTATTGTCATTTCATTTGATTCCTCATACAAAGATGGCATCACAAATGGTCAAATAAATCTTTGATTAAGGAATATAATATGCCTTACAGTTATTCGTGTTTTTTTTTATTTTTGATCCCATCCATTAAAATGGAGGGGGAACACTTTGGATGACCGCCCAACCGGAACACTTTGGATGACCGCCCAACCGGAAATGACATTGAATGTTGCAGAATAGACGCTCCCAGGCTGTAGAGCGGTGCGCTCTGTTATCAGAATAGACGCTCCCAGGCTGTAGAGCGGTGCGCTCTGTTATCAGAATAGACGCTCCCAGGCTGTAGAGCGGTGCGCTCTGTTATCAGAATAGACGCTCCCAGGCTGTAGAGCGGTGCGCTCTGTTATCAAACGAGCAATGTTTCGTCTTTTGATTAATCTCCGTCCTGGGAGTCTTGGCAGCTCAGAGTGTTAAGATTCTACTTTTTTTTTTAAACACCGCTTATCAACTAACCGGCTAATTGATCGATAAGGTTATCAAAACGTATCAATTATCAAATAATGAATTAATCGATAATTCCTATCCTTAACAGTTTAATGGCCCCAGACGGAGATCACTGTCAAGTTCAAGTGCACGGTCAGTTGCCCGAGACGGAGATTGATAAATAGGACGGAGATTAATGATATCAAAACCGGTCACATCGCTCCACAGCCTAGGAGCGCTTGTTGCCCAATCCTCGGTGTTGCACAACAGTGACACGTCATCGAAAATGTTCCCTGCCTGTTTAGCGGACGAAAATGAAAATCTTAAAACGTTCATAACTCGCGATCTAAATCATCCCGTCTAATTATGAAAAAATATCCTGTGTTAGACGATGTTCCGCGGTCCAGTCGCTAGTCGTGATAGATTTATTCTTACCTCCCGTTGTTGTCGATCGACTCTAGAGTGGTGTGGCTATTGTTAGCTGCTACACAGACATGCACAACAACTTCCGGTCCGCCGGGAAAAGTGGTCCGAGTGCTATAAATGATGGGCACATTTTATGAATGGATTAAATAGGCCCGGGCCCTCAAGGTGTTAATAAGACCTGTGCAGATTTTCTTTTGGTCGGTTTTAATTGGTTAATGGCAAATGATGCATTTATATAGCTCTTTTATCCAAAGTGCTTTGCATAGATTGTGCATTACATTCACCCATTCACACACACATTCATACACCGATGGCAGAGGAAACCATGCAAGGCACCAACCTGCACATCGGGAGCAATTAGAGGTTCAGAGTCTTGCTCAAGGACACTTCGACAAGAACTCTGGGGGAGCTGCGGATCGTTGCGGTTCCCATCCAGCTGCTCTACCGGCCACTCTACCCCTGAGCCACTGCTGCCCAATCAATGACTGTAGCATGGCCTCAGTGTGTGCATGTCCACACATATATACACACACATGGCCTCAGTGTGTGCATGTCCACACATATATACACACACATGCTCCCCTGCCCGTTTTCCCTTTCTTAATTGAACCCTTGCAGCTACTGGATATTAGACTATAGTTGAGAATTCTAGCCTCCAGTCTGCCTCATTAAAGAAGTCCTTTATCTCTACAGTACAACAGAACACTTGGAGCAATACTGCAGCATGCATGGGGCCATATGGGAAGCAAAAGTACTCACCAGTGTTTCACCAGAATTACAAATTTACTTGAGTAAAAGTACAAAGGTATTGGTGTCAAAATGTACTTTAAGTACCAAAAGTAAAAGTACTAATTGTGCAGAAGTTTTCAAATTCTGCACAATTAGTGTGTGTAATAATCTTTTGAAAATAGCAGATCTACAATCGGCTATTTTCAATTGGCCAAATGTATATAGGGCTGATGTGGATAATGTATGTTTTGTAGTACATTTGCCTCTGAAATGTAGTGGAGTAGAAGTAAAAGTAAAGTGAAATGACATACTCAAGTAAAGTACAAATACCTCAAAATTTTACTTAAGTATAGTATTTAAGTAAATGTACTTAGTAGTTACTTTCCACATATGGGAAGCAACAGCATTCCAGAGACATTGGACTGACTACTGTAGATTGTAAGATTTGCAACCACTCCCTCTCGTTCCCCTGAGTGCTACAAATAATTCACTATCCTTCCTAAAATGTTTTAAAAAAAAAGTAAAACAATGGGATAACCAGACTTAGTGATAACCTCAAATATGACACAGACCGTATTGCCTTGATCTCTTGCAGTCGCCCGCCGGGCAAACCATTTGAGTGAGGACATGGTCAACATTAGTCTCCACTACAGCCAAATAAATATAGGCCTAGACTAAATGAACTCCAGTGCCTGATGGATCCAATTGATGCACTTCAGTTCTGCACTCACTCACAGCATCACAGAGCTGCTCCACAACAAGATGTCTCAGCTTAATTCTGACTGCACTGTTTGCCGATGAACTGACTTCCCGAGAAAAAGGAGTAGCCCGCGGGCTGATCTACATGCTCTCTGTTCTCTTCTCAACTCCTTACAGCTGCATCAACAACAATCACGCCTTCTAGCGCAGCTCAGGTTTGCCAAGAACGTCACCCATGGTAGATATTGCCTCGCGTAGGCGGACAACTATTCCACAATTTCTGAATGCTATATAGAGAGTGTCTGGAACTACACCCACTGAAGCCGAAAAAAGAAGCTGTCATCTGTCCGTTCATGAAAATATATTTTATTATTTAAAATATATTATATTATATATATATATATATATATATATATATATATATATATCGTTATATTTTTTAAATGTCCATTTCTGATAATTTTTTACTGATCCATTTGTACCATTTACAATTTGTATCTATCCATTTCCTCCTGGAAACCACTTGCTACACAACACAAGATGTAAAATGTCCTTTCTGTCTGTCTGTTTATTTTCGTTTTTTCAGACATCACAAACTGATACATGCCTCACATATGAACTAGACAACCTTTAACCCTATTACAAACAAACTAACATGAATACAGTACATTGTCATCTTCTCAATACCCATAGCCATCAAAATCATAAAACCTTTGTATATGTGGGGATTCTGCCCCTTTGGGTGTCAGTCACTTGGCTCCTAAATTTGCAAAACCCCGTAACAATATTTCAGCATTAGTCTTCTCCAATATACTCCACAACAGGACTCCAGGCTCCAGACAAAGAATAACTCATTCATGTATTTCGGGATATATACTATATGTTATTCAGAAAACTGTTTTAGAAGACAATCATTTGTAGAATGGGCCTCAGGGATTAATGGGTTAAAATAAGGACATGGAGGGTTCACATAGGCTCTACGGGACACACATTCTCCACCAAGAAAGACCTCCAGTCCAGAGGATGATCCTTTTCACCTGCATCTGATCAACTGAGTTTCCTCCTCCATTAGGGCTGAGCTCACACCTTTCATGCAATTCTCTGTGCTCGTTGGGTGTTGTGTCATGGCCGCCCAGCGGCCCAATGCATTTCCAATGGAGGTCACATGGTTTGACCCAACATTGTGTTGTGTGAGGGGGAGGGGCGGACGACTGCGCCCCTCCCCCTCACACAACACAATGTTGGGTCAAACCATGTGACCTCCATTGGAAATACATTGGGCGGCCATGACACAACACAACATGCATCCAACGAGCATCCAACGAGCACGAGAATTGCATGAAAGGTGTGAGCTCAGCCCAAGTCTGGTCTACTCTGTACACTCAACCATCTGAAACAACAACGCAGCCCAGAGAGGCTCGCCGGACGCCAGTGGTGTCAAGTAACTACGTACATTTACTCAAGTACTATACTTAAGTACAATTTTGAGTTTTGTTTTAATTACTTTAATGGAGTATTTCCAATTTTCTGTACTTTTGCTTCTACTCCTCTACATCTCATCTCAGAGGTGATTATACTTTTACAATTATTTTAAAACTTTAGTTACTAGTATTTACTTTGTAGATTTTGATTTATTATTACAAAACATAGGCCTACATTAACCACTTCAGCCCTATACATTTCGGCCATTTGAAAAGATGCGATCTACAAGCTCACAATGCCCAGTGCTTGTAGATCTGCTATTTATCAAAAATATTTGTATAGATTTGAAAAGTTGTGAAATGGGACATGCTGCATACTGAGTACATTCTACTTGTGGTACTTTAAGTAAATTATGATACTAATACTTTTGTACTTTTACTCAAATAAATGTTGAATTCTGGACTTCTACTTACTACATTCCCTGCAGATTGATACTTTTACTTTAAGTAAAACAAGCGAGTACTTTTTTCCACCACTGCCGGCCCCCAGATGTTTTCTATCAGGGACGTGCATAATGTCTGGAGTGGTGTAAGTGATCCCTTGCTAAAATGGGCCGGTCTGTGGATTTAGAGAACAGCGCTCTGGGAGATGGTACGCGTCCATCACCGTTGGCACCTCATCGCGCGTCCCGCCACATTTCCCCAAGGCCAGATCCTCCCGTTTCCTTCCAATAAAGGGCCTTAACCTCTTTAAACACTTTATGTATTTACATTTAAACCACTTTAACCCTGGCATCTCTATTTCGGGCATGTCACTGCTGTAGGCAAGGTTTTTTGGTTCTACACAGTTTCACAAATAATAATAAAAAAAAAGAAGAAATAGCCGATCTACAAGTGTGTCGCGGTACTGTGACACGAGGTGAGCTTAGATCAGCTATTTAATTATTACAAAACGTGATGGTTAATCAACTTTTGTAAATGTATATTGTATTGCAAATCGTCGCTGTCCGGCAGAAACCAACTAACTCCATTTTTCAGGTTTTGGATTTTTTTTAATACATTAGTATTAGTATGTTTTCTATAAGAATAAAGTTATTAAAAGTTATTTGTCATATCTGCCCTGTGCAACCGTTGTTTACGAAGCATAAAAGGTCAAAAAGCAATGTACTTTAATTCATAATGTTACACAATTAAATCGCCATGAAAAATGTCATAATGGTGACAGCCCTGCTGATGTGAGCAGGGAGAGGTGGTGCCGTAAGACCTGCTACTAGGCTGATGTGAGCAGGGAGAGGTGGTGCAGTAAGACCTGCTACTAGGCTGATGTGAGCAGGGAGAGGTGGTGCAGTAAGACCTGCTACTAGGCTGATGTGAGCAGGGAGAGGTGGTGCAGTAAGACCTGCTACTAGGCTGATGTGAGCAGGGAGAGGTGGTGCAGTAAGACCTGCTACTAGGCTGATGTGAGCAGGGAGAGGTGGTGCAGTAAGACCTGCTACTAGGCTGATGTGAGCAGGGAGACGTGGTGTAGTAAGACCTGCTACTAGGCTGATGTGAGCAGGGAGAGGTGGTGCAGTAAGACCTGCTACTAGGCTGATGTGGTCGGGCATAACGCTCCAAACTCTGTTAGTAGAAGTGTTGACAGTAGCATCTGATGTTGATGACACAAAAACTTTCAGTTTCTCCGTGAAGACCAATTACCCTGCACCGCAGCAACGTGCGTAATTTAGAAAAAAGAAGAAATAGCCGATCTACAAGTGTGTCGCGGTACTGTGACACGAGGTGAGCTTAGATCAGCTATTTAATTATTACAAAACGTGATGGTTAATCAACTTTTGTAAATGTATATTGTATTGCAAATCGTCGCTGTCCGGCAGAAACCAACTAACTCCATTTTTCAGGTTTTGGATTTTTTTTAATACATTAGTATTAGTATGTTTTCTATAAGAATAAAGTTATTAAAAGTTATTTGTCATATCTGCCCTGTGCAACCGTTGTTTACGAAGCATAAAAGGTCAAAAAGCAATGTACTTTAATTCATAATGTTACACAATTAAATCGCCATGAAAAATGTCATAATGGTGACAGCCCTGCTGATGTGAGCAGGGAGAGGTGGTGCCGTAAGACCTGCTACTAGGCTGATGTGAGCAGGGAGAGGTGGTGCCGTAAGACCTGCTACTAGGCTGATGTGAGCAGGGAGAGGTGGTGCAGTAAGACCTGCTACTAGGCTGATGTGAGCAGGGAGAGGTGGTGCAGTAAGACCTGCTACTAGGCTGATGTGAGCAGGGAGAGGTGGTGCAGTAAGACCTGCTACTAGGCTGATGTGAGCAGGGAGAGGTGGTGCAGTAAGACCTGCTACTAGGCTGATGTGAGCAGGGAGACGTGGTGTAGTAAGACCTGCTACTAGGCTGATGTGAGCAGGGAGAGGTGGTGCAGTAAGACCTGCTACTAGGCTGATGTGGTCGGGCATAACGCTCCAAACTCTGTTAGTAGAAGTGTTGACAGTAGCATCTGATGTTGATGACACAAAAACTTTCAGTTTCTCCATGAAGACCAATTACCCTGCACCGCAGCAACGTGCGTAATTTATCTTCTGTGTGTGTGTGCGTGCGTGCGTGCGTGCGTGCGTGCGTGCGTGCGTGCGTGCGTGCGTGCGTGCGTGCGTGCGTGCGTGCGTGTGTGCGTGCGTGCGTGTTTGTTAGCAACGTAACATGAGAACGGCTGGGTGGATTTTCATGAAATCTGGTGGGAATGTAGGCCACCCAAAAAAAAGACACAAATCACGTTTTGGTTTGAAAAGGTTGGAGGTCAAGGTCAAGGGTCAAGGTGAAACATCGAGATCAGATGGGTGGATTCTCATGAAACTCGGTGGGAATGATCAGCGGATCAGTGGTTCTCAAAGTGGGTTCCGTGGACCCCCAGGGGTCTTTGAGGGGCGATGTTAGTTCATATAGAATCAGTTTAACCATTTTAACCTATACAAGCTATTGTGAGGTTGTATATCTGCTATTTTCAAATACGGCTTGAAAATAATTGAATACATTTTAACAAAAAAAGAAAAGGTTTTATGGGTTGGGGGTCCTTGGCACACAATCTTTTCAGATGGGCGTCTGCCACAAAGCAATTGGTTTGGGGGTCCTTGACATAACAAAAGATGTTGTTCATGTGCTGCCATTACTTGTTGTGAACTAACCATGCTACTGCTGTGGCCTGTATAGCCGCCCAGATTAGCCATGCCGACTGGTTTATTAATTAATCACTTATATATATATAGTGTAGGCCTACTTAGTCCTCATGACAAATAACAACGATAACTATAGCCCCGAATCCAGGGGTCTTTAACTTTTTTCCAGGCAAAGGACCTGTTGTGTTGAAGATTAAACTTTTGCATAGATTCGCTTCTTGTTTGACAGCACT
Source organism: Electrona antarctica (assembly GCF_951216825.1). NCBI lineage: Eukaryota > Metazoa > Chordata > Actinopteri > Myctophiformes > Myctophidae > Electrona > Electrona antarctica. The sequence goes on from NC_136789.1 coordinate 13,703,574, forward strand.
ATCAATAGTGTTGACTAAATTCAAGTTTATTTATTTATTTACTTCTTATTTTTGTTTTTTACTTATCAATGTTGGATTCATGTTAATGTGTATTAATGTGGTTACTGGGAGGCTACTACAGACATAAAAAAGAAAGAAGAAATAGCCGATCTACAAGTGTGTCGCGGTACTGTGACACGAGGTGAGCTTAGATCAGCTATTTAATTATTACAAAACGTGATGGTTAATCAACTTTTGTAAATGTATATTGTATTGCAAATCGTCGCTGTCCGGCAGAAACCAACTAACTCCATTTTTCAGGTTTTGGATTTTTTTTAATACATTAGTATTAGTATGTTTTCTATAAGAATAAAGTTATTAAAAGTTATTTGTCATATCTGCCCTGTGCAACCGTTGTTTACGAAGCATAAAAGGTCAAAAAGCAATGTACTTTAATTCATAATGTTACACAATTAAATCGCCATGAAAAATGTCATAATGGTGACAGCCCTGCTGATGTGAGCAGGGAGAGGTGGTGCCGTAAGACCTGCTACTAGGCTGATGTGAGCAGGGAGAGGTGGTGCCGTAAGACCTGCTACTAGGCTGATGTGAGCAGGGAGAGGTGGTGCAGTAAGACCTGCTACTAGGCTGATGTGAGCAGGGAGAGGTGGTGCAGTAAGACCTGCTACTAGGCTGATGTGAGCAGGGAGAGGTGGTGCAGTAAGACCTGCTACTAGGCTGATGTGAGCAGGGAGAGGTGGTGCAGTAAGACCTGCTACTAGGCTGATGTGAGCAGGGAGACGTGGTGTAGTAAGACCTGCTACTAGGCTGATGTGAGCAGGGAGAGGTGGTGCAGTAAGACCTGCTACTAGGCTGATGTGGTCGGGCATAACGCTCCAAACTCTGTTAGTAGAAGTGTTGACAGTAGCATCTGATGTTGATGACACAAAAACTTTCAGTTTCTCCGTGAAGACCAATTACCCTGCACCGCAGCAACGTGCGTAATTTATCTTCTGTGTGTGTGTGCGTGCGTGCGTGCGTGCGTGCGTGCGTGCGTGCGTGCGTGCGTGTGTGCGTGCGTGCGTGTTTGTTAGCAACGTAACATGAGAACGGCTGGGTGGATTTTCATGAAATCTGGTGGGAATGTAGGCCACCCAAAAAAAAGACACAAATCACGTTTTGGTTTGAAAAGGTTGGAGGTCAAGGTCAAGGGTCAAGGTGAAACATCGAGATCAGATGGGTGGATTCTCATGAAACTCGGTGGGAATGATCAGCGGATCAGTGGTTCTCAAAGTGGGTTCCGTGGACCCCCAGGGGTCTTTGAGGGGCGATGTTAGTTCATATAGAATCAGTTTAACCATTTTAACCTATACAAGCTATTGTGAGGTTGTATATCTGCTATTTTCAAATACGGCTTGAAAATAATTGAATACATTTTAACAAAAAAAGAAAAGGTTTTATGGGTTGGGGGTCCTTGGCACACAATCTTTTCAGATGGGCGTCTGCCACAAAGCAATTGGTTTGGGGGTCCTTGACATAACAAAAGATGTTGTTCATGTGCTGCCATTACTTGTTGTGAACTAACCATGCTACTGCTGTGGCCTGTATAGCCGCCCAGATTAGCCATGCCGACTGGTTTATTAATTAATCACTTATATATATATAGTGTAGGCCTACTTAGTCCTCATGACAAATAACAACGATAACTATAGCCCCGAATCCAGGGGTCTTTAACTTTTTTCCAGGCAAAGGACCTGTTGTGTTGAAGATTAAACTTTTGCATAGATTCGCTTCTTGTTTGACAGCACTATCAATAGTGTTGACTAAATTCAAGTTTATTTATTTATTTACTTCTTATTTTTGTTTTTTACTTATCAATGTTGGATTCATGTTAATGTGTATTAATGTGGTTACTGGGAGGCTACTACAGACATAATAATAACAATTATTATTATATATAGACATGGGAGTCCTATTATATTTCCATATCATACAATGTCAGGAATTCAGTTAAAATGGAAACGTTATTGGCATGACTTGCATCTCTTGACTGGAAGGAAATGTTTATTTATAACGAGACAATGTTTGTGCTCATTATTTCTGCAACAACAAAACCGGAGGCCCTTGTTATTTTGTTATGTCCCATCCTTCCATTAAATATGTCATAGTTGCCAGGGTTCTCCATTGTTTATTAGTTGTTCCCTTTTTTTGCTGAAGAATTGAAATATCTGTTTAAATCAAACACAATGAAACCCAAAACAAGAGACAGCATACGTTATTCAAATAACAGTAGTTATAGATGTTGTCTAGTTTATTTCAAATGCAAGGTATAGTAATGGCACCAATGTAAGTAGACTTCTTTCACCACCTTCAATGTGCGTACATATTCTTATTTACTTATTGACGCCAATATCACGCCCTAGCATCGCAGCGCAAACTCTTTCCACTGATTGGCTACGCCCGATCATGTGCAATGCAGCGCAATGCACATGATCACGCCCGATCACCTGACACACGTCACGCAGTGAAATGCATGTTGGGTTACAGGTGTATGCGGACCGCCATTGCCAAATTCTATGGGCCAAATTTTTTCGTGTAACACCAATGTTATTGGCCCGGATGGTTAGCTCAACCGTCTGGGCACCTAGGCTGCTGAGCCAGCCTGAGGGTGTGTGCCACAGGTCCGACTCCCGATCCTGACGGCCTTTGCAGCGTGTCTTCCCCCCCATCTCTCTCCCCATTTCCTGTCAGACTTTCAACCTATCAATAAAGGCAGAAAAAGCCAAAAACAATATATCTTTAAAAATAAAACACACACACACCAATGTTATTATTATTATAATTATTGCTATTTTTCCTAGACATGAGCGCGCCGCCAGGCACGCCAAATGTGCATACATTGATTCTGGACATTTAAAGGTTTTCAGAACAGTTTAACAGAACTGTTTTCTGATGTCATAATGGTGTAATAATAGTTTGCTATATCAGTGGTAAGAGGCTTCGTAAGAAATTTAATTTGTATTCATATTTTCCAAAGTTCAAAATTGAATCGTTAATCGCAATTATTGTATGACAATTAATCGACAACTTAAATTTGTAATCATGACAGCTTCATGACATCACAGACACAGACCTGCTTTTAATCGGTTAACAGCCGGTCCAGGCGTCCACAGCGGCACCGCCCTATGAGCGCTAAAGTCTAAGTGAATCACTGATGATGAAAGAGGTTACACCATTGGCCAAGTGTTGGGGGTTTCTTCATTACAAAATGATTCTGTGCGAACAAACAGTTCCTATCACCGTCTACAGTGTGGCTCCACATTCTTCAATTAATGCCTGGCCGCAGGGGTCTTAAATTACTTCCTCAGAAGGCGTTTTTACAGCGGCTCCTCCACTCTGCGCATTCCAAACTTATTACACGCAAAGAACGGAAGATTTGGCTGCTCCTGTAACTTGCAGAATATCACCACTTGATTTGTTTTTGGCTTTTCTGCCTTTATTGATAATTTCAATTGAAGATTGACAAGAAAGAGGGAGAGAGAAGGGGAGAGACACGCAGCAAAGGTCGTCATGAACGGGACTCGAACACGCAACACGCTGTCAGGCTGTATATGTGGCATGCGCCTGGAGCACTAGGCCACTGGGCGCCCCACCACTTTCAAATTCACACTTCATGCCATCCACAAGATATTTCGAGAAAAGCTAATATTACCATCTTGGCCAACCACGAGAAACGGAAAAGAGATTTGACTGAAGAGCATTAATCCAGCTTTAAAAATAATTTTGTTAACTTTTTTTTAACTTCTGTCGCTATAGCCTCGATAGGCCTCCCATGGTAGAAACAGCCTACATGATAATCCTTTGTGCGCGCGGTCATTAATGTTTTTTAGTGCTCAGAATGGGATAAAGCATGTTGGGAGCTTAATAACACATTAATTCGAGTTTGCGCTAAGCATAACAGTCCGGTCGGCAGTCCACTGCCGACTGCGAGCCTGGCACGGCAATGGAGGTGGGATTGTTAATAGCCCTCTAGTTTTTCATGCACAGCCACTAGGTTTTCACCTAGGCGTGATACTTTGTGTAAATGGTATGGTACGTCGTTTTCCTAAATGCTACTTCTAACTACAGACAAGGCCAAGGAAGGCATGTGAGGGGGAACGGGAACCTTAGCATTCTGGCAGCCATGCACACTACAGTTAGGCTGTCAGCCTGCATGAGCAGCAAGGTAAAATGGGCAGGAATAGACAGGAGAGAGACAGCCACTGAGAACACAATGGTGAGTTGGGGAGAAAACAGCGCCTGTATTAAGAGCACACATTTCGTACTAAAGTGCAATTTGTCAGTCTGTTTCAGCTGTAACAAAGTTGTACCAGTGCAAAAAGGCAAACAAGGACGAGGGAACTTGCCACTATAATAACCCTAGTCTCGTGTAGCCAGACAACTATTACACAATCTCCGAAATTCCGAATGCTATAGAGTCTGGAACTACCGCTCCTGAAATCCGAGTGAGGAAAATATATTTTAAAATATATTTACATTTTATTTTATTTTATTTCTATTCCTGCTAAGCAGCAAGCTATGCTTAGATGATTTCTAATTTATATTAGGATACATTTGTGCGATTGTAAAGACGGAACAGAAGTGGGGAGGAGGCTTCAGTTCCGCTTTATTGCTTACTCATGATAGAGCTTCCAGACTGTATGACGGAAGCATTTGAAAATTGCGAGAGGCAACAAGACTACTATAACCCGGACAAGCATTTGTCCTTTTTTTAAATGATTAAGATGTGGCAAAGCTAAATGCCATGTGGAGCTGCACGACACTGCATGGCATTACAAGATCAAGCAATTAGAATAGTGATGTTTAATTACTGCATGATGACCAACAACAGCAGGGAGGGTTTGTGCATTGCAGAATTCAATTCCAAACACAATTCCAAAAACAGTGTATGTTACACACATCTGTATAGGTCCAACAAGGCTGCGTGAAGGCCTCATTTCATCCTGATGTTGGTTCTAATGACTTGTAAAATGCTTAGAGCGCCATCTGTTAGGACAGGCCAAGTGAGCAAAAAGGGGAAGACAAAGAGAAAAAGGGAAGGGATTAGACAAAATGAGAGAGAGAGACAATGACGGAGAGAAAGAGACTGGAGGGGGAGAGAGAGAGAGAGAGAGAGAGAGAGAGAGAGAGAGAGAGAGAAATTGCACAGCTTAGCAGAACTGCTTCATAAGCATAGCTGTTCACTAACCTCAGCGTAATGGCTGAGTTTAATGTCCTCAACAAACAGATCAATTCTCCATATTTGCCTATCATTCCCGGAGAAGATAAGGCGCTCCATTCATCACGTTCATTAGTGTTAGTTAGTGTGCCTGTATACCTCACCTCGCAATTGAGTACTAATACTCAATTGCATCAAATGGCTTACTGTATATTCAAACAAATAAAAGCTTTTGAACGAAGAATGTTGTTTGAAGATTCAATTGGAGAAGATGTACGCAGTATAGTCAGCAGTGGAATAAAAAAAAAGGATTTCAGCTCCAATTATTGACCGGGTGAAATGTGTGAAAGGCCATAACACCCTACAGCAGCGTTGTCATATTGCTTTTCAGATATTCATTTCCTTCCGAATTAATGATCTCGCCGTCAGACCAATATAATCCTCTAGCCTAAAACCAAATGCGTACATATACTGTAAATGAATAAGCGCTAATGGCTAACTGTAAATATGGACATGGACAGTTCCTCTCAGAGCACAACTAGGGATGAGAGCATGGGACGATATGAAAATGGCATGTCACGATTATTGTGGCAAAAATAATTGTGATTAACAATATTATCACGATAATCAAAACTTAACTTTGCACTTTTGTCAATCACTTGAACCCATATAGCCTCGGTCTTATCCTGCGAAGAGAAAAGCCTGGTCACAACCTAAGGCAGAGAGTGCGTAGCCGGAAGTGTCGGACCAGAACATCTGTCAGATGTATTTCCCCCGGATACGATATTTTCCGACCAATCACAACACTTGTTTCATTCACAGAGAATGTAAACAAATTTGTAAACCGTCAACGTCATTTCCTGGATCGGTACTTCCGCCAAATTCCAGCAATGCACTCTACAGCGTAGGTCTTGCCCAGCGTACTTGAACCCCCAGCAGTTGCAACGCGCTGTGAGCTTGTAGATCGGCTATTTTTGCCGAACCTGTGTAGAGAATAAGGTCTGTTGTATACTGTATAGAGGGTTGAAGTGGCACTGAATGTGTAGCTCACCAAAAGCTAATTCCTACTAGTGTATGACAGAGGACAATTTCACGAAGTTAAAAATCTCATCGATACGATTATTGTGAGTGGATTGTTTTTATCACGATATATGGTAATAACAATTATCATCCATCCCTAAGCACAACATGCCTATAGATGCCATCTGCAACTGTTTGTCTGTCTGCTTCACAGTTCTAATCCAGATGAACATTAATGACTCACTATAGAACACCACAGTCAGCGTGATAGTTGACTTTCATGGATGTTTACTTTTCAAAGCACACTGGAACACCCCCTGCTCCGCCAACACACACGCACACACACACAGACACACGCACTCACACGCACTCACACGCACTCATTCGTTGAAAATCAAATCCATTAAGCACTACGAATAATAATGGCCACTCCACGTAGACAGACCCACTTATTGTATGCACCCCTCCCCCTCTCACATAAACACACAAACAAACGCGCGCACACGCACACACACACACACACACACACACACACACACACACACATGTGTAAAAGAGTCTATAAATCTACAGGGCGGGTGGAATTAGCATCGCAAGAAAAATATTTTGGAAATGAATATCATACTCATTTCCACCGTGCAAACATGATGAGCATGTGGTCTTCATTACAGCTAACTGGAAGCAGACGACAGCCCCACCCAGCACTCACGTCAACAGGGCAGTCCCTGCTCTGCGTCCAGGAGTCATTTAAGGGATTATCCTCACAGAAACCTCGCACAACGCATATCCATATTTTAACTTTGGATGTTTTTTCGTAAATTAACACCCTACTTGATCATACAACACAGCGTCACACAAAATAATCAAGAGTAGCAGATCTGCAAGCTCAAAACGCGGTGCGACTGCAGATCTCAGATCTGCTACTTTTGATATATATTTTTTTTTAAATATTTGAATCCTGAAAAGTAACAGTTTTAACCCTCCACAATTTAGAGCCCTACTTTGTCATACATTGTTGTGGAAAAGTAGCAGAAATAGCCTAGCTGATTTGTTTCTTCTTTTTTTATTGAAAGTGTGTCTGTGTTTTGTTAATATTTAACCAGTGAACAGTATTAACAATAACAAGGTTTTTGTGACTAAAATAATAACCACATCCATTGGATCCATTGGAAGGCAGGTAATTCTTTTTCTCCCCCATTTCCTGAAAAGTACCGGTTTTGGACATACAGTACAAGGTTTCCACCCGACAGCGACGTTATGTGTGATTCTCAGTGCCTAAAATAAGCTACAGTTCAGTGGATCTTTGGTCCACGAGAGACACAGAGTACAGAGAAACTGAGCAAGTTAACACAATCCCATCAGCATATAATAGAATGCCAGAGTATTGTTCTGAAACAACATATCCACTACTTTTAGATTTAACCACTTTCAACCGGACATCCTTGTCCTGGGCCATGTCATTGTAGCGTACATTTGTAAGTACATTTGCTCAAGTAGCGTACGTTTTTTTAACTCAAATCCTTGCGTCTGGGGATCCCTGGAACAACATATTTTGAGATGGGGGTCGGCAGCCAAATACTGTACATAATACATCATTGTGGGGGTCTTTGACATTACAAAGGTGTGAGCACCACTAATATAGCAACCGGCCTCAGGTCTTAATGTAAAAAAAACCACTGTATGGAGTGGACAGAGGAGTAGGAGACGGCAGGAGAGGGCTGTGTGGATGGATGGATGGATGGATGGATGGATGGATGGATGGATGGATGGATGGAGTGTGGGCAGCCAGGGTGACAGGGAGGGACTGGAGGGATGAGGTCTTAGTGTCACAGTGATTCCCGTCAGCCCGGAGAAGAGGCGCCCAGTAAGAGGTGCCCCCCCCGCCTCCTGCTGTGCTGTGCTCAGCTAATTAAAACTCACCCTCACCCTTCACACACGCCTGTGCATATACAGTACAACAGTACTCACACACAGTCTCACTGAGGTCAGCCGCACATGTGTTTACCAGCTGCACAATATGGGTTTTTTTGCTTGCAAGATCATCTTGCTGTATTCATTATTATTATTAGACTTATAGCATGTCATGTAGACAGCACAATAAGTGCATTGTATGTAGTCATAGCACTTCATAGTATATATGTACAGCATAGTATAGCATATATGTGTAGTTTATATGTATAGTGTCATTATATAGATATGTTCTAGTTATAGTTTATATGTATAGTGTCATTATATAGATATGTTCTAGTCACGGTCTTAGCTTACGCATGTTTCGCGATAAATGCATTTTTTTTACATATGTGATGTATTCCCATGCTTTTTGTTCTTGCCTATTGTAAGTCGCTCTGGATTAAGAGCGTCTGCTAAATGCCTAAATTGTAAATTGTAAATTGTATTAGAATTTTCTCTCATTTAGCTATACTTGAACGTTAAGCGTCCCTATTCCGGTATGTCGTAATAAGCAAGCATTTATGGAACATTTTTGGAACAAATAGCAGATCTACAAGCCCACAGCAAACTTGTAAGATTGGCTATTTTTGGTAAAGATCTGGTGTAAGGGGAGAGAAAAGGAGGGGGCCAAATATACACCTAAATCCTACTGTTCTGTTGAATATCATATGTAGTATGAATGGGAAGAAATAGTTCTATATCTTCTGTGTTTCATTGACGATATGCGGAAGTGTGCGCCTGTGACATCATCATAGAAGTGGTTTCAGGTCATGGGGCGTAGAGTATTAGCCTGTTAGGCACAAGGACTTTCATACTGATGCAAGGACAGGTCATGTGTATATTAATTAAAGTGCAGTAGGCTACTGTAGATCTAACAGTACTACTTAACCACATGAAACCTGGCATCCCTATTCTGGGCATGTAAAGTAGGCAAACTGTACAGTAGGCAAACAGTCTGTGAACATTGGCGAACGTTCTGCAAAGATAGCAGATCTACAAGCTCACAATGCGTCACAATGTGAGCTTGTAGATCGGCTAATTGTCTGCAAAGGGATTTCGAGGGAAAATGGCTGGGGGCCTAATTGTAGAGCCCTGGAGGACCCCAATCAATGGAGTATGGCTTTACCTTTATAGATTCCTTTATAGTCCAGTGCCTGGTGATTAATGCATTATTTCAGCAATGGAAATAATTACATAGAGACGGCAACCGTTTCGATTTAACAGACAACTCGATGTCTCAAAGAACGTGATAACATATTTAGTAGTATTTAATCTAGAGTTTCATGATCTTGATAAAGGTCCTTGCGACCGAAATGTTGACCTTTTGTAATAAATCAATGCAGAGGTGGTAAGTGTGCGCTGTAATTGACTTTACCATGGAATTGGATCTCTGCACCACAGAATGGACTACGCAAGTGCTGTGCATGTCACCTTAGAACTATACTGTATGCATAGCTGTTTTTCTGTTACACCAATGTAATTGAGATTATATTTCACCCTACAGCAACGCAGGCGCCAGTTTTCACCTGGGTTTAGTACTTTGCAAACAGAAACTAAGTATGGTGTTTATTCACTGCATTCCAACTAAATCAATTTTCCATTTGCTGTGGGTAATAACACATTTCTCGCTTTGAAACAACTCACTGAGCTCAGCAAGGCAAACGATGCATTGGTTTTTTTTAAATCTGTCCCTTGGAGCTCGATGTGACTCATGCACAGGACTTTGTTGTGACGGTCCAGTGGACTGAGGGACTTGACATGTCGTGAAACAACCCGCTGACGCGTTTGGCACCTGAGAGGGGAGAGCAAGTGGCGAACACCATGACCCCAGTTGAATACCAGCCCGTCTGAAGAAGGGATGGCATGTTTATGACAGGGCAAGCCTTCGCGTGGCAAAGTTAACGGACAGCGACAGCACTCCTCCTACACAGCAATACCCAGTCGGAATCTACAATATACAGTACCATTGCACTTGCGCCTCGTCTTCACTGCTTAGGTCTCTGTTCTCGACGTCGCGTACGTACGGGGACCAACAAGGGTCCAAAATGTAAAATTAAAAAGGCAACTGAAAATAAATGTACACTCTCAACACATGAGGAAACTACAGTAGGTTGGGGTCCCAGAGATACGAATTTGAATCAAATGGGTGCCTAGTGCATATTGGGTGGGGGGGGCCTTGCAATTCAAAAGGTTGACATTCACTGGCTTAGGTCACTCGTGAAATAGGTTAGCGAGCGAGACAGACCAAGGCAGAGAGAGAGAAGAAGAGATGACAAGGCAATGAGGGATCGAGGCTGCCAGTGATTCGAGGCTAGAGCACTGCAAGATGTCACATCCCAACCTCTGGCGCTGCAGAGTTCTGTCATCTCCACACTTGACAGATCCCTTGGCCTGCCCCTGGTGATCTACTCTATATATAGAGACAAGGGGGGGGATAGATATGGCATAAGTCGTTGTTTACAACTTCATAAAATAATTATAATTATAAACGTATTGAGGAAAACATATACCAAAAACACGACAGGTTTGGTGTACTGCACTGCTGATATAGAGAATGAGAATCTCTGTGATTTCTGCACTGCACACAGGACGGACAGGGTAAAAACAAATATAGATTATCATAAAGGTCGCAATCAAAGCGTTCTAAAAATAGAGTGTGAAATGGTGAGCCATTGTCTGAAGGAGACAAACGCAAGGGGAGAGCGGGCGAGTTAAGTGTACAGTACAGTATGTATGTCCGGCTGAAATGATGACAACAGTAATTCAAATCCTTTTTCATCAGAGACTAACTGTCTAAAGGGCTTTTTTTTCTATACGAATTGGAGAAATAACTTATAGTGCAAGTTGTCGCTTAGGACGACAGGCCTATACTTTATCTTCAAGGTTACACAAGAAGAAAGCAGATGTTGAATGATAATCGCATTTCAGCACAGCACGTCTTGAATGTGCTCATGGCAGAGGTGTGAGGCTATAGCTCGGTAATGAGGTGATTTACCACAAAGTCACCACCGCACTTACTGTAATTTATGTCTTTCACAAAAGAGGGCGATAGCTTGCTTCAACAACTATAACCCACTTGGCCGTTTAGGAAGGAACATTACCAACAAAAAGTAAAAGTCCCAACCAAAGTCAGAATGATTCAACGTCACATAATTTCTAACAAAACGAGGGGCAAGTTTTGTTTAAACTGTGGAGGGCCCGGCGGCAGAGCCATGAGGTAGAACATGATGCCGTTGCCATGGCCTGTCGAACTTGCAACCATAATGCAACTAATGAAAGCTCTCATCATCACCCCATGGACAAGAAAACTGAAGCCTGGTTAACAACACTTGGTTGCACATAAGTGTCTCGCGCTGACAATGCCAGACCTACAAGCTCACAACGTGTCATGCTGCGACACGTTGTGAGCTTGTAGATCTGCTATTTGTTGGTGCGAGACAGTGGTGCGCAACTAAGTATATCAAGTGTTAATTGTGATGGCGTGCCCTCCCCATGGTTATGAGTCATGAGGCTGGGTGGGACATGGCCATGCATGGGTCTGAACTGAAGGCATAGGCTACTCAACCAAAAACACATTATAAGCAAACGACAGGCACATAGCCTACAGTAAGAAAAGACCATCTTTTCCAAGTGTCTGTCTGGCAACACCCTCCCTGTGTTGAAATGAGTTTCAGAGGCAGTAGCTCCGGCATTTTCCAAAATGCAAATATTGCTTCACTATAACCTTGGAGGACCATGAAGAATTCATAATAAATAAATAAATAACTCACTAGCCATAACATTTCTCCACAAACATGTTCAAAAATGACACAATGCAGGTTGAGTGGAACACAATTACATTTGTGCAACTTTGTACTGTAGTTGAATAAATGACATGATGGATTTCCTGCATTTCCTACAGAATTTTTATTTTCTTTCATGCCTATAAAGTAATGAATGTCTTAATAGACAGCACATTAGCCTTTCTACTGCAGAATAGTCACTGAATAGACTACAGGTCCTAACTGGTGTAGCCTACAACAACCAGTAGCCTACTCTAAAATAGAAACATTTGATTGTAAAGCTTCATACAAACATTGAATAATTCCACAAAGTTAGGGTTCTGTTTATTTATTGCTACAGCATACTGTATGCTCTGATGAGTGCTCTGCCTCATATCCACCCTTGACAGTTGGACAAGCTCCCCAGCCCTTCTTAGAATATAAAAAATGTATGTGATTGTAAAATTAAGTGTTATTCCACCTTTCATTTGAACATGCTCATCCACAACCTTGTTGATAAGAAAAGGTGAACTGTTCTTTACTTTTAATTGCTTGCCCTGGCTTGGCAGTATAGTTATTCTCGACAAAAAGCAAACTCATGCAATGCTTAATTGTATATTGTATTGATCTATGCAACAAACAAGTTATCAATTTAAAAAGGGGAAAGCTCTGCAACATATCGAAGTCTGGGGGGTTTCTTTACAAAGCCATGTCATTCATAAACCTCCAAAGAATAAAATATAATGTCGAAAATAATTGCTGTGAACTTACCCAAGAAGAACAGAATCACAATCGAGACAGGCATCGCGGCATGCAGCAGAGGGAAATTCCACTCGAAATGTCACACCTCGACGTCTTCTTTCCGTTTGACTATCAGGCTAACGACTTTACTGTAACTACTGTATAGTAGCTATGATGATGACCTTATACTGGCGAGGAGTGAGTGATACCCGCATGTCTCGAGCAGCAGCACGCGGTTATTCTAGCAGCAGCAGGGTCCCGTTCATTCATAGCAGCATCTTCTCTTTGCAATAATAATAATAATCACCACACCAGCAAAACGTCAGTTCACTTGACCGACAGTGCAGTGCATGTCCGAGGCGCTGCAAACACACACGCAGCGCTGCCTGTTTCTCCCCCTCCCAGCTCTCTCTCTCTCTCTCAGAGGAGGTGCAAGGTGTGCACGTAGAAAAGGGGGACCTCTACAGTTTACTCGCAGTAGCCTGTATCATGCACCACTGCATATTGTCGCTAAAGCTGCATCCATGCCCCTGCGGGACGAGCGTGAGTGTCCCATCCGTGCAGGTAGTAGCCTATTATCTCCGCACTGTTGACGTTGTTTGGCTGTATTTTCACAGCATACCTGCTGCGTTACACCCGCTGCAAGTCCTTGGAGTTACAAATAGAGTGATATAGAGTAGGCCTAATCATTTTACTGTGCAGGCATTTAAAATGTAGACACTAGACAGTCCTACGTACCGTACTACACGTAGGCTACCTGGCATGTTGGGACCACACAGGTGTTTCAAACTGTCTGAACATGTGTCTGATTGATTGACATAGAATTACAATAATTAACACTTCTTGGTCCTCAACATGGCTATGTCTAGCAATTTGAGAGGGCTGGTAAATGCCTATTTCAAACTTTTGCCTCGATTGCAATTAATAAATTGTAACACACACACACACACACACACACACACACACACACACACACACACACACACACACACACACACACACACACACACACACACACACAAGCTCTTGTCCATCCATAGCTCTAAATGCCGCATTGCAAATCAGACTATATCAATTTAGTTGATTATTAAAATGTCAATCAAATCAATTAGGAAATGGGGGAAAAAACATCTTGAAACTAGAAAAAGTGCCCTTCTGGGCACAGGTCTCCACCAGGAGGATAGGACTGTGTGAGATGTTTGGCAAAATGTTTAGGAGTAATATAAACATGTTTGCCTTTGATGGCAATTGGATGATTTGAGGCATTTTGTTCCAAAAATGTGATTTGCAAAAATCAACCTGTTGGTGGCGCTATAACAGGCCAATGTGAAAAGGGTGGGATATATTCCTCAGCCCAGTAAGAAAATGTGTGAAAGATTTCACGTAAATTGCATGCTGCATTCATGATTTGAGGCTTTTGTTCAAAACGGGGCAATCTTGCAAACTGTGAAAGCCAATTATAGCCAATTAGGATGGAATATGAAATATCGGACAGATCCGACTTGAGCACATGACCATAGAGATACTGTGTAACGATTTGTGAGATTTTTGGACAGAATCTGGAGGAGTAATATCAAAAAATGTGTTTTACAAAAGTCGGCCTCCTGGTGGCGCTATAAAAGGCAGATGCGGAAAATGCAGGTCAAAGGTTTGTCCTTGGCCTGCATGCAACGTTTCACGCAGATCGGTGCAGTTTTAGGTAAAACATGTGAAAAGCTGCCTCATGGTGGCGCTATAACAGGCCGTTCTGGAAAATGCGGGGCAGAGGTTCATCGTTGGCATCCAGGGAGTGTGTGTGCAAAGTTTGGCATCGACCGGGTTAACGGTGCCGGAGATTAGCTGTACACACACAGACGGACGGAAGGAAGGACGGACACGCGGACGGAGTGCAAAACATACTCTCCCCATGCCTTCGGCCTGGTGGAGACAATAAAGCTGCATCTCGATTAAGCGAGATGCAGTAGGAAGATCTGTATGTTTTGGGTTTATTGCCCAGCCCTAGCTGATACTTAAGCTTCAGCCTTCAACAATAAGCTATAAGATGGAGAGAGGGGGGGGGGGGGGGGGCTCATTAAGTAAACATGTGCCTGCTGTTTCCACACTGTCATATATAACTGACAGTTCCATGAGCATTCTGTAGTGCAGGTTATATTCATATATTGACTGTCAGCTGCCCTTTGTATTATTGTTTAAATCTTGACTTAATACATGTCATTTTCATCATGGGATATTATAACCTGAATTGTTTAGGATGATAATAACAGGACCTTCAGAATCCAAGCAACAAACAATGTGCAAGATCACAACCATGCATGCACCAGCAGAGAATATAGGCTAATACAAACCATCTATTTCCAAACTTATCTGTGCAGAACATCAATTTGATAGTCAGGCAAGATACAGAAAATGAGATGACATTTCTCAGATTCTGTCCCGCAACACGATCAATCACTAAAATGCATATCCTACACAAACCTGACAAGTAACTGGGTGAATAAATACATTTATAAACTATAGATTAGCCTCTGTATTGACTCTTTAAAAAAATATTAACAATAAAGTTCCAAGCATCTAATTCACAAAGAGACACAAAGTGGTGGTATGAGACGAAACATTCTCTTAATTTACAATTTGCACTCTGTGTAGCAGGATGAGTGTCACGTCTGGGGCTATGATCTGATGATAACAATCAAATACAACTTCAGTATAACAATTATTGCCAAGAACTATATCCCCTGGTTAATGGTACCATCAAACAGTTGTCTTTCTAGCATCAGCATGACAAAGACAATAGAAACCTACATGATCTCAGATGTGCGTTGCCTGTGAAATTTCCTCCTGAAATAGCAGTGAGTGGAACAGAGACAAGGCTCATTAAAAATGCATCAAGGGTATAGCAGCCACTGTGTTTCTCCTTGCTCAGGGATTCGTCGTGGCTCAACAAAGGCTTTGGACAATATCATTGTTTCCTGCAACGTCCCGCATTGTAGTTTATTGCCGTCTCTGTCTCAAAGTGACAAGCCTTTAAACATATTCAGAAAGTTTATGCACCAATAACAGCTTTCACTGTCCTCCACAGACCACAACAATACAAACCTAACAAGTATTCTTCAAATATTCAGAGATTGTCAAAGTGTATATAGCTGGCAAAAAAACATGGGGACACTCGCATTTCATACATTTCCAGCTTCAACAGCAGTTTTATGCCAAATGTATGCTCCATTGTACGACTGTGTCACACGCCAACAATAGCAGATTAGAGGCTCACAGCGTTGTGACTGAGCTTGTAAAATGTGGACGAAGTATAAGTCATGCTTTGCTGCTGTATTGACTGAACCTTGCCAACTGACCTGACTGAAAATGTCCTCCACCAATGACCGCCAACCATAGGGCAGGCCCAGAAAAAGCAGCTCAGTATTTTAGTTCCCTCTTGTCTTTCTTCTTTTCTTTTTTTTTATCCCACGATTTTGCAACCCATCTTTTCACCCAGTGTCAACTATCTAATGTAATCCTGGGCGCTACATTTCCTCTGCCAACCTGGGGGGGCAGCGGACTGACCTCATGCTTCCTTCAATGCATGAGGAGTCCAAGCTGCTTCTTTTCACCTGACAGGGGGGAGTTTCCCTGCCCGGACGTAGCGAGTGGAAGGAACACGTTATTCGGACCAGTTCCTTTCCCCTCCATCAGGCGCCCCGGCTGGCCAGGGGGAGGTAGTTTTAGAGACCAGGATTACTGCATGTTTTTGTGAGGGTACCTACCCTAGGGGACACGGGGAGAACATGCAAACTCCACAGCCTCATGTCTTTCTGAGCCACTGCACGGTTTATCAAATTAAAAGTTAAACATGAATGATATGGGGGGGAAAATGGTACGATGCTGCCGATGTTTGCCCAGGACCCAAAAGTGAAAATAGATCTAGATATATGTACTACAGTACAAGGTGACAATGCATATCTTTTAAAGATTATTGTTTATATCTTTTAATTTTTTAACATTCTATCAATTCAATTATTTAGAAAAATGTTAGTTTGTATTATATTACAAACTGTGACTAAATTTCTAAAGAAAATTGAAAATGTTTTGAAATGATAATAATAATAATAAAAGAGAAACAAAACTAGAAAAAGTGCCCTTCTGGGCACAGGTCTCCACCAGGAGGATAGGATTGTGTGTGATGTTTGGCAAAATGTTTAGGAGTAATATAAACATGTTTATTTGTTGTGTGTGTGTGTGTGTGTGTGTGTGTGTGTGTGTGTGTGTGTGTGTGTGTGTGTGTGTGTGTGTGTGTGTGTGTGTGAGTGTGTGTGTGTGACGCGACTTGGCCTGTTGTAGCGCCACCATGAGGCTGATTTGAAAACTGTCAAGTGGCATTTCTTCCTCAGCCTAGTAGTGGGAATAGGCATGCACAGTTTCACCGCAATCGGACGCTGCGTTGCGGAGTTGTGGCAATTTGTACAAAACGGTCTACTCCTGAAAACTTTAGAAGCCAATCGTAGCCAATCAGGATGGATAATTATGAGAAATCAAACAAATCACATGACTATGGAGAGCATGTGTACCGATTTGCGTGAAATTTGGATAAAATCTGAAGGAGTAATATTAGAAAATGTGTTTTACATATGTCGGCCTCCTGGTGGCGCTATAAAGAGCAGATGTGAAAAATTCCAGGCAAAGGTTTTTCCTTGGCCTCTAGGGAGTGTGCATACATGGTTTTACACAGATCGGTGCAGTTATAGGTAAAAACACAAATCGGCCAGTTATAGCGCCACCATGAGGCTGAGTTGAAAATATTCAAGTGACATTTCTTCCTCGACCTAGTGGGAATGTGCGTGCAACATTTCACGGAAATCACACCATGTGTTCATGATTTGCAGCATTTTGTTTGAAACGGAGCACTCCTGCGAACTTTGGAAGCCAATCTTAGCCAATCAGGATGGAGTCTGAAAAATCTGAAAGACCCGTTTCGTTGAATGGCTCTAGAGAGACTGTGTACCAATTTGCGTAATGTTTGGACAAAATCTGTAGGTGTACTGTCAAAACATTTGTTTTGCACAAAGCAGCCTCCTGGTGGCGCTATAACAGGCCAATGTGAAAACTTTGGGGCAGAGGTTCAGCTCTGGCATTCAGGGAGTGTGTGTGCAGAGTATGGCTGCGATCAAGCCAGAGATTAGCTGTTCACAGACGGACACACGGATGGACGGACACACGGACGGACGGACGGAGTGCAAAACATACTCTCTCCCCATGCCTTCAGCCTGGTGGAGACAAAAAGAGCGATATTTATTTGCGACCCACAAAAATTGTTCCCCGACCCACAAAAAAAAGAGTCCCGGCCCGTTGTTGTGAAACAGTGAGCTATAGCGTGTGGCGTGTGCCTTGGAAAGTACCTGCTCAGGGGAAGATGCCCCAGAACCTTTCAAAATGAGCTCCAACTTCATGGAGAATGTAGGCTACACGTCTCAGGGCAAACAAGGTTGTGCTGGACTAGGGTGAACACTGTGCAGAGGAGCAATCCAATTGCTCTGGTTCCAATTCTAGCTCCTGTTTCCACATAGAGCTCTGACCAAACTCTCCCTGCTCGCTGACCGGGGTGGGCACATTATGAGAGAAGACACTGCTGGACTCCATCGCCAGTAGTAGGCCATCCGTGTTTATACTCTGGGCTCCTCTCTTGTACACTAATCTCACATCCTCAGCCTCTGCAAACCCCTTTGCCAATGTATTCCCTCACTGTGTAAAAGCAAGCTGTGAGGGGAACTGAAGCTGCTGCTGCTGCCCGCTTCATCCACACAGCCCTGGAGCACCAGATGGCCAGTCCTTGGTGTTTGAACTCAGAAAGGATTACACACCGCATTGATCAGTCCCCAAACCAGTAACGAAAACCACTGCTTATAAACGTGGGAATACATTTGTCGAACAAAGCGTTCTAAAAAAAATCACTCACTCTCAAGTACTTCAGGTATCATAACAATAAAAAGGGTTCCATCAGGGTGATTCAGAGATATGAGCGTCAAAGCTTTACTTTGGTGTTTGATTTAGTGATAGAACCCTGTCATATTTATAAACTATGCACCCAAAATTATGTTTAGACTCCCTGATCATGTTAAAATAATAGAGACAGATAGACATAGATGTATTGTTCAAACTTGAAACAATACATCTAACTATAAATGCACCAAGTCTCTCTCTCTCTGTGTGGGTGTGTGTGTGTGTGTGTGTGTGTGTGTGTGTGTGTGTGTGTGTGTGTGTGTGTGTGTGTGTGTGTGTGCGCGCGCACGCGCGCGTGTGCGTGCGTGCGTGCGTGGCTGTGCGCGCCAAGGTCTATATGCTCTCAATTGTGTCTCTGTAATGTTTTCTTGCAAAGACGACAGGGAGGTGTAGGACCCAAGTGCAGGACAGAGGCAGAGGATGAGGAAGGGCAGACCAAATACAAGGGGTTTATTTAACCAAATTACAGGACTAGGAACAAACACAGGAACACATGAGGAGACTAAAAAGAATACAGAACTAGGAGGAGCAGAGAATATAACTCTACGAAATACTGTACTAACACTCAGACATAGGAACTTACACTGTGACATACTTTTACAAACTAACAAGGCACAGAAAACACAAGGGCATATAAATAGACAAGGACTTACTAGAGACAAGTGAACACAACTGACAAGTGACAACACTGGGATAGGCTGGGGGACTAGAGGACACAGGCGGAATTGGAAACACTGGCAAATCACACGACTGGTACAGATAACTAAAGAAAGCCTTATTCTTCTGTCTTTTGACGTTTACTTGCATCGGGTCCGCATCAATATTCTGACGGGCCGGTATTCCGAAGGGCCGGTGTTCCGAAGGGTCACTGTTCCAACGACACCTCGTTCCGTGGGGCCGCTGTTCCTCCGACCCACAAAGTTTGGGATCACATCACTAATCACTGTCCGTGCGCCACTGTAACTCTTCGGCAACATTCAGTTTCGAGTAGGCCTATAGACATAGAGTATATAAAAGGATAGAGACTGAACTGGTGCGAAGCTCCGCCCCCCCAGCTATTCATGTCAGTGGAAGTTGCTCAGTGGCGTTTTGAAGCACCCGGAAGACTGCCGGAAGTACCGTCTCAGAACGTCTACTTCCGCATTTGACCACCAAATTTTGGTGGTCAAATGCGGAAGTACAGTGCTCAATGTTAAAGCCCAGCTGCACGGGGTTTCCCGGTCATGAATCCACGGGTCCGCCTGTAGTCCCTCCTCCTACCACTAGGGCCCAGAGCTTCAACGTTGAATAGCCTCACTGGCCCCTTGCCTATAGACCTATCACTCATTAAAATAATTCTGATTGATTGAGAGTCCTAAACAAAGTAGCCTAATAGCTCCAGCAAACTTATGCAACTTTCTGTTGATACTGTGACTGAGTGACTCGCATTAGCCTCTCTCTCTCTCTCTCTCTCTCTCTCTCTCTCTCTCTCTCTCTCTCTCTCTCTCTCTCTCTCTCTCTCTCTCTCTCTCTCTCTCTCTCTCTCTCTATCATATTTAAAATCACATAAACATTATTCACATAGCCTAACCCTAACTGTTCTCTAGCCTGGCCCCTCAAAGCATAGGCTATAACAGAATGTCATGACAAAATGAGAGTTAAGCTTGTTGAAACTGTTGGTGATGGGCGCGTGCGTGCGTGCGTGCGTGCGTGCGCGCGTGTGAGAGAGAGAGAGAGAGACCTCCGTCAAAGTGTTCCAAAGTTGAGAAACACTTCTGTGGAACTCACTGCCAATACGTGCGTATAATGCACAATACCATTCCGTCTGAACAGCGGCCCATCGGAACACTGACCCATCGGAACACTGACCCATCGGAACACCGACCCATCGGAACACCGACCCATCGGAACACCGACCCATCGGAACAGCGGCCCATCGGAACACCGACCCATCGGAACACCGACCCATCGGAACAGCGGCCCATCGGAACACTGGCCCATCGGAACACCGGCCCATCGGAACACCGACCCATCGGAACACCGACCCATCGGTTCTGATGCTAGAACAAGTTTTAAAGCACAACTTGCAGTGTGAATAAAAATCTATAATTCCTCATTAAAGCACATAGCAACATGAATATCAGGCCTACTTGTTTTTCTCAGAACACTGTACTTTAATTGTGCTGTAGCCAGGTGCTGGGAATTCAGCATGACTTGCAAATGTCCAGGGAACATCTTAAAAGTAATGAGTACCCAATTTAGCAAGGATGATCATTGCCTTTATGGGAGGTGGACTTTTTCTGCATTTATAGGGTTATGATATATAACATTGAGTATAATTCACACTAATATGGGAGCAACCATAACCATTTCCTTCCTGCCGTGTGGCAGCGCAGGCATGGAAACAAAGGCATTTGTTACAGTCAGCGACTTTGTCTTTTTGTAGAGGTGGTTTCTTCAGTCATCCTATGTTTTATTACTGAGGACAGCCATATTCATTCTACTCGCCCAGGGACTTTCTTTCTTCCTCCACTCCGGATTATATTCCGTGTTACGGAATGGACAACATCAAAAGCCTCGCTACAGCGGCCATGCCCTCTCTCTCCCACCCTGCCTCCCACGGCCCCAATTATTCATGAAGGTTTTCTTGTGTAAAACACAACCACACAGGGGGCAGTTTGTTGTTATTACCATGACCTGATTAAAAACTAAAAGTGACTTTTTGAACTTTGACAGACAGAAATAACACCATTTCCAAGGGAAATATTTAAATATTGTTGAAGACTTTCATGCACTTCATTTCTGTTTTTGTTTACATTTGGTGCTGAAAATGATGAGGGACCAGCAGTAAGTAAGGCTTATTGTCGGCATCAGCCAGGGTGCGGGCCCGTTTCAATGCACTAGACCTCTGGGAGATGGAATGCTGAGGTGGAGCGCAACACCTACCATCAGCTCCCAGTACTTATTACTGCACGACTTCAAACCGTGCTACTCATACGCTGAGTTGGCATGTGTGTGTGTGTGTGTGTGTGTGTGTGTGTGTGTGTGGTTGGTGTAGCCATCTGGCCTAATGATGCCTGACAGCAGTCGTGGGTTCGACTCCCAATCCCGACGACCTTTGCTGTGTGGCACACCCCATCTCTTCCCCATTTCCTGTCAGTCTACTATCTCTATCAATAAATCTCTATCAATAAAGGCAATATGTTTAATCAGAAAAGACTGGTATAACATATTTTAATTTCCATGATTTATTACCCGCAAAGTGATCTTTAGCATTGACTCAATTATACAGGGACGTACATCGACATTTTAATGATTGTGGAGAAAGTGTAAACATGCGTCTATTTAATTAAGAAACAAAAATGGTTTGTTCATATACAACGATATATATATTTGCATGTCCAAGCAGACGTACATTATTGATGATGGTTAAAGACAAGCAAAGCAAACTATTGAGCTGTGTGTTATTTGCAGTCATCATTCATATCATAGCATCCCTATTCTAGGCATGTCAAAATAGGCATAAATTGTTAAATACAGTATATTCATTGGAAATATCCGACTTACTACAACTAGAACTAGAACAAATATGATTATGAAAACCCAAGGTGTATCAAGAAGACATCCAGAAGATGGAGGCTGCAATAAATCTAGGTTTTGTGCACTTTCTACTGAGCTACAGAGGTTATGGACGCCACCTGGGGACACATTAAACCCTCTCTATAAACCGCCACTTAAACTTTGACCGTCGTAAGGCTTTCCAATGTGCAGCAAATGTGAATTGAAACAGGGGAGGGCTTCATCAGCAAACTTAGTAATGAATTTCTACAGAGTGGGGTAGAATGGTTTTATTTCATATATCACATGTGAACTCCTTAGCAAAAATACTTCCTCACTGTCTGGTAGTAACC
>NC_136789.1:13731120-13763620 GCF_951216825.1 Electrona antarctica
CAAGAGAGTGGAGTGGTAGTCCCTTGGATTGACCCACGACCAGTGATTCAATGTACCCCACTGAAAAATAGCAGTCCAAACGTCCTGTTGCACGTCAACCCAAATCCACCCAAGTCGACCCACTTGATTCAACTGGTTCAATTCCATAGCCCAAACCACACCAATGGGTCGCCATGCAACTCTTCGCAACCGTTTGGTTTGGGCTTTAAACGTTGGAGCTGGTGCTGCATGGTCAGTTTAGAAACTAATCAATAATCAATTTATAAACTAAACTCTTGAACGTTTGGTGTGTCAGGTCTGTTATTTTCTTCATACATTGACATGATGATGACCTCTTAACCGTTGTAAAGAATATATTACCCATTCTCAGTTTATCACCAACAAGGCCATTTGTTTCTGCAAGCCTGGAGCATTTCTCAGTACTATAAAACCTTCATGTATGCGCGAGCACACGCACACGCACACGCACACACACACACACACACACACACACACACACACACACACACACACACACACACACACACACACGCTGCATCACACTGCGGTAAAATTAAACACACAGTCTCTGGACCTCATTTGCCTAATGAGCAACTTGTTGTGCGAATTGCGATGGGTTAAAAAATACATAAATAAAAAAGCACACACAGAATGAAGAATAGAGATTTTTTCCCCCTAGTTGCATGCACTGTATACTATACTGAAGGTTTATTTACATGTCAAAAAATACTGTTAAATTAAGCTGGGGGAAAAATGGGAGAGAGAGAGAAGAGTTTCATCTTAAAGAGCAGGATGTGTTTAAGGCTTATAAGGTGTTTGAAACTTTGAGATGTAGCCAAAAGATATGTCACATCCTGCAGTTTTTGATTGATTTTTGATTTGGATCTCTTTTAGCCTTTCGGCTAATCTACATTGCATTTCAAAAATACATTTCAAATTGCACTGATGCTAAACGACAACAGTGAGTCAAATATTACAGCGTAACAAAAATACCTATACCTCTAATCCTCAACTCATACAACCGCACACACTCACGCACACACAGGCACAGCACAGCATATGCCTGCCCACAGACAGATACAGTTCATTCACCTATCTATAGTGGACTATGCATGGCAGGGTCGTCCTCTTCCCTGAGCCAGCTGAAAACCTGACCGCATACCAACACAGAAACTAGAACTAAAAAAACAAAGCTAAACAGAAATCACAACATAATAGTGAATCAATAAAAGCAATCCCAGCTATAATGATGAGTTACATACATAAATATCTTTGTGTCTTGATCTTGTGTTGACCTGATGTTTCTCGCGAACTAATGTTAATTTATTCTTTATGTTTACTGGTTTATTAGATGTTTTTATTTTAGAAATCAATGCAAGAGACTGTTTTCTTATGCATTGTGCTACAAGTGCTGTGGGCCATCCCATTCTGTTATGCAGTTCACCCGTGTCTGTTTCATAACCACATCTTAAGACCATTCTAGCTGCCTTGTTTAGTGTGATCTGCAGTCTTGTCATATCGGTCTGAGCTGCGTTGCCCCATACTGCACAGCAATAGTTTACGTGACTATAAATCAGACTACGGGATATTAGCCTCAACGTCTCAGAAGCCCTGCAATTCGCCCAACCATTCCTGCCATTTGCATTACCTTTTTAGAGATATCTTTGGTATGAGCGGACTTCTGTGACCTCATTTATCTGTACCCCTCCATAAGATAAGTTCCATGGCCCTAACCTATTCCTTTTTCTGTTGGTGCATATGACCATATTCTTAGTTTTATCAGTGTTCAGTACTAATTTGTTATTCTCAACCCATTTAACAACGTGTTTAAAATCATGCAGTGTGGGGTCCACCCCTGTGTGTGTGTGTGCGTGTGCGTGTGCGTGTGTGTGTGTGTGTGTGTCACATTGAGCCACGTCCAGCAGACACATTAATTTCAAGCGGAGCTGTGAAAGGCCAGACACTTAATGAACTCACCTCGCTTAAAATACAGCCTCTTATTTCAGGACACTCCAAATAGACATTTTAACTGGCTAACCAGTAGATGTACAGTAGTCGTGTTTCATCTCCTTTCTGTCTCTTTAGGCTGGGCGTAACCAGGGTTTTATGAGCATTAGACATAGATAATAAGAGCATGAATCGTTAAGGGCATCTTATTTCAAGTACACCGCTGCACAGAGCGGATAAACACTATTTATATCAAACAAACAAAAAAGTGGGCAGGTATTTCTAGTCAAGATGAGCAATTCTGTGTGATCGATGGATTATTATTGTCTCCATCAGGAGATCATGCGTTTGGCTCTGTGTTGGTGTCTGTGTGACTGTAATAGCAGCTAATCTTGCAAAGGCTGATCAGCGTATAATTACACTTGGTAAACTGAGGTAATCGCATGCCACGCTACTCTTTCGTGACTGTCTGTAAAGATTTAACTCCATCGTATTGTTGTAATTAATTGTTATTAAATCATGCCTCGAGTTGTGGCGGAGATTTGTGCTCTACTTAGCAGACCTTTGTTAGCCTGGTTTCCAGCCTGATTCGCTGTGTTCCGTGATTTGTTTTGTCACTTCACTACTCAGTCTGGCCAGCCTCCTGTTCGTATTCATGACTCATATTTCATAATGTCACCTGTTACTGTTACTGTTACTTAGCCACATTGTTGCTGATGCATCATCAGCCACTCTGTCCATGCATGCTTTTCTCACAGTTGAAAAGAATATCGCCAGTTCGAGACTCGAGATTAAAACCTACGGTAAAAAGTAAGCACAAATATGTCAGATTCAGTAGTACAAAAAACAAGAAATGATCACATAGTGATATTTGTCAGGTGAAAGTCTGATTATTATTTTAGCAACGTGTATGTTTGTAACTGTACTAGTGCACCCCCTGGATGCGCTGCCTGTATGTGTGAGGGAGGGAGGGGGGTGCGGGGTCGGGGAGGAGGAATATCACTGCACTCACTGAGAGAGAGAGAGAGAGAGAGAGAGAGAGAGAGAGAGAGAGAGAGAGAGAGAGAGAGAGAGAGAGAGAGAGAGAGCGAGAGAGAGATAGAGAGAGAGAGAGAGAGATAGAGAGAGAGAGAGAGAGAGAGAGAGGACGTACTGTAGTAGTGGGACTTTCTGTCTGCAGCACATGGATTTGCATCGCGCATGTTTGATACGGCGGTAACGCTCCGCAGTCGTTTGATGCGTGTGGTTTATGTTCCACATGCCTGGTTGCTGGCGTCAATTTCCACATGGCTAGTATTATGTTGTGACTCTTCATGCCGTGCAGACGTTGAGTTTGTGACGTTGGGTTCATGCCGTGCAGTCGATGGGATGTTATGGGTTGTTGCCAGTGTTGGCAACTGTCGTGACAGAAATAAGCTAACCAACCTCCAAAAACCAGGCAAGCAACTGTGGAAAAAAAACTATCCAAGTTTTGCTGGAAATAAGCGGACTTGGCAACCCTGGAGTCGACTAGGTGGCGCAAAGTCGCTTACATTTCATGAGCGATGTTAGGTCAGGTTTCACCTGACAAAAAAGCTGATGGCTGTGTGGGGTGAGTTTAGTGAATGATACGTACGTTGCAGGGCAACAGCAGTAGCTCATGCGCATTGATACTTCAAACTAGTGTTTTTGTCTCAACATGCACCACAGACCAATCAGAAGCCTCGGGTCGATTTCACAGTTTCGCCTACCTTGGAGATGTCTCGCCTACCTTTAGCTCTGGTCCATAGCTCTAATGCGATGCATTTCGAGCTATGTTACTCTCAACTTCCGCCACTCGCGTGAATGCAGACCAGCCTCTCTCTCGTCTTTAGCGTAAATAAAAATAACGTTTTTGCTACTCACCAAAACAAAGGCGGGTTGTGTCATTAGAAAGTAGGCTTTCTAATGATACAACCCGCCTTTGCTGGTCTGCATTCATGCGAGCGGCGGAAGTTGAGAGTAACGTAGCTCTAAATGCAACGCATTAGATTAGAGCTATGGACCAGAGCTAGCCTACCTTGGAGATTCCAGCTTTCCAGCGAAGTGACAAAACAAATCACAGAAGCGAACTGGAAACCAGGCTAGACCTTTGTAGCGAATACAAGAACGCTGCCTAATACAAACCTTATTCCTAATCTTAACATCAATAAAACTACGACTAAACCTCCTACCTCTGTAAAACTATGACTAAACCTAACCACATTCCTAATCTTTGCCTCAATACAACTATGACTAAACCTAACCTTATTCCTATATGTATCCTCAGTAAAACTATGCCTAAACTAACCTTATTCCTAATCATTCTTAACCTCAGTAAAACAAATACAAGAACCAATGGTGGCGACCAGTCCTCAAAAAAGAAGGAAAAAAAGAAGGGAAGAGTGTGTTTTGTGGCGAGCCTTCCGGTTACCTAAATGACCTTTCCTCCTTTGATACTGTTCACAGGTTGTTATCTGGAACAAAATGATATGATCTAAAAAAAATCAAGGTCTTGTTACTGTTACTTCATGCTGTTGCACGATGGCATCGGAGAAAGTGAACTGGTCCAAATGATTTAGAGGCCATGGGAGATTTTCAGAGGCTTGAAGTGAATGAAGCCAGCATCAATCATTGGCTGCACACACATCACGAGTGGGTTATTCAAATTAATAGTGGAGGAAAAGGTACTCACACAGTAAAAGTCCGGAATTCAAAATGTGCTTAAAGTATATACCTCAAAACTGTACTTAAAGTACAATACTTAAGTACATGTACTTAGTTACTTTCCACCACTGCAAATGAATGAAAGACATCTGTGGTATGGGTTTCTGTGGACCATTAGACTTGCGGATGAAACTTTTTAAGACACCCAATACTAATCTTTATTTATTCTACAGATCTGGGCTTCACATTGGCAGAGTTGCTCCCCAAGTACCAAGCTGAAGTGGAATTCATGAATGATGATGTCCTCCACTGCGACAGGAGTTTTAGAATTATGAAGTTTGATGAGAATGGTCACACAACGCAGATATACAGTAGTTATAAATAATCTGTCAGATTGACTAAAACGCTTTATAGGCAATTCTCGCTTGATCTCATTTTTTTTTAAAGTTACGCCAGAGCAATATTGGCATTACAAATAGTATTAAGAAGTATGCCAGGTGCTTATTTCCAAGATGCTTCAATTATGCTAATACGTAACAGCCTCCTGAATACATAAGTCAAAGTCTAGATTTAATTTCCCAGTAAAAAAGGGGGATAATTTAATTAGTTTCACAACAACACCTTTCTGACAACAGGAACTTGAATAAATTCACAATTAATGTCAGCTACAATGCATCTGGATCAATTTGAAATTCTAAGGTGTTAATGGTGAATAATTAGTGGTAATTAATTCAGACTGCTGCGATGATGCTCCGAAACATTCTAATGCTTTCTGCTCCATGGTACAAAGGTATCAAGCGACAAAAATAGCAGATCTACAAGCAGATTACAGTGCATACTGTAAGCAGCACCTTGCTTGCTTACTGTAAATCGCTCTGGATTAAGCATTTGCTAAATGCCTACATTGTAAATTGCAGATTTACAAACCCGTACATTGGCTATTTGTGTCACTGGCTGAAAACAGATAACATTCAACATTGTACTATAAATCTATTTGTATTTGCAATGTTTACTTGTTTTGGATATGCGGCTAACTGGATAACACTTGTCTAATATTGAATTTGTTAATTTCAAGAGGAGCTACTTCAAACTCAGTTGTGGATGCAACCTAATGCAACCTCTTCATTTGCAGCTGAGAGGAGGTTGCATTAGGACACAGGTAGTAAGTGAGGGGTAAAATCCACTTGAGGATAAAAAAAGAACACTTTGAAATGTTCATGTCTTTAGTTTGGAAAATGCACATTAGGTTTGTGTATCTGTCAAGTCTCCATCTTTTCCACTTCATCAGTTTGATACAAAAGCAAGCTTGGGGCTGATAGAAACAGATCCCCTGACATCACCACTCGGTTCCTATCTTTGTGTAAATGCCAGAAGAAAGTTTTTTTTTAAATAAAGGAAGCACTGTCAAATAGTGTAAGCTATGGAAAAGTACTGTGTTGTTGACATTAATACTAGTAATATAATAATCAACATCAAACAGTATCCCACTGAGTGGTGAGATGGTTTATGAGACGATGAGATGCATTGTGAGCTTGTAGATCGGCTATTTTAGCCATGTGACACCGTAGACCTCCAGATAGATCAGATCATGCTCTGGTGTACTTCACCGCATAACAGTTGTCAGATTGGCTACTCTAACAACTCACACTTCACATCTAATCCATCAGAATTGGCACTAATTAACTTGAGCACAAGTTACAGTAGGTGTGGTTTTGGTGCAAAATAGCCACCATAAACACGTACCGGTATCACTATTATCACTCTGTATAAACGTTTATTGTATTTACCAATTAAATTCATCAAAAGACTTTTCATTTATATATTTTTGAAAACTTGAAATGGGACCTCTTTTCTCTGACTGAAGAGTCTGCCATGATGAATAATATAAGAGCCAACTGGGGGAAGGAACACTACCTCCTTTGAGGAGTCTTGGGAGGAGCCATTATCCATATGTATGAACTCGGCCTCCAGCTGTGCCAGACGTGGACTTTGAACACAGTTCAAAGTACTTCTTAGACTACATTATTACAGCGAGGCTAAACTTTCCAAACTTTCCATGCCATCTGACTCACATGATCTGATTAGGCTCAACATTGCCTAGTGGAAAAAGTAGTTTGCATTTTTTACTTAAGTAAAAGTATCAATACTGTAAGATAGAAATTAGAAATACTCTGTTAGAAGTTAAAGTCCGGAATTCAAAATGTATTGTCATCTAAATGTACTTGAAGTATCAAAAGTAAAAGTACTCATTGTTCAGAAGGTCCCATTTAAAACGTTTTCTAATGTATAAAATGTATTTCAAAATTGCAGATCTACAAGCTCATAATGTGTCGCATTGCGATGCATTGTGAGCTTGTAGATCTGCTATTTTCAAAAGACCGAAATGTATAGACTGAAGTGGTTAAGTACAGTACTTGAGGAAATCTACTTAGTTACTTTCCACCACTGGGTGCAGGTTGACAACTGAAAAATGAAAACACTGAGTGCTTTCTAAATTATTTGTACTGTGTACTGTATCACCATGGTGGTTCAATAAAAGATTTAGACCAAAAACACAATTGTACTTCATCTCATCTCTTCATCAAACATCTCCGGTAGCAGGTCAACATACTGTACTATGCTATTAATCGGAATGGCGGGTTTAAACCCTTCCGCCTGGCACCCCGATTTTGAGCATGTCATTAGAGGTGAAAATTGTCACAAATTGTCAAGAATTGTCAATAAACAAAATAGCAAAAATAAAACTTCTATAGAGGCTATGCGTGTGACATCATCATCATACCCGGAAGTTATGCAGGAACGCCTACTGAGTGGGCCTACTTTTCTGGTCTTTATAGCCCATACATCCAAACAGAAAAGTCCTATCTGATTGCATTAAACGACGTTACTTACTTACTTACTTATGCTCTTCGCCCCCAATGGGGCATAAGGCATCGATAATGTTCCTCCACCTATCACGGTATTTGGCAACCAGTTGCGCCGTGCCCCATGAGAGACCCATCTCCAGCAGTTCAGCCTCTACCGTTCTGCACCAGGTGATCTTAGGTCGGCCTCGTTTCCTTTTCCCTGGGGGTGTCCATCTGAGGGCCACTTTGGGGATCCGCTCTGGGGGCATTTGGAGTACGTGTCCAAGCCATTTTAGACGACGGTGCTTAACTTCTGTGGTGACGTCTCGGCAGCCAGTCTTTATGTAGAGGTCTTTGTTGGAGATTTTGTTGGGCCAGAATATATGGCAGATCTTCCTCAGGCAGCCATTGTGGAAGGAGCTGACCTTGCTCATGTCGCACTTGGTTATACGCCAGCACTCAGACCCGTACAGTAGCACCGGCTTGACCAGGGTGTTGTATAAGCGGATCTTGGTTTTGAGACTGTAGGTGTTGGATTTCCAGATGTTATGGAGTCTTGTGTAGGTGCTGCGTGCTTGACCAAGTCTGCGCTGGATGTCTTTCTGTGCACCATTGTCCTTGCTAATCAGGCTTCCTAAATATACAAAGTCGTCAACGACTTCAAACGGTTCATCATTTATGGTGATGCGTGTCTGTGTGGTGGTGTTGATGGACATCACTTTAATTCACACAATTAATGATGAGGCCTGTCTGTAGAGCGTATTTGGTGAGTCGATTTGTTTTTTCCTGCAGATGTTTTTCATTTGTGGACAGAACAGCGAGGATGCAGCCTTGGCGAACTCCAGATCGTACAGGGAAAGACTCAGAGGTGGTATTGCCGAGTATGACACTGCATTCAAAATGGTCATAAAACATCCCTATTATTGAGGTAATTTTATGGGGGATTCCATATGACTGCAGGATCTTCCATAGGGTTTTGCGGTGGATGCTTAAAGTCAATGAAATTGACAAACAATGGCACATTCCACTCTGTGCATTGTTCAATAATATTTCGAAGTGCGAATATTTGATCTATGCATCCTCTGCCCTTTCTAAATCCTGCTTGCTCTTCTCTGAGTTTGATATCAATGGCATCATTGATTCTGTCCAGGATAACTCTGCAGAATACTTTGCTGGGGATGGAAAGACGCATGATCCCACGCCAGTTGTCACACTTCTGGAGGTTTCCCTTCTTGGGGATCTTGACAATTAGGCCTTTGGTCCAATCACTGGGGATGTTTTCTCCATTCCAGATGGTCTGGAAGAGGGTGGTGAGGGCCCTTGAGGATGTTGGGAGGTCAGCCTTTAAAAACTCAGCATGGATGGAGTCAATACCTGCGGCTTTGCCAGTGTTCATGGCTTTGATGGACTTTGTTACCTCCTCTGTGTTACGTTAACGTTAAACGACGTTAAACAACATTAAACTCACTTTGCCACTCGATTTGCCACTCGATTTCCCATTCACTTTATGCATGCGCATACCCTATATTGTACATTACGGCAACATTAAAACACAGTTACAGTATGAAACACTGAAAGAAACACTGAGGGTTTTCAAAGAGATTGTACCTTCCAGACCACACCTAGCACCACACCTAGCACCCCATGACACAAAGGCTGAAAGGCATGCATTAACGCATTTGCATTCCAATGGGTGATTGAGGGTCGCGCTCTACTCGCAACGGTCAATCCGCTGCCCACTAATAGTTCTCAGGTCTGGTGTTTGTCCTCTCTCTTTTTTCTCAGTTGTGTTTTTCAAATGGACTTGGCCAGGCACGGCCTGGCCTTATTGTAAAAAAGGCCACTGAGCAGCCGTCTGTCATTACATATGAGATTATATTTTGACGTGATCTCTGCCATCTAGAATTCCGATAATGTGTAATGGACCTGGTCAAAAGAAGAGGGCAAAGAGACCGTCAGTCACCTATACTCAGTGACATCTATGCCAGCAAAAGTATGGTCGTGACACGGCTGGTTACTTACAGTTTATGGCGGGTGTCATTTTTTGATGGAGAATAAAAGAAAAGAAAGATAACAGGCCTCACAAAGGCAGGTTGAGGTTAAAACATTGCTGATTATGCCAGTAAGGGGATCATTAATCCAATGTACTGTACTGTACTGTACTGTACTGTACTGTACTGTACTGTACTGTACTGTACTGTACTGTACTGGGATCGTTTTTCAATTTCATTTTCTCATTTTGGATACGGTATGAGCAAACTTTTTGATTCGCTTTCAAGTGAGCTCACAGTCACACTAAGTGACTGTCTTTCAACTGTCTTTTGACTCACTTTCAAGTGAGCTTAAACTAAATCTGAGTTTTAATTTCTGCAAAAGGTTTCGGTGTAGATGGAAAAGAGGGGTAGGGGACCTGTGGGGGCCCCCGTAAACTACTGTAGGCTTTAAGTTATTAACTCTGAGTATACAAATGTAATGAAATGGACCTGTAACACTGAGGACTACACTGTGTGGTGTAAATGGTAAATGGTGCATTTGCTTTACATAGTGCATTACATTCACCCATTCACACACACATTCATACACCGATTGCGGCGGAAGCCATGCAAGGTACCAACCAGCACATCGGGAGCAATTTGGGGTTCAGTGTCTTGCCCAAGGACACTTCGACATGTAGACAGGAGGAGCCGGGATTCGAACCGTCGACCCATGGATCATTGGACGACCTGCTCTACCTCTTGAGCCACAGTCGCCCCTGTGTGTGCTTTTAGCACCAGTGGTGTAAAGTAACTCAAGTGCTGTACACTTTTGAGGATTCTTTTGTATTCCGCCCCCTGGCTGTGATGTCATGTAGGCGTATACTTGACACTTGTTGACAGTGATCAACTCATCAACTCATCAAAGGCACCGCTCACTTCCCACGAGTGTGATTATTATTATTTTAGTAGAGTATTTCCAATTTTCAATACTTTGAAAAGACTTTTACTTGTAACAGAGTTACAAGTTACATTGCTCCATTGATACTTTCACTTAAACAATTTGAGTATGGCCTACTTTTTTCCACCACTGCTTGTCTGTCGCAATCCACTCATTTCTCCAGTGGCATCAGTGAGCTCCCCCTCGCCAGCGGCGATGAGCTCCAGCTCAAGGATTTGCGAGCAGGCATGATGGAATCTGTTATTGTCATCACTTTGATCATTGCTGTTTGACAATGTTTGCAGGGCTAGACTGACATTGTTTGCGACAATCCATTTGTGTACGCACGCCCGTTTATTTAATTACTATCATTATGCTTTTTTTCTTTGTCTCTGTATTGTGGTTCATTTGATCTGTGGCCTGATATTGGAATCCATGCGGTTTTACTTTACTCAATCTTAACACTCTCTGCGCCTTTGGCGTAGATCTAATCACAATTGAAGCCTATTATTTAATACTACGCTTACTGCCATTGGCGTAGATCTATGGCAATTGCGCTTTTATAGCGCTTTCGATCGATCAAGCCATAATGCTACTTGCGTTAGCACCGGGTAGCTACCTGTCATGACAATGGGTCACCCATCTTAGATCGTCCTCGCCATAATAATCCATTCTATATGTTTCTTTCAATCGCCTGTATCTCCTATTCCTTGTCCCAGATGGCATTTTTGGTCAAAAAAAATTTTCTTTGATGGCACAGAGCCGACGATGTGGAACCCTCCAGTGCACCGGCATAGATCCATCTTATAAACAAGGCCTGTCCAGGACTCGTTTAGCTCCCTAGTTTATTCTCACTTCCGGAAGTCTGGAAATGTGGCTTTTCAAAATAAGAGCTCAACTGGGAAAAATGCTGGCGTGAATTAGATCATAATTTATCAATAAATGCTAGCGCTGTAAGTGTTAATGTTTTCTAGTTTTCTCACTTCATCATGAAAATAATGATGAAAATAATGATGAAAGTTGAAAGTGGTCAAACATCAATGGTTTTGGTGGATGAAAATATTGTCATTACAAATAACGTGATGATGATGATGATTAAATGAATGACCCCATAGTAGTCCTATCATGTCTCTTTCTCTTGGGTCGGGTCGGGTGCATGTATCGGGGTGTGTAGGTGCGTGCGTGCGTGTTACAGTCAGAGAATGATCCAGGATCAGAGATAGCAAGATGATAAAAGGGGGTCACCTTGACAAAGTCCTGCATGGGCAGCAGGAGTGGGAGAGAGAGAGAGGCAGCTCGCCACATTCAAACTGCAGTGACTCCTGGAGAGGTGCGCTGCAGAGGAAAGTCAGGCATTCATTCACATCATGAGCACGATGCACCCGGTTTCCTCAGCTCATGCATTTTTGGACTGTCAGTCTCAAGTCCTCTCAGTGAATGATGCAGGCGAGGGGTATTGAGATCTTACAAAGCTGTTACGGTATGCACCTAGCGTAGCCCGCTGTCCTGAGATAAATGTGAATCACAAAAGTTAGGCTACTTAACCAGTGGTGGATAGTAACTATAAGTATACTGTATTACTTACATACAATTTTGAGTAAACAGCTGATACAAGCAGATCTACAGGCTAACAATGCGTCGCATCGCGATGCATTGTGAGCTTGTAGATCTGCTATTTTCAAAAAAAATTTTATACATTTGATCATTTGAAATGGGACACACTGCACAATGACTACTTTTGCTTTTGGGACTTGATGCCAATGAGTACTTTTACTCAAGTCAATTTAGAATTCTGGACTTTTACTTGCAGTATTGATACTTTTACTTAAAGGAGCATTCAGTGATTTGGGTGATTTGAAAAACCACCCAGTCCGCCCGGTAACAAAATGTGCACATGCACGCTCTACAGTGGGGGGAAGTGCAACAGGCCAACAGCATGTGCACCAAGGCCCACCCCCACTCGATCATGATTGGAGGAAGGCCCCTCTCATCCTGATTGGATGAAGGCTTTGCCACCCGCCACCAAAACTGAAACTAGGGTTTTTTGACCCCAGGGGCTCACTGGGGACAGGGAGGAACTCCTTATATGGTCAGCACACTCTATAGTAGGGAGGATTATCCAGAAACAAAGAAAAAATAAGTGATATTTGAATTAAGTCAAATCACTGAATATACCTTTAAGCAAAACAATTGAGTACTTTTTCCACCACTGGTCTAAAACCACTTCCACCTGGTGTCCCTATTTTGAAACGTTTCAAAAACGTCCCGAATTCAACGGCAGATCTACCGAAATCGCAATATGTCGCGAGCTTGTATAGATCTGCTATTTCCACTTTCATTCGTCACACGACAAAGTACAATGTGCCTAGAGCCAAACGTGTCACTGTTAAACATTTGAGGGAGATAGAATCGATGGAGGAGGAAACACTTGCCCACTGCAGTGTTATTAACAGTCTACGTCTCTCTGCCAATGCCCGCTGGCACAGAGGGGCCATGGTGTGTGTTTTTATGCCTGCTGGCACAGAGGGGCCATGGTGTGTGTTTTTATGCCTGCTGGCACAGAGGGGCCATGGTGTGTTTCTGTCTAGTGCAACTCCTGGACTTAGTTTTTTTTTAACACCTTTTGAGTTCTAAAAGCGTCTGGCATTTCTGGATGAAAAAACTGTATCTGTGTCTAGAGTGGTGAGAAACTGAGACGTCAAATTGTGGTGTCATTTTGTGCACAACTAAAGTCACTGATTGCTATTGCCATACATGCAGTACGCGTTCTTTAACCAAATTCATCTGCAGTCTTATACTGTACATGATGAGAGACTGTTTACATTTGGATTCTGTTCCCCATTCCTCAGTCATCTTCCATGTCAGAAGAAACTTTCATTACCAGTACTGCTCAAGGTAGGTGGTGCATTCATGGGTAATGGCTATTTTTTTATAGGAGGTACCGTATGAATTGTTGTTACGAGTACTTACTACAAGACTCAGTTACACATCTCCACTACAATGCATTTTCCACTGTATCAAAATGCAGGTCAAACTCAAACCGATGGAACCGCGAGGGCTATCGGTGTGTTAATATGTACCCCGCCATGGTTGTCAGTTTAAACCCCAGCATTACTATTCTTAATAAGGGAGAGGTTGAATACGTTTCGGTGTGAGCCGGGGGGCTTGAATCTTATTAAAATATTAGTAGTAGAGGAGAGACTGGAAGAAAGGCTTGTTCTCACTGCAGTGGAACAGCATGAAGTGCTGTGGTTCAGTGTGTTAAGACATTCTCTAGATCAGTGATCATCATCATCATCAATCAGAGCGATTCCCAACCTGTGGGCTTTCTGTCAACCCACACTGTAAAGTCCTGTTAATTTAACTCCAAATGTACAAAATAATGGAAGCAAATGGACCTACTGTATAGAAAGGGTCCATTTGGTTCCATTTGTACACTCTCAGAGTTACAGACCCCTGTGGGGGTCCAGACCCGTAGGTTGAGAACCACTCTGGTCTACAATACTATCCCATTGCAATAGTAATTATATGGTGTCGTCCTTCCTTATATACTATGTTTCATGTCAATGTAACAAATTGTATGTTGAACGTATATCACAGTATATGCATTAATGTCACAAATGAAGACAAATGGTACTATGCAGTATGCATGATGTAGGTAAGTATATATATTTGTAAATAAAGCAACCCTGCTCTGACTCAAGGGTACAGAAAGGCTGACCCAGTAACTGCATGTCCAACTCTCCATAGGAGAACACAAATCAAGTATGAGTGTAGAAATGTGGTGAATCATAGTAAAATATTCTGATTAATGGCAACATCTTCTGGAATGAGTTACCGCAGAAATGTTTTTTATTGCGGTGCCTGTGGTCACTCTGTCTCTCTCTTTCTCTCTCTCTCTCTCTGTGTGTGTGTCTCTCTCTCTCTGTGTGTGTGTGTCTCTCTCTCTGCGTGCGTGCGTGCGTGCCTTGTTTCTGCCTTTTGTCTGTACTTCAGTTACACTTCTCTGTGGGAAAAATATTAAAAAGCAATTAAAGTGAGAGAAAATGAACGGATGCCACAGGTATTTCCATTATACAGTATGCCCTGTATTGCAGCATGAGCAAGGTTTTCTGCAATTACACCCTCCAGGATATGTACTATAACATTATAGTAAATACACATTCCAGACTGAACGTAATCCTATATAAATGTCAAATGCATAGGAACCAACCGGCCTCTTCCATAGATTACTCTTTACAAATGCAGTCAGGAGTTAGATTTAAGACTACATATCGACTTCTTGGCAAAGTGAAATGATTGATTTGAATAATAAGAGTAATAAGACAAACTTTTGTCCAATGGTCTGTTCCGAATGCTTCGTGCATACAGTAGTACCATGGTGAATCAATCAGTCCCCTTAGGCCAACATAGATTAATACCAAGGGTCCAGAGAAGTTCCCCTCTAATGTCAGCGTTGCCATTGAGTTTCTTACATTACCCCAACAAAATCTATTAAAAGAAGGGCCAATGATTAGCCTAATAGCCTTCAACTTGTTCGAGTGGCATCTGTGATCAGAATCCTAATCCAAGTTGCTGTGATACAGTATGCTCGCGGTGCAGTACTGCTCTGTAACTGTTCAGAAACGGGGAAGGTCCAATGCATTCATACAGGTCAGGTATATCTACTTGAACCCTGTATATTTTGATGACCATGGTCCCCTAGTTAGGGCTCTATCCCTTGCCCACTCATTTTCTCCCTTTACACAAAAAATGTCTTTGACAAAAATAGCCAATATATTAGCCAATTTAAACTTACAATGTGTAGGCTTATGCAAAGGCTAAAATGTAATTTATATAGCATGTTAGGTCATTGGATGGTGACCTGGCATCCTATACTGTATGACGTGTATACTGTAGTTTCAATGTACAGATTGATTTTTGGGGGGATATTCTACTGTTCTGACTGATGATTCTTGGTTGACCTATGATCCTAGATTACTATTTCTATGCATTTGATGTATTACCTTGTGTATTGTCCTTGCTTACTGTAAATCACTCTGGATTAAGTTAAATGCTAAATGCCTACATTGTAAATTGTAAATTGCTGCAGTTTTGTAGCTCACTTTGTCCATGACAATCCTACAATCCTACAACTACCGTATTTATACGGTACCATGATGCCTACGAATATTATGTATTATTGTTTATTGTGATGGATTGTTGATCTGAGTTTGAGCTGGCGGTGGATCAATGACCCATACATCCCAGATTACTTGTGAAATGAATGAAACTTGTGATGCAAGCATTTCCTTAAAAGCAACATTAGCACTTAAAAGGTGGTTAGCGTTACATCCCGACCTAACCGCCTAACCGGCTAACAACTTGCATTATTCAAAAGCCCTATGTCTTATTTCTTAAGATCGATCCGCTTCAGACATGCAATGTGTGCACAATAGCCATCTTCATTGCAGGGACAAAGTAATATACAGGTAATTGTGTTTTTCTCTCTCCCTCCAAATGTTTTGGCATGGAGAGCGCTGCTGAATGGCTGGCGCTGCCTGAGTAGCACTGCAGCTGTTGCCCTTGTGGTCTTGTTTGGGGCGGCTGGCAGGTAGGTGCGCGTCAATATCCAATCCATAACGTCACTTGATGGGATGAGACAATCCCATATAGCCAAGGAGTTGCGTCAGCACTTTTATGCTGTCAGGTCCTACCTCATTGGTTTACTGCATGCAGGCATGAGGGGGGCTTGAACACTCACACACATTGCCCATGTCGCACACGCACGCACACACGGTTGCATGCATGCACGCACACTCACATTATTCAGGTTGAACTTTACTCCACTGAGGCCCCAGCAAAATCAATTTGCTGTAATTTTTCTGATGCACTGGACGGGTTGGACCAAAGAGGGTGTGTGTGTGTGTTTGTGTGTGTGTGTGTGTGTGTGTGGGGGGGGGGGGGGGGGGATCAGAAATCCCAGGGAGTAGTCAGGCAGCCGAGGTGGACGGGTGGGAAATTTGGTATATAGTCTTTTTATTGGCCTAAAAATATTGTCTATATACATACATTCATGAATCCACTTGCTGACCGGCTGTCGGTATTGAGCAATGTTTTTATAGGGGTTTCTTGTGACCCTACCATTAACATCATCAGGAGCC
Source organism: Electrona antarctica (assembly GCF_951216825.1). Lineage (NCBI taxonomy): Eukaryota > Metazoa > Chordata > Actinopteri > Myctophiformes > Myctophidae > Electrona > Electrona antarctica. Next base: position 13,747,634 of record NC_136789.1, read on the forward strand.
TATCTCTGGTTTCCTTTAGTGTGAGGCATGCAGCGTAATGTAGGCTTGGCTGATTGCCAAGCAGGGGGGCATTGGACATTATATATATATATATATATATATATATATATATATATATTTTTTTTTTTTCACCTGGGGGCCAATGGCCTAAGCTGTTGGCTATATGGGATTGGGCGCCACTCTCCCTCTGCTGCCAACCTGGGGAGAGCCACAAAGTGAGCTCATGCTTCCTTCAATGCATGAGGAGTGAGCAGGACGCTTCTTATCACATGACGGGGGAGAGTTTCCCAGGTAGGATGGGGAAGGAACACGTCATTCCAACCAGTTCCTTTCCCATCCACCATGGCGAGGCAGTATAGAGACCAGGATCACTGCATGTTTTGTGTGAGGGTACATAGGGAGAACATGCAAACTCCACACAGAAAAGCCCTACGCAGATCCCTCCTAGGCCCTAGGTGGGGTTGGCAAAAGGGCCTTTCTGTGTGGAGTTTGCATGTTTGTCCCGTGTCCCATGTCCCAGCCTGTCCCAGGTACCCTCACAAAGGTCCTAGGATAGGGTATGGCCGCTGATGACGCGGAGGAGAGAACACGCACCACAGAGCCCACAGCATCCCCGGCGGGAATCGAACCCGGACCATCTAGCTGTGAGGCGACAGCGATACCGACTTCTTATATAGTCTTTGATATGACTCAGACATGGACTGGACCATGTCCTGCAGGCTCAGTGCAGAGTCTGCAGACTAAGGCCACTGAGCTGGTACCTTGTACCGCTCGGTGGGGTGGTTCTTGTATTTGTTTTATTGAGAATAAGGTTAGAAATACGTTATGGTGCCAGAGACAGCACAGCTGTAAAGGTTACAGATACAGAGAATAGAAGGTCAGTAATGCAGTAGGTACAGATCTGTAACGTCTCTTGTCATAATAATCAACACTGAAATGTTCCTATATTTGCTAACTTGCTGTGTATTTGTAAATATTGTGCAGCTACAGTATGATGTGTTAGATTACCTTCACTCAATACAGTTTACCTCTATGCTACATTATCTTATTTTTATTAGCCATAGGCAATGAGGATTAATCTGTTGTGAATTCAGCAAGCTAACCACTGCCCTCTAGTGGGATGGTTTTATATTGCACCCATACGCCACAAAGCAATGTTTTATTTTATTTAACAACTGAAAGAATGACAAAACATATCATAGTTTAATCATCAGCCTAGTCTGTGCATCATTGTTTTCAGAAAGTAGTTGGACTTGAAGGCTATTTCCCCAATGTTTTGCCTCTTTCTTTAAAAAGGTCTTAAAAGTCATTGAATTGTCACTTTAGAAATATTCAGAATACCCTGTATACACTATAGCCTACTCTATGTTGGTTTGTTTACTTTGTTGAGTGAGAAAACAATGCCGCATTAAGCTAATCATCTGGGGACCCCCCAACATAATTTGGGGACCCCCCTGTGGGTCCTGACCCCCACTTTGGGAACCACTGCCTTATAGTTAGACATTGTTGTATCGATGGAGAGACCTTGAAAGTTGGCAAAGCCCTCCTGGTCTATGAAAGAGCTTCTTGTTCAAAAAGGAGTAAGCTACGACTGCCTGTCTCCAGATAAAAAATGTTCTTCTTCACTTTTTAATGATCTAAATGTCCTCTGAGGGCTACACTCAAGGTTGTAGACTCTCTCAGGAGACTCCAAGAGAAACTTGGCCATGTTGTGTGTATTGGTTTTACGTCAAATAAGGGTTTCTGGTGTGAGATTGTTGGTAATATAATAATCCAAATCTATAAAGTAACTGCTAACTAACGTTTTCAAATAATTGTCGTGAAATAAAAAGTACAATATTTGCATCTGAGAAGTCTAGTAGAAGTACAAGTAGGCCTATTGCAAATCAATAAAAGTAAAGGTAGGGGAAGTGATTTTCTTTGGTTAAAATGTGTTAAGTGTGTTAAATATTCTGTTAGTACTACTCATTGCTACTATTTGATTGGCTGAAATTTTGCAACCTTCCTGAAAATGTGTGTTCTGTTTATTGAAGAGTTGAGGAGACCAGAGAATACTATCAGAATATAGACTATGCTTTAACTTAAAATCACACCCGTGTGAAGTGAGTGGTGCAACTCCGTGTGGGGGTCCCCGGAAATTCCAGACCCCCAGGAACGCGCCCAGGGGGGCGGGCCGATTCCGGCGAGCCGCCCCACATCCGAAACGGTAGAGAAACCATGTGGGGGTCCCTCTACTGTACCCTCTACTGTACTGTACTGTACTGTACTGTACTGTACTGTCACTGTACTGTACTGTACCAGACCCCCAGGAACGCGCCCACGGGGGCCGGGCCGGTTCCGGCGTGCCGCCCCACGTCCGAAACGGTTGAGAAATGACAGAGTTACCGTGTGCCTGTCCCTCTACTGTACTGTACTGTACTGTACTGTACTGTACTGTACTGTACTGTACTGTACTGTACTGTACTGTACTGTACTGTACTGGCACACCCAAAATCATCATATATACAATTCATATGTGCGTGTGTGTGTGTGTTTGTGTGTGTGTTAGGTTGCGCACAGGTGATGAAAAACAACCATGCTGTTTTCGTGCTCATACCCAGCCAGCCAGCCAGCCAGCCAGCCAGCTACCCACCCACACACATAACTCCGTAAGGGAGTGGTTGCACCACTCAAAAAAACTTTTGTTTTAACCAAAACAATATCACTTACCATACCTTTAATCACAGATTAATATTTGCTAATAAGCATTCATCACAATGCCTCCTTATCTAACTTGGTCTCCCATCATCCACATCCACATATAACCATGCAAATGTACTTTTTGAGGGGCGCTAGTCCCTCCTATGGACAGCTTTGTGTGTATGTCCATTTGGGCACGGAATGTGATGATTTGATTGGCTGAGCACGGAATGCGATGTATGATGATGATGATGATGTGTGATGATAAGAGGGCCCCCCACTTCACAAGACTGTGATTTTTTTTTTTTTACGAATAGGCCTAGGGGAGGGAAAGGAGCATGAAAACAATATCCTCTCATGCACAAATTCCTGCACGTGCACACAAGCACAACACACTCACATTCACATAGACATGCACGGCAGATAAACCCTGCACACACAGATGTGCACGCACAAAAGGCAGGTACGTAAGCTCCCGTGGGACAGCTCATAACAGATGCAGTGACTCTTTGGGCGGATAGCGCATCCCCGTAGGCTATTGGATATGACGGCAGAACGTGGTACTAAAACTGGGCAGTATCTGTGCAGGTGTGTGCAGAGTCCTGCTAAGACAGAAAGGCCTTGGATAAGTGGGCCACTTCAACAGACGAGGGAGGGAGTGGGGCATGCTGTAGGTAGAATAGTGTGCATGTAAGGGGGAAATAGAAAGGCGAATCAAGTCAGAGAGGACAAAACAGAGGAGGAGAGTTATAAGACGAGTCTTTGTTCGGTCCAAGATGAAGACATACACAGCACCATGTGTCGACCACTACCGGCCGTCTGGAAGCTCTGCCAGGCTTATATCCTGCCCATTGGGGGACAGTTAAGGACCGGACTGACGGACAACAGAGGGCATCATGGTCCAGAGTGACTCGTTGACCTGTCCCTGTGGGGTCAGGCAGGGCTGTCATCTGCGAGTGTCCTCTCTCAGAAGAAGACTGGCCTTTCACAGAGGAGACAAGTGAGTCAATCCACCCAGTGGTTCCTAAACCTTTCAGATCGGGACCCAAAAGATGGATTAGAGATGTTTGCCCGGGAGCCAAACTAGTGAAAATAGCAGATCTACAAGCGAACTACTATTACTACTACTTATTTATTTGTATGTGGAATTTCTTAGATTTCTTTGTTTGTTTTCAAATGTATAAAATTCTTATTTATTTTTTTAATTAAAATAATATAATCTTTTGAAATATAAATATATTTCTAATGGGATTTTTACTCGAGTTGTGTCCCATAAAAGTTGGTCCGTGACCCACTAATGGGTCCTGACCCAATGTTATTTTTTCTTCTTTTAATTGGGTTTAGTTGTCTTGCAAATAGATGTTCTCCATGTCTCCTTAAGCAATATATATTGTCTCTGAACAATTTCCTTACATGGGAGGTATTATATTATAGATCCAGACTATAGGATTAGGATTATATGGTGGATGAAGTGCATTTTCTAAGTGCATGAAGTATTTTTCAGTTGGCATTGCAGTAATGTACGACAATAATAACTCCACGTGCACGCGCACACGCGCACACACGCACACACGCACACACGCACACAAGCACACACACACACACGCGCGCACAGCCGCACACACACACACACACACACACACACACACACACACACACACACACACACACACACACACACACACACACACACACACACACGTTTTCCCATGAACTCTAATAGCCTATACTGTATACATATTACATAATATCCCTTTCTTTCCCTTCCAGGTCTGAAGGTGGGGCAGGAAGGCTAAGGTGAGCGCACTAATTACTGTATCTACTGTAACAACCACACTGCATGCTGACATCGCAAGATAAGAAGAAGATTAAACACAATCTAAACAGAGGAGGAGACATTCCAGCACCTTTTGCTAATTTAGCTCAAAAGTATACTTTAGCGTCCCGGGAGATGGAAGGACTTTCCTGTGCATGCAGTGCACTGTGCACACATCACACACACATGTTAAAATGTTATTTAGTTGTTGTTTGTATGGGGAGAATGTGTTGGGGGATTGATTGTCAGGTGGAAACCAAAATGTCCAGAACTGTTACTTATCGGGATCAAAATCACACCCGTGTGAAGTGAGCGGTGGAACTACAGTATAGGCCTACTGTAATTGTTATACAGTACTGAACTCCTGTACTACTCGTACCGTACTACTCGTACTGTACTCTGTAGTGTACTGTACTCGTACTGTACTGTACTCCTACTGTACAATGCATACTGTACTGCATGAGTAGGCTACTGTATATGTGTACTGTACTGTACAAGTATGTACTGGTACTGTGCAGTACTGTACGATTATGTACTCATACTGTGCTCAGTTTGAAGCTCACCAGCAACACTTACGCCCAGATAAGACAGACAGACATAAAGACACTCGTGCTGAAACAGACATGGAGTTATGGTGTTAAACTAAAAACTCAGCTTCCCATCATGCACCTGTGCACAGTGTGAAGTTCAACAGCGCCACTTTGTCACCTGTTGGTACCCTAAACATACAGACAGACATGTTGGAGACGGTGTGCCACCACTAAAAAATAGCAACAGTAGCAGATCTACAAGCTCGAAAAGCTGCGTTTGGCGTGCACACACACACACACACACACACACACACACACACACACACACACACACACACACACACACACACACACACACACACACACACACACACACACACACACACACACACACACACACACACACACACACACACACACACACACACACACACACACACACACACACACACACACACACACAGCACCAGATGGCAGCAGAGAGGAGCAAAGCATGGTGATGTAACGCAGAAACCTGTGGCCTGTAGAATGATACCATACTGTAGGTGTCTCACAGCTACATCCACAAAATGTGCTCTTCCGCCACAGAGGAATCGTCCACAAAATGTGCACTTCCGCTTGTCTCAAATGTAGATGGGCAGGTGAGCTGGAGTTATGTGTATGCCCTACAGTCACAAATATAAGTGTTTGTACTGTTCCTATATGAGATGTCATTACAGTATAGGCTACTTTTGAAACAAACTTACCAAGTTAACTCCTCAGAATATATTTACCAGTAAGACGCCTGAGGGCTAGAAGCGACATCGCCCTAAAGGGTGAGGTCGCGTGCACTGGCCATATATGGAGCGTATCTTGAGTGTACAGGATGTGATGAGGTCAGATCAAGATATGGAATGTCAGAACAGGTCAGCTCCATATATGGAGATCTCATGGGTGGCAGCGGGGGCAGTATATTGAATGTACATGGTTTGATGAGGGCCCAGGTAGGGCCGGTCCTTAATTTTCGGGCCTGTTGAGAACTCTAGTTTGAACTCTAGTTCTGGCCAGACGACGGTGCCGCTCGTCTGTGAGAGTGAGAGTGTGAGTGTGGAAGTCGTACTGCTGGCCCTGGGGCAGATCGGCGTGTGCACCAAGGGGCCAGTGAGGCGCTCCAACGTTGAAGCACTGGGCCCTAGTGGTAAGAGGAAGGACTGCAGGTGGACCCGTGGATTCATGACGAGGAAACACCGTGCAGCTGGGCTTTAACACGTAGGACCATCACTCCCTACGTCACCCCGGACCTCAAATTTGAGGTCCGGAGGAGGTACTTCCGGCAGTCTTCAGGGTGCTTCAAAACGCCACTGAGGAACTTCATCGAAATGAATAGCTTGGGGGCGGGGCTAGTGCTCCAGTTCGGTCTCTATCCTTTATATACTCTATGCCCTAGGACCTCCAGTAAAGGGTAAAATACTCTTCTTGGTTGTGGGAACAACATATCCAACGATGAGGACCCCAGGCCCAAAGATGTCCCCCTTGCAACTGTTTCAACTTTGGGTCAGCCTACATGTAAAAGTGCCCAAAGTTGAAGGGCAGAGCTTCAACTTCAGCTACCCAATACCCAAGGTTGAAGCCCTTCAACTTTGGGCAGATCTACAAGCTTGTAGTGCGACACCGAGTGCCACGCTACGAGCTTGTAGATCTGCTATTTTTCAGTGGGGTACATTTAATCACTGGTCCTGGGTCAATCCAAGGGCCTACCACTCCACTCTCTTGATATGTTGTTCCCCAACTCTTGGAGAGTATTTAGGCCTTTTACTGGAGGTCCCAGCCCCTAAAATGACCCCAGGAGGAAGTGTTGGCCTTTACTGAATTGCTTCAGTTTGAGTTCATTTGAGCACCTAAATTCAGATTTGGGCACCGTAGCATGTGGTTTTTAAGTGGTGGGCCTCGGGTCATCCTAGGGGCTAGAAAAGGGGTGCCCACACATTTATGACGTGAGATCTACTTTCAAAATGACCAGCTCAACAAGATCTACCCACTGAAAAAATAAGTGTACCATTGCTGAAAATAGTTTAAATATATAATGTACCTGGGGGGGCTTTGGAATAGGGAGAAAATATGACAGGCAGTTTGCTATTTCCTCCCCGTATTTAACTTAAACACCTAATGCATTCTCAATGGCAATAGCACAAACTTTGGCATGCAACTAGTCCTACATACTTACACCTAGAAACCCCATTCAAACCTATTTAGGTTCATCTTACGGTGGACATGTTTGCCTGAAAAGAAATCTTTGAAATGTTTCATAGTTTTAGAAATATAGTGCTTTCAAATTTGAGAAATTTATAATGGGGCTCAATGGCACGTAAAAAATCACTTTCACCTAGAAACTCCATTCACACATTTTATAATTCAGCTTACTGTGAAGACAAATGCTGGAACTTTTTACTTTTAAATGATTTGTAGTTTCTGAGTTATTTAACTTAAACGCCCAATGCATTCTCAATGGCAATAGCACAAACTTTGGCATGCTACTAGTCCTACATACTTACACCTATAGAAACCCCATTCAAACCTATTTAGGTTAATCTTACGGTGGACATGTTTGCCTGAAATGGAATCTTTGAAATGTTTCATAGTTTTAGAAATATAGTGCTTTCAAATTTGATACATTTATAATGGGGCTCAATGGCACGTAAAAAAATCACTTTCACCTAGAAACTCCATTCACACATTTTATAATTCAGCTTACTGTGAAGACAAATGCTTGAACTTTTTACTTTGAAATGATTTGTAGTTTCTGAGTTATTTAACTTAAACGCCCAATGCATTCTCAATGGCAATAGCACAAACTTTGGCATGCTACTAGTCCTACAATGTAGGACTTTCCCTGGACCTTCTAGCCGCTAGAATAAAGTGCAGGTGTTAAAGTGCTATGCCATAGTCATAAAAGTGCGAGTGCATAGGCATTAGGCACGAGACAAATAAAGTAAGTAAAAAGTATGAAGGTAAGTACGTAAAAGTGCTTATCATAAGTTATCTCCTAGATCTACCCACAGCAGCATTTAGTGTGCAGATGGAGACAGGGACAAAGGAATGTTTGTGCCTGTTTTTTGTGGCACAAGGGGCTCGCAAGTGGGGTACATTTAATCACTGGTCCTGGGTCAATCCAAGGGCCTACCACTCCACTCTCTTGATATCTTGTTCCCCAACTCTTGGAGAGTATTTAGGCCTTTTACTGGAGGTCCCAGCCCCTAAAATGACCCCAGGAGGAAGTGTTGACCTTTACTGAATTGCTTCAGTTTGAGTTCATTTGAGCACCTAAATTCAGATTTGGGCACCGTAGCATGTGGTTTTTTAGTGGTGGGCCTCGGGTCATCCTAGGGGCTAGATGGTGTGCACGCATCCGCCTGGGTGACATCAGACTGCTGGGCGAGTGCGGTCGCTTTGGAATGGGATGAACTTTGACCAATAAATCACAATGACCTGGGCACCATGGGTGCTGATGTCACGATGACCTGGGCACCTGGGGGCTTGCCTGGGGTGACCAGGGGGCTGATGTCACGTGATGTCACAATTACCTGGGGGCTTGCCTGGGTGAGCTTTGAGTTATAGGTGACGTGACGGGGATTGCGGCTTAGGTGTCAAAAACGCTTTCATAGTTAACTGCGACCTCCGGTCGCAATAATCTCAGTTAATTTCATTAACAATATTACATGTTGTTGATGTGCCAGTCAAAAAGAAGTGCTTCCACAGCTTCTCCTCTCCCGCAGCAGCAGCATTAGCACACCAGACATCCCCCAGAGAATAGTGGAGCTTTGAATTCATGTCAAACATGTTTTTATGTTTTCAACAGTCATCTCAGAGTTTATCATCTCAAACATAAACAAAACATGCTGAATGTCTATATTTCCCCAGGGCCATCCAGCCTATGATGTCATATTACAATAAATAAATATAAATAATAAATGCACCGACTCTCTGTACTTGTGGGTGTACGTCTGTAATCTACGTAACTCGAGACACGGGTGACACACGCGTTCCACACCACCACAGGGAGTGCAGTGCCCGGCCTTGAGTCGGTCGGATACACGGTTGTCCAGAACCGCCAGAAAAGGCTCCTGTCAGGCTCTGCTAGCGGACCTAATGAGCCTAAATCCCCCCACCTGATCAATTTCCAGGCTCTGCCTGATTGCCAATTGATTGCCATGGCACCCCCAGCCTTCACCATTTGATTATTTAGGCTTCGTACACACATATCAGACGAACATGCTCTGTGCTGTCCGTGTTCCATGGCCGCCTCAATGCTCTTCCAATGGAAGTCACGTGGTTTGACCAAACAGTTGTGTGTGATGGGGGGAGGGGGTAGCCTGGCTAATAAGCCAGACCGAATCAGCCGTTGGCAAAAAGAAAATTGCCTGCCGGCGGATTACGGTCTGGAGAGGCTCAATTGTACGCCCATTTCCTACACCAGAGAACTGGTGTGGCCAATCGGGACACGGTATGCAATATGGGCGGGCTTTGGTACAGTGACGTTCAATGCTTGAGACCTTTGACTGACAGTAGCTCTGACCAATTGCGTCAAAGAGAAAATGTTTGAACCCGCCCCCCGGGAAACAAGATCCATACACAGCATCTCCAGACTCAAATACCACATGACAGTGTGATTTGAGTCTGGCTTATTAGCCAGGCTAGGGGGGGGGGGGGCAATCAAACACAAGTGTTTGGTCAAACCACGTGACTTCCATTGGAAAAGCATTGGGGCAGCCATGAAACACAGGCAGAGCACAGCACAGTTGTTCTTTATGTGTGTACGAAGCCTGAGTCAGTTCACTTTTCACAATCAGTTTGTACTCTTCAGACATTCTCCACACATTCTCCACTGACATTTACCACTGCACAAGAACCCTGGCCGCCTCACTTCCTGTACTTTTAGCTGTTCCTGGTACCTCACTACCTGGGAACTATTGCTAACATATTTTTCTCCACAGCTCCCCCTATGAGCAAACTATGTCAACAGAAAATAAATGACCATATTCAACTGCACAAAACACTACATTTCGGGGTTAAATATTCAACCATATTTTAATCAATATATTCCCTTGTTATCACCCAGTATGTTATCATGTTTCATATTATTTCAATACTCATACATTTCTTCACACATGTATGTGGCAGTAGTATCACATCTATATACAGTATGGACAAAGGGACACAGACAAACAGACGGTAGAAATGGGTGCTATCTATGATAACAGATGTAACGGGCGTTGCATGGGGTATGAATTCACAATTTTCATTGTTCCCAACTTGCTTCGTTCCCAAGTAGGGCACAGGCTAGCACAGGTCTAATTTAGCTCATTCAAAGCAAAGTGCATATCGTTGCTGTGGGGCAACGATATGCCCTGCATCTCTGTATTTTTATATTTTTTCCGTAACAGGTTTGGACTAGGTTTCCACTCAACAGAGACGATATAATGGATTTTTCATATCCTGAAATTGAATTTCCACATGCTATAAATGTGTGATGATGATGCTTTCTGTTGTTTCAGTATAGTATTAAATGTACAGTAGCCTATGTTGTTTGTTACATAATAGCAGTTAGGTGAAAGCGTTGATCAAAACACACACATTCCTTCTCTGCACATGAATGCTAAAAAGAAAAGATTAGCAACTGAGCAGCTCCAGTGTTATTTCAGTGTATCCCTTTGTAACTCTGTGAGGGTACAAATGGAACCAAATGGACCTGTGAGAGTCCATTTGGTTCCATGGGTACCATTAGAACACTTTTATAGACGCTAACCAAGCCTGACAACATACCATGTACCTCTCATCGCAGGCCAACCAAGGTCGTAGTCTGGTGTGAACTGTGAAAATACCAAATAAGGTAGTAGAGGACTGGAGAGGTCAGTAAGCCTCTCTATCTGTTTAACGTCACGGCTGTCAGGATGGAAATGTACATCCATCTGCATGTCCACCACTTTGGTCCCAAACAATACTTCTAAAAAACGAATGTCTGGATTATTTTAGGCCGAAATTGGAGGTAAACCCTACTGAATTTTTTGCACAGGGCTATAGACTAGTCATTGGTTAGACCAGTCATTAGTCCTACAACCTATCTCAAACCCTCACCCTAACCTCCCACGGGGCAGCACACCTAACCTAACCTTAACCCTCTCCAAACCTTTAACGCACCCCTCACCAACCTTAATCCAGGCGTTTTAACGCACCCCTCACCAACCTTAATCCGGTCGTTTTAACGCACCCCTCACCAACCTTAATCCGGTCGTTTTAACACACCCCTCACCAACCTTATGTCTAACCAATGACTAGTCTAAACTAAGTATGCACCCCAAACCACTTCTGTCTGGTTGGGTTAAGGAGCAATAGCCATAGGAGCTTATAGCAGGGCTTTAAGTCTTAGGGCATTATCTTTCACCTGGTATACTAAATGACGCTATCGGCACATTATGACTGTTATTGTTCTAGTTTACAACCAACGCAGTTGTCATTTTCACATCCAGCACTCACATAGTATACATACCAAATGTACTTGGCTCTTCTGTGCATTGATGAGACCAAATTATCCATAATTGCATAATAACAAGAATGACTCCGTCATGTGTCTTTGGAGAGAGAAGGGGAGCTCAAAAGTTAATGCTGGTTTTATTATTTCAATAACTAGCCTATGAATATGATGAATATGTTCAAATACTGCTTGTCATGAATATCCTCCTGGCTTTCTTCATGTGTCTGTACAGCTGTAAGGTCATCAGTGTGCATGTGTTGTGTGCGTGCGTGCGTGCGTGCTTGCGTGCGTGCGTGCGTGCGTGCGTGCGTGCGTGCGTGCGTGCGTGCATGCGTGTGTGTGTGTGTGTGAGCGTGCACGCAGGCGTGCATGACTGCATGTGTGTGTGTGTGTGTGTGTATACAGTACACATGTGCAAGTTTGCAGGTAAGAAGAGCTTACATGTGTGAGCTGAGCCCCAGAGGTCCCAGTAGGAAATCATCCAGGCAAGCATCTCTACAGCTACAATTACACTGAGCAGTCACCTTGCCAGGCATGACTCTCCATTCACTAAAAACCCTTCCGCCTTGAAGGAAGTCCAATGGTTGGTCCCGCTTAAAGTGGGACAGTGTAGCGTTTCGTCTCTGTCAGGTGGAAACCTTGTATGTCCAAAAGTGTTACTTTTCAGGATTCAAATGCAAAAACTAGCTAAAGAAGCAGATCCACAAGCTCAAAACGTGTTGCTTCGCGCAGCGTTTTGAGCTTGTAGATCTGATGCTTTTGATACTTTCGTGTGATGCTGTAGTGTGACCAAGTAGGACGTTAATTTACGGGAGAAAAGAAAACACACAAAAAGTTAGAATATTATGGAGATAAGAGGTTTCTGCCCGACAGCGTCGATATGTTCCCTTTTCACCTTCAGAGATCAGTGTGGATACTGTGTCAAAAATCCCAGAGGAGTCATAAAATAGCTTTATTGACCTGTGCTGGGGAAAACATGCAAGTATTACGTAATGTAACTTTTGTGAGTAGCACTAGCTAGCAAAGTGAGTGACGGGGAAAGTGGGTTAGGTGTCAAAAACGCAAGGTTTCATAGTTAACTGCGACCTTCAGTCGCAATAATATAATCTTTGTGTAGGACAGAAATAGCCAATTTGCTCGTCCACATACAGTATGACGCAAATTCTCCAATCTTTGTCAATGGAAATGTAATGTTTGTGCAAGAAGAAAATCTACACACAGAAGCTTGCAATCCCTCGAGATACAGACGCCCCAGAGCCGAAGGAGGCGTCTTCCTTTCTTTGTCTATGTTGTCAAGCATTCACTGTTAGGCACTGTGATGGCACTGCAGTTTCTTTCTTTTTCGGCCGTGGTTCAGGGGTAGAGTGGTAGAGTGGCCGGATGGTAACCACAAGGTTGCAGTTCAAATCCGGGCTCCCCCAGAGTTAGTGTCGAAGTGTCCTTGAGCAAGACACTGAACCCCTAATTGCTCCTGATGTGCTGGTTGGTGCCTTGCATGGTTTCCGCCGCCATCGGTGTGCGTGAATGGGTGAATGTAATGCACAATCTATGTAAAGCGCCTTGGATAAAGGCGCTATATAAATGCACCATTTACCATTTATTGTCTTTGTTTCATCATGACATTGGAATTTAGGTAATTACCCAATCTACACCAATGGTTTTCAACCCTTTTCCCATCAAGGGTCCATTATTTGTTCAGCATTTGAGCCACGGACCACCATTTGATGACATTTAGCCTCTCAGACCCAAGACTTTAGATTTTGTCCACAATTCTGTGCTGCTTATGCTTGTTTTGGTACCATTACTTACCATACCATACCATGGAATTCAAATGTATTTGCATCAAAATGTACTTTAAAAGTACCAAAAGTAAAGGTACTCATTATGCAGAATGTGCCGTTTCAAGTTTTGAAATCTTTTGAAAATAGTAGATCTATAAGCTCACAATGCGCATTGTGAGCTTGTAGATCAGCTATTTTCAAATGTGGTTACTGTATGTTTTGTCAAAATAATCAAAATCTACAAAGTAACTACAGTAGTAACTAAAGTTTTCAAATAAATGTAGTAGAGTAAAAGTACAATAGGAGAGATGTAGTGGAGTAGAAGTAAAAGTATTAGAGGTTGATATTACTCAAGTAATGTACAAATACCTCAGATAGCATGGCTTGGGTGCGGCAAGTCGTGCAGTAATTACTGGGAGCTGATGGTAGGTGTGGAGCTCCACCTCAGCATCCATCTTCCAGCGGTCTAGCACATTGTAGTCTCCCGAGACATACTGTTGACGCGCGTCAACTATTCAAAATGCAAAGGAAAAGAGGGAGCTGTTATTCTTTGCCGATGGGTTGCCAATTCCGCATTTTAACAGGGATATACTGCCGTGTGTTACCGGCTGACATTTTAGTTTTAGTCATCTGAAAGGTTTTAGTCCGGTTTTAGTCGACTAAATTTACAGTTGATTTTGTCGACAAAAAATTATTTTGGCAGGTATTGATGGCGTCGCAATGGCAGGTTTTACACTTGGTTGCACACTGAAAATAGCCGATCTACAACATCACAACACGTCGCGCTGAGACACGTTGTGAGATTGTAGCTCTGCTATTTTCAGAGCACATGAACCAGCCATGAAACATACAATGACTTGTCTTTTAGTTCTACTTGATCTCTTCTCCACTAGTCCCTCCCTGACATTTCAGTCTAGTTTGTATTTGTTGACGAAACTGTCAATACATTTAGTCTCAGTTTTAGTCATCATATCTTAGTTTTTATTTTGTTTTCGTCAGTGAAAAAAGGCAGTCGATGGACATACTTTCGTCATAGTTTTAGTCGACGACGTTAACACTGACCACAACAGCTGTGTCCGTGTAGTGACCCCCATGCGTGTACACAGAAGCCCCCAGCATCTAGGAGGTTCCCATGGCAACAGACTCAGGGCTGCCTCATCACACAAGGCCCCCTGTGCAATGCATTGTGGGCTATGTGACTCAGCAGAAAATGTGTGTCCGTTGGGGGACAAAGGGGAGGAATCCAAACTAGAATGAATCAATATGCTGGGGTAGTGTAATACCACTGCACACAGCGTGTGGAGGCGGGAGGACCTACAGGAGTTGGTTTTTGCTCAAGGTTTAACAACATAAGACACACAGTAAGACACATAATCTCTCAACAAACAAATGAAGGGGAACCCCCACTTGACAAAATGTTTGCGTACAACAGTATGAAGTCAGTATAGTAAGAGATTACACACTGACATTTGTTGTTACTTACAACATTACTTAGAGCTGCTATAAGCAATAATATGTCAAAATTCTAATGACCTTTTTTCTTAGTTCTACCCAGCAATTTCTTTGGGAGGGTTCTACCCATTGCTGTCTGAATACCAAAAGGAAAAAAAGGTGACATATTATTTCTTATAGCAGCTATAATGTGCATTATTTCATTGTCTGGCAGAAACCTCTTATCTCCATGTTTTAACTTCTTGTGTTTTATCTTAAATAAACGGCCTCCGTGATCGTACTGCAGCGTCAAACAAAAGCACCAAAAGTAGCAGATCTGCGAGCTCGAGCTTGTAGATCTTTTGTTGTTTTTGAATCCTGAAAAGTAACAGTTTTGGACATATGAGGTTTCCACCCGACAGAGATGACATGCAGCCTCCTAACATTGTGGTGATTGAGCCTAGCTGTTATTGGCTGATCAAACCTCATGCATGATGAGAGAATTTAGCATGTTTTGAGGCGTTGTATATTTACTCCCACCCAGGAGTCAGCCCAGCTCCTAATCCAGACAACAGTCTTGTCAAAACTTGACTATTGTAACTCCCTCCTTACTGGCCTACCGGCATGTGCACTTAAGCCCCTCCAACTGATCCAAAATGCCGCAGCCCGCTTGGTCTTCAACCAGCCAAAATTCTCACACGTCACCCCCCTTCTCCGCTCCCTCCATTGGCTCCCGGTCGCTGCCCGCACAGAATACAAAACTCTGATGCTGGCATTCAAAGCAACCAAAGGCATGGCCCCCACATATCTCACAAGTATGATCGTACCCTACAAACCCTCCCGCGCACTCAGATCAGCCAACGCAGGGAAGCTGGAGGTACCTTCACTAAAAACGCCGGGACAACGCTCCACACGTCCCAAACTCTTCTCCCTTCTGGCTCCAAAACTATGGAATGCACTTCCCATCACAGTCAGAACTGCAGCCTCACTCCCAATCTTCCGCCGTAGTCTGAAAACCCACCTCTTCAGACTCCACCATGGCCCGTAGCACTTGCCCTAGCCTAGCCCCTTAGATAGCACATTATGTAGACTTAGATAGTATTTTAAACAGACTTATAGCTTGTTACGTAGACAGCTCTAGAATTGCACTTTATGTAGTCATAGCACTTTATAGTACACATGTATAATATATTATATAGTATAGTATGTATAGTTTACATAGATACTCCACTGTTACGTTCT
>NC_136789.1:13768620-13773620 GCF_951216825.1 Electrona antarctica
GAAGTAATTGGTAGCTTGCACTAGCAATAGGGGCACATACATACTACCACCCCTATGGCTATGACTTACTGTTCATTTACATCTGAGTCTATGCTGCATATTTACTTACAGTAGTGTACTGTACTGTACACCAAGTGCAAATGCAGAACATGCTGTACGGGTGTGTAGCGTTAGTCCGATGTCCCAATAATCTGACACCCATAAATCCAACTACTCAGTACCCAGTATTGCAAGAACTCTCTCCCCAAACCCTAAACCTAACCCTGAAACGCACGCAGAAGCCACGGATGAGTCTTAACCAGCTACATAGTCGGAGAAACGGGATGTCGCACTAACGCGTGCCCCCCATGCTTTACCACGTTTATAACTAACTGTGATATAGGTCAAATTCAAAAAAAGGTTTCTCTCATAATAGTAGTGGCCATGTGCTTAAAAGAATAAGTAGGTTGTTAATTATCTAAGAAGAGGAAGAGGCGGTGTGAGGTACTTTATTTTAGGTTTCACTTTACAACGCAGGACTGTCACTCTGACAAGGGTGGACTGACAGACAGGCTATACTGTTGTATGCTATACTTCAGAGTACAATAATGGCATTCCTATCATGATGGCCTAACTGTACGCTGGCAGCAGTGCAATCTTTACACATTATTTACCATTAAGGATACGTGCGTATATGCAGAAAGCTAGTGAGGAAGTGAATCCTTCTGAATTGGTCCACTCAGTGCATTTAACTCTGTAGAAGATTAGTCCTAGAAAGATATGTGCTGCTGAATCAGGTCCTTTTGATCACATCTCTAATGCGAATGGAAGCTGGAACTTACCCCTAGCAGAAGCCATGTGCTCGCATGAGGCTAAAGGGTGGCCAGCTGTCCAACATACTTTGGCAGGACACTGTGCTGTCGATTTTGTAGACACCTATTTTCCTGGCTTCGATGGGATGGATAAAAATGCATGTTACAGACCGAAAACATTACTTTCATTGGCACATACAAATACTTCTTTCTTTCTTTCTTTCTTTCTTGTAACACAATCAGTGGTGTAAAGCAACTAAGTATACATATAAGTATTTCCAATTTTCAATAATTTTACTTATATTCCACTACACCTCAGAGGCAAATATTATACTTTTACTCCACTATAAAAATGTGAAAACTTTAGTTACTTTGTAGATTTTGATTATTATTACAAAACATATAGAGTAACCACTTCTGCCCTACAATTGATCTAAAATGAAGCTCACAATGCGTTGCATTGTGAGATTGGCTGTTTTCAAAAGACATTTTATACATTTGAAAACGTATAAAATAGGACATTCTGCATGAGTATACTTTGTACATTTGGTACTTTAACTAGGCCTACATTTTAATAGCAAAACCTTTGTACTTTTATTCAAGTATTTTTTTTATTCCGGACCTTTACTTGTAATTTCTACAATGCAGTATTGATACTTTTACTTAAGTAAAACATGTTAAAAAAAAGTACTTTTTCCACCACTGCACACAATGCAGTGTATTACTCAGCAGTGAGTCATTTTTCCACTGGATGCCAGTATGCGCACAGCTAAACGTAACACAGTGCTACAGTATACTATAGACCTTGACTACATGCCCCCACACGTATAGACGAATTCAGAAACGGGTCTCATGGTCGCAGCTTACGTATTTCTAAGCATTTAAAGTATGAGGCATAAAGTACAGCAGCCTTGTGTTCATAAAACAGAAAGATTGGGTATTGGGTAAGACTGACGTTATGTATTTTTCAGGACTTTTCACTGCTTTGTCTCAACCATTACTCTATGGCTCTCGTCTCAGCCAACGCGGTGGATATTTTGACTTTTTTTTTTTAATGTTGCCACTACTGTTGGAGCAGCCATAAACTACACAGGTCCATCCCGACGTTCTGGGCATCTTTGTAATGTTAGTGTTAGTAAAAAGCAGGTAAAAGAGTAACGTTTGAGGCAGACTGTACATCAGTCACTCTACAGTTCACTGTAGTAGAAGAGGTGCAGGTTTACCCCGCAGCTATGTCGGCTCCGCCTACAGGAAATACGTAAGCCATGAGACCCGTTTCTGAATTTGTCTATATGTCAACATGAAGAATGCCAGTTAATGAGGAGTGAACTCTTGCTCTGGGGAGCGTACCACATGCACGATGAATGTCACGCTAATTATGTGCTGCGGTATCATGTACAGTCGCCCCCTAAACCATCTCGCCCCTCGATTTTTTTCCCGCTGTTGTAAATAGCCAAAAAGGGTAAAGATTTACAAAAAACTAAGGGCATTTTTGTCTATCATTTCAGTTTGTTCATTAGTTTTGTAAACACAAAATACAGTTTCATTTAGTTATCGTGGTTATAGTACATATACAGTAGTACTATGCAGTAACACCTAGCCTAAATTAAACACAGCCAGAAATAATGTTATTACCTGTTCAGCATGAAAAAGGTCCATACACAGCAAAATGGCTGTGTATGGATACGTAATCTACCCTGTCATGATGTCCTCCCAGGCGTGGAGCGGACACACAGGGTACGGAGGGGACATGTCCCCCGCAGTTCCTCTTTCTGTACACCCTTCACAAAATTTTAAACATATTTCGTGTATTTTGTGACAACATCTAATGTAATTTAGATTGTATGTAGACATAGCACTTTAGTGTATACTCATAGTTTAATTGTACAGATATTTTACTGTTAGACGGATGTTAGGTTATGTGTTGTTCTTGCTTACTGTAAATCGCTCTGGATTAAGAGTGTCTGCTTAATGCCTAAATTGTAAAAGTAGATTGTTTTAGTTTTAATAACTAGAAAAAAGGCTGACACTGATTCAAGCCAATCTGAAGCAGTGTTAATTTTGACAGCAAACGTTTATTCAGTTTAGTCATAATCTTTTGAATAAAAGTTTTAGACATATTTTAGTCATCTGAAATGTTTTAGTCTAGTAAAACCATGTGATATTTAGTCGACTAAATCTAAAGTTGATTTGGTCAATAAAAAAACATATTTTGGGATGCAGGCACTGATTGGTCGTAATGGCAGATTTTACACTTGGTTGCATGCTGAAAATAGCTGATCTACAAGCTCACAATACGTCGCAGCGCTGTACGTCGAGCTGTAGATCGGCTATTTTCTCGAACGCAACACCAGAGCGCAACCAAACTTAAAATGACTTGTCTTTTAGTTCTACTGGATCTCTTCTCCACTATTCTAGTCTAGTTTTTATTTGTTGACGAAATTGTCAATTCAGTTTTAGTTTTAGTCATCATTGCTTAATTTTTATTTTGTTTTCGTCAGTGAAAAAACATAGTCAACGGACATTTTACGCCCTAGTTTTAGTCGACTGATCGGAAGGGACTACACTGAGTGACATACAGTTGGAGGCCATCGATATTGTCCTTTTCTTTTTGCTGAGGTTTGCGTGATCTGCGCAAAAGGACAGTTAACCCATTTTGGGCGGGAACCCCTTTTGGTGTTTTAAACATGTTATAATTTAGCTATTGAAAAATAGCAGATCTACAAGCTCATAGCGCGCCACCGAGTGGCGCGCTACGAGCTTGTAGGTCTGCTATTTTTGAAAAATCGTGAAAATATTTATTTCAGAAAACTGGAGGATTTAGAAGATTTTTAAAAAATGTTGAGGTCAGGCCTAAATGGGTCAAATGATAAGGGACAATATCGGTGGCACCCAACTGTAGACATAGAGCAATGAGATACCTGGCCACAACAACATCTCTCTAGCATCTCCACTAGGCCTGCTTGGAACTTACAATTGCTCCGTACTGTGTCCGCGTTAGTAGTGGTCTTCGGAGGTTAAAAACCTAGCTCCGAAGCACACTGACAGTTTTGGGCACTCTAGGCTCAGTGTTGCTGTATGTCATATCCACTTAAACTTACTTAAAGACAACATGGACAACCTATAATTGGAGACTGATTGCTCTGTGATTCTTCGCAACAAACAAACAGCACAAACAGCACAAACACATGTGGGTGCTTTACTTAGGCTAGATGTAGGCCATTATGCTCAGCACATAATACAGGCTGTGTAGACTTGAGTTTGTTTACTTTGTTATGTTGAATAGGCCTGTAAAACAGTGTAATTATCCCCGCCAGGCCGGAGCGGTCGAAGGCGAGGGATAATGTATTCACTCCTGTTAGTCCGTCCGTGTGTCCTTCCATCCGTTTACCAGACAGATCTGTCTGTTTTTTTACATTATTTTGTATACATTTTTCAGATTGCATTCAGAGTGGCTACGATCTGGCTTTCAACGTTTGCGGGAGTGGCCAGTGGCTTTGCATGCACACTCCCTGTATACGCCAAGACTCCTAAGTTTCATGGCGGTGATTTAACAGCACACAACAAAGCCATTAGGGGATACTTCTAATTTGAAATCTATTTTGGTTGGTTTGGGAAAATTGAATGACAAAGGATCTTTCAATAAATCATTCAATAACAAGAACAATAGAGTCTAATAACAACATGGCTTCATGTGGCTGGTCTATGACGTTAGTCAACTTCGACGTGTATGATTCCCATGAAATGACTTATACCATGCAGCTATAAGAGCTACGCTGTAAAAAATGGTCTTATCCCTGAACAATCACTCCTGAAATATTATTGTCTACAGCCACTATCTACTAGAAATGAAAATTCAGACTGAGTGTCAGGCTAGTCTGAATTTTCATTTTGTTTCACTTGGTGGCGATTTCACTTGGAGCTAGGCTAACTATCTTCATAATGGCAATTGAGCATGCATGCGTGCGTGCGTGCGTGCGTGCGTGCGTGCGTGCGTGCGTGCGTGCGTGCGTGCTTGAGTAAAAGTACAAAAGTATTGGCATCAACATGTACTTAAAGTATCAAAAGTAAAGTAGTCATTATGCAGAATGTCCCATTTCACAAGTTTTCAAATGTATAAAAATCTTTAGAAAAACGTCTATTTTCAAATGGCCGAAATGTATATTGTAGAGCTGAAATAGTTAATGTATGTTTTGTAATAATAAGCAA